>NC_073237.2:121266666-121640833 GCF_029281585.2 Gorilla gorilla gorilla
GCTGCTGGTGCACCTCCCAGGTAACTCAGGCCCACCAGTAGGTCCTGACTCCCTCCACCCCCTGCTGCTGGCCTGCTCACATCCAGCACAAGAACTGTATCTATGGGCAGGTCCAGGTACCGTTGCCGAAGTTGGGAATGAGTTTGACGCATCTGCAAAGGCCTGGAGAGAAAGCATTAAGGGCCTGGAATGCAGCAGCTCCAATAAGCACTTACGAGCTCCTGTATCTGAGCTTCCTGGGCAGCCACAATGCCCTTGCTCTGTTGGAGCTGCTCCTCAGAGGCCTGCAAGGTCTGCTCCAGTTCTCTCACCTGAGAGGGAAGCAGAAGCATTCTTTCTGTTCACAAGAAGCTGAAGAGTGGTAACAAATGGCTTTAAAATGCAAAGCGATTTAAATAAAACAGGTACATTATAGAAAAATGTAACCTGAGAAAAAAGATACTGCATAAGTCTACCATTATAAAACACTAGCATTCTAACGTATTTTCTTAAACTCTCTTTTAATGACTTTTGTTTATAGCTTTATATAAAGTTTTAATAGGACAATGTAAAACTTTGTATCTTTTCCCTACTCTTAAATGTCCTTCTGTCTCTATGTAATCTTTAGACCTCAGATTATTATTTCCTCAAGAGTGTTTTGTAATTTACTGACCCATTTGCCTACTGTGCTGGCTACTTAGGCTTTCTGTTTTTCCCATCTAAAAGAATGCAGCAATTAACATCTTCACACAGTATTTTTTTTTTTTTTTTGAGACGGAGTCTTGCTCTGTCACCCAGGCTGGAGTGCAGTGGCATGATCTCCACTCACTGCAAGCTCCGCCTCCCGGGTTCACGCCATTCTCCTGCCTCAGCCTTCTGAGTAGCTGGGACTACAGGTGTCCGCTACCATGCCCAGCTAATTTTTTGTATTTTTAGTACAGACAGGGTTTCACCATGCTAGCCAGGATGGTCTTGGTCTCCTGACCTCGTGATCCACCTGCCTTAGCCTCCCAAAGTGCTGGGGCTACAGGCATGAGCCACCATGCCCGGCCTGTTTTTTTTTTTGAGATGGAGTGTCACTCTGTCATCAGGCTGGAGTGCAGTGGCGTGATCTCAGCTCACTGCAACCTCCGCCTGCTGGGTTCAAGCAATTCTCCTGCCTCAGCCTCCTGGGTAGCTGGGACTACAAGCGCACGCCACCATGCCCAGCTATTTTTTTTTTTTTTTTTTGAGATGGAGTCTCACTCTGTTGCCCAGGCTGGAGTGCAGAGGCGCAATCTTGGCTCACTGTAACCTCCACCTCCTGAGTTCAAGTGATTCTCCTACCTCAGCCTCCTGAGTAGCTGGGACTACAGGCACATGCCACCACACCCAGCTAATCTTTTGTATTTTTAGTACAGACAGGGTTTCACCATGTTAGCCAGGATGGTCTCGATCTGCTGACCTCGTGATCCGCCCGCCTCGGCCTCCCAAAGTGCTGCGATTACAGGCATGAGCCACCGCACCTGGTTGCTAATTTTTGTATTTTTAATAGAGACGGGGTTTCACCATGTTGGCCAGGACACACAGTATTTTTTTAACTGGTTTGAATCACTTCCTTAGGACAGATTCCTTGAAGTGGAATTACTGTTCACAATACAAATTCAGGATTTACTCATTCCACAAATACTGAGCAAGACTGACTCCATACCAGGAACTGCACCTGGGCACGAGGCCAGTGCCGTGAGTGGGACAGATGTAGACTGGCCCTCAGGGACTCACTGTCTAGTACTGAGTTGCACTTGGCTCTCCAAGATGGCAGTTTTACCAGATTCAAGCTACATCTATGAATTTCTCTTAGAAAGCCTTCTTATTTACTGAATAAGGTCTGGCCTTGGGGAGCTTTATTATTATTATTATTTTTGAGACGGAGTCTCGCTCTGTCGCCCAGGCTGGAGTGCAGTGGCACGATCTCGGCTCACTGCAAGCTCCACCTCCCGGGTTCACACCATTCTCCTGCCTCAGCCTCCTGAGTAGCTGGGACTACAGGCAACTGCCACCATACCCAGCTAATTTTTTCTATTTTTTAGTAGAAACGGGGTTTCACTGTGTTAGCCAGGATGGTCTCGATCTCCTGACCTCGTGATCCACCTGCCTTGGCCTCCCAAAGTACTGGGATTACAGGTGTGACTCACCGCGCCTGGCTGGGGAGCTTTATTATTAAACATAAGCACAAGGAAGGCTGTATGCAGCTTGGTGAAGGAGAGGGAGACACACAAGGAGAGAATTTTTTTTCTTTTTGAGACAGTCTTGCTCTGTCGCCCAGGCTTGAGTGCAGTGGCGCGATCTCGGCTCGCTGCAAGCTCCGCTGCCTCCTGGGTTCACGCCATTCTCCTGCCTCAGCCTCCTGAGTAGCTGGGACTACAGGCGCCTGCCACCACGCCCAGCTAATTTTTTGTATTTTTAGTAGAGACGGGGTTTCACCGTGTTAGCCAGGATGTTCTCGATCTCCTGACCTTGTGATCCGCCCGCCTCAGCCTCCCAAAGTGCTGGGATTACAGGCATGAGCCACCGTGTCCAGCCAAGGAGAGGACGTTTTTAAGGCCTAGGCTCCTCACATACATTCACATCTTAGATTTAACGGAAACAATCCCATGAGAAAGGGGCTACTAGTCCACGGAGAAGAACAGGATTGTTACTAGCTCATGACTGCAAATTTTATTGGTGGTAGCGCCAAAACTAAGACGTTGTTTTACACTCCTGAGATCAGAAAATACCTAAGTCACAATTTAGAAGCCAAGTTCAAGATAGATTCAGATCTTCAAGAGATTAAAGAAAAAGTTACCATATCACCCTGCAATTTTATTCCTAGGTATATACTGAAGAGAAATGAAAACACTAAGCCCACACAAAAACCTTGTACAGGAACGTTCATGGTAGCATTATTCACAACAGCCAAAAGATAGAAACAATGCAAATGTCCATCAAAAGCTGGGTGTGGGTTTGGTGCTGTGGCTTATGCCTGTAATCCCAGCATTTTGGAAGGCCAAGACGGGTGGATCACTTGAGGCCAGGAGTTCTAGACCAGCCTGGCCAACATGGCAAAACCCTATCTCTGCTAAAAATACAAGGCGTGGTGGTCTATATGTGTAGTCCCAGCTACTCAGAAGGCTTAGGCACAAAAACTGCTTAAACCTGCGGGGTGGGGGTTGCAGTGAGCCAAGATCGCACCACTGCACTCCAGCCTGGGCAACAGAGCGAGATTTTGTCTAAAAAAAAAAAACTATGCCTTTGCCTCCCTAAGTGCTGGGCTTACAGAATGGGGGCTCGTGCCTGCAAGCCAAGCACTTAGGGAAACAAAGGCATAGCTTGAGCCCAGGAATTGGAGACCTGCCTGGGCAACATAGGGAGACCCTGTTCTCCACAAAAAGGGGAGAAAAAGACCAAAAAAAAAAAAAAAAAAAAAAAGACAAATGGAATTCAAGTGTTCATCAATGAATGAATGGAGAAACAAAATGTGGTCCATACATATAATGGAATATCATTCAGTCTTAAAAAGGAATAGGCCAGGCACGGTGGCTCACACCTGTAATCCCAGCACTTTGGGAGGCCGAGGTGGGCGGATCACAAGGTCAGGAGATTGAGACCATCTTGGTCAACATGGTGAAACCCCATCTCTACTAAAATGCAAAAAATTAGCCGGGCGTGGTGGAGCGTGCCTGTAGGCGCGCGCCTGTAGTCCCAGCTACTCAGGAGGCTGAGGTAGGGGAATTGCTTGAACCTAGGAAGCAGAGGTTGCAGTGAGCCGAGATCGTGCCACTGCACTCCAGCCTGATGACGGAGCAAGACTCCATCTCAAAAAAATTCTAAAAAAAAAAAAATTCTGTTAAAAAAAAAAAAGGAATGAAAGTCTGACATATGCTACAACATAGATGAACGCTGAAGATGTATATACTAAGTCAAATAAGCCAGACACAAAAGGACAAACATTGTATGATTCCACCAATAGGAGGTATCTAGAGTATCCAAACTCAAAGAGACAGAAAATAGAATGGTGGTTCCCAGACTGGGGTAGGAGGAATTGAGGAGTTACTGTTTAATAAGTATAGAGTTTCTGTTTGGGAAGATGAAAAAGTTTTGGAGATGGATGGTGGTGATGGTTGTAGGACAATGTACACTGATCAAAAAGGATATTCAGAAACAGAACTGAAATTATAATAAAACAGTCTTTTCAGAAAAATATAGTTTAAAATGTATTTATCAGGAAATAAGAAAGATTTTAAAAATGAGATAAATATTCAATTCAAGAAATTAAACAAATTGGCCAGCACAGTTACTCACATCTGTAATCCCAGCACTTTGGGAAGCTGAGGTGGGCAGATCACTTGAGGTCAGGAGTTTGAGAGCAGCCTGGCCAACATGGTGAAACCCCGTCTCCACTAAAAATACAAAAAGGCTGGGCGCAGTGGCTTACGCCTGTAATCCTACCACTTTGGGATGCTGAGGCAGGTGGATCACGAGGTCAGGAGTTCAAGACCAGCCTGGCCAACATGGTGAAACCTTGTCTCTACTAAAAATACAAAAATTAGCTGGGCATGGTCACATGCCTGTAATCCCAGCTACTTGGGAGGCTGAGGCAGGAGAACTGCTTGAACCAGGACACAGGAGGCAGAGATAGCAGTGAGCCAAGACTGCACCACTGGACTCCAACCCAGGCTACAGAGCCAGACTCTGTCTCAAAAAAAATAAAAAATAAAAATAATAAAATAAAATAAAATAAATTAAATTTAAAAAATACAAAAAAAAAAAAGAGCCGGGTGTGGTGGTACACACCCATAATTCCAGCTCTTTGGGAGGTTGAGGCAGGAGAATCGCTTGCGCCTGGGAGGCGGAGGTTGTGGTAGGCTGAGATCAGGACACTACACTACAGCTTGGGTGATACAGCGGGAGTCCATCTCAAAAAAATAATAATAAAATAAAATAAAATAAAAATAAATAAATAAATAAATATATGGTGCTGTATTCCCAGCACTTTGGGAGGCTGAGGTGGGTGGATCACTTGAGGTCAGGAGTTTGAGACCAGCCTGGCCAACACAGTGAAACCCCGTCTCTACTAAAAATATAAAAATTAGCCAGGCGTGGAGGCAGGCATCTTTTAACCCAGCTACTTGGGTGGGTGAGGCAGGAGAATTGTTTGAACCCGGGAAGCGGAGGTTGCAGTGAGCCGAGATCATGCCACTGCACTCCAGCCTGGATGAGAGTGAGACTCTGCCTCAAATAAATAAATAAATAAATACATACATACCAAAAACCTGCAAATGTTATACCAAATAATGAAACTTTAGGCATATTTCCTTGAAGACTGGGAACAAAACAAAGATTCCCACTAACCCTTTTATTGCTTCACTCAGTCTGGAGGTCCTCAATGCTATATGAACAGAAAATGGAATAAGAGGTGGGAAGATTGGAAGGAGTAAGATAAAGTTGTCATTTTTCATAGATAATATGATTATCTACCTAAGAAAAACAACAAAAAAATCACACAGTAGCAGAGTAAGAAAGTTCAGCAGGGGTGTGATATCCAAGATCAACTTAAAAAAATGGCAGTTCTCTAGAATAACCAGAAATAACCAATTATAAATATGATTAAAAACAAAGTTCGGGTGTGGTGGCTCGTGCCTGTAATTCCAGCACTTTGGGAGGCCAAGGCTGAGGTCAGGAGTTCGAGACCAGCCTGGCCAACATGGCAAAACCCCGTCTCTGCTAAAAATACAAAAATTAGTCGGGCGTGGTGGCACGTGCCTGTAATCCCAGCTACTCAGAAGGCTGATGCAGAAGAATTGCTTCAACCTGGGAGGCGGAGGTTGCAGGGAGCCGAGATGGCACTATTGCACTCTAGCCTGGGGGACAGAGTGAGACTGTGTCTCCAAAAAATAAATAAATAAATAAATAAATAAATAAATAAATAAATAAATAAGGGCCTGGCACAGTGGCTCATGCCTATAATCCTAGCACTTTGGGAGGCCAAGGCAGGCGGATCACCTAAGGTCAGGAGTTTGAGACCAGCCTCAACATGGTGAAACCCTGTCTCTCCTAAATGCATAAAAATTAGCTTAGCGTGGTGGCATGTGCCTGTAATCCCAGCTACTTGGGAGGCTGAGGCAGGAGAATCGCTGGAACCCAGGAGGCAGAGGCTGCAGTGAGCCAAGATAGTGCCACTGCACTCCAGCCTGGGCGACAGAGTGAGACTCCATCTCAAAAAAAAAAAAAAGATTAAAAATAAGATACCATCACAGGCCGGGCGCGGTGGCTCACGCCTATAATCCCGGCACTTTGGGAGGCCAAGGCAGGTGGATCATCTGAGGTCAGGAGTTTGAGACCAGCCTGGCCAACATGATGAAACCCTGTCTTTACTAAAAATACAAAAAAATTAGCTGGGCGTGATGCTGGACACCTGTAATCCCAGCTACTCGGCAGGCTGAAGCAGGAGAATCGCTTGAACCCGAGAGGTGGAGGTTGCAGTGAGCCGAGATTGTGCCATTGCACTCCAGCCTGGGCGACAAGAGCAAAACTCTGTCTCAAAAGAAAAAAAAGGATACCATCACAGTATCAACACAAACTCTAAAGTTTCTAGGAATTAGCAACTTAGGCAAGAAAATAAGACATCTATTGAGAAAAATTTAAAATTTTAATAAAACACACAGAAAATAATCTGAATAAATGGAATATATTTACATTCTTAGAAGGAATAATTAATATTATAAAATGGACAATTTTTCCCAATTAGCCTATACATTTAATGCAATCCCAATAAAAATTCAAGTTGAATTTTTTAGTAACTCAAAAACTTAAAAATTTTAAAGGCCCATAAATAGTTAAAGTCAACCTTTGAAAAAAAAAGAGAATTTGTCTTATTGGGTGTTGAGATATAGTACAGATATCACTATAGTAATAAAAACATTGTAGTGTTTACACAAGAGCAGACAATCAGACCAATGGACAGAGAATGCAGAGACAAACCCATGTGCAGACAGAAACAATACGTGATAAAGTTAGCAAGAGAAATCAATTCAGAAAGGACAGACTGTTTAGTAAATGATTTTGAGAAATATGCAGAATTTCTCCATATTTAGATCCCTACCTAAGACCATACAGAAAGACAGTTTGTAAGTGAATTAGAGATTTATTATGTGAAGGAAAAATTATAAAGTTAATAGGGAAAAAACAGTAGATCTCTGTGACTTAGGAGCAGGAATAGATTTTCTAAATGTAACTTCAAACTCCACAGCAAAAATGTGATGAATCTGGTAACACTGAACTTAAAGTCTATTCAACAAAGGATACATGGACAAAGTTAACAGAATGACTCAGGACTGAAACTGATAAAGCATTAGGAACAAGAATATACAATGAAATCCTACCAACCAAATAAGAAAAGACTGAAACCCCCAAAGAAAATAAGGAGAGGGAGGATATGAATGGGCAATTCCAAAAGCAGAAACCCCCAGGAATTAACAGGCACATGAAGACAAGGCCAAACTCATTAATAACCATAGCAATGCAAATTAAAGCAATGAAATACCACTCCACACTCAGTAAACTGGCAAAAATTGTAAAGGCTTGGAAATGCCAATGCTGGAAAAGGCAGAAAGGCATATATAGGAACGCTCATGCATGCTGGAGGAGGAGAGCCAGGTGCAGGCTTGCTGGGAACAATCTTCTCCTATAGTACTTAGTCTCTTTAGGTTTTATGCATGATCTGAGGTGGCAGGAAGAAGGAAGCAATCTGGATGCCTACCACATAGATAACTACAAAGTACAATGAAGTGGGTAGAGACAGAAGTTGAGGCAGCTAAAAGTAATAGAGAAAACATACCCATAGCTGCATCATTTACAGAAATTAAAAACCCAGTGCTACATATTTTAAGGCAACCCAACAAAAAGAGCATCTATATGAACCACAATGGAATGGTATCCTATGGGAGGGAGGCCAATGGGGATAAAAGGGTATAAATAAACATATAACTCAATCATAGTAATGTGACAAGGATGAAGAAAATGACTAACTCATCCCTGTATAGGTAAGATCCAAAAATAATCCCTTCCAGTGAAAAAACTCTGACCAAGAAGATTCTCAGTCACACCATGTTGCCATTCAGCCAGGTTACCACCCAAACTTAGGAAACACCAGGAGTAAGGTCAGTACCCGAGTCTCCAGGGTGTTAATGGCCTTAGCCTGGCTGCTTCTGGCTGCCAAGAGCTGTTGTCTGGTATCCTCCAAATTCTGCTCAGCAAGTGTTTTCTGTAAGTTGAAAGAAGAGTAAAAGAAGACTATCATTCCTCAATTGAATAAATATTTACAGATTATCTACAACATACTGTGATTTGTGCTAGGCACAAGAGACACGAATACATTTTTAAAAATTCAGCTAATTGAGATATAATTCACATATCATAAAGTACACACAGATAAATTTGAAATAGTCCCTTGACCTTGAGGCTGGAACAAAAGACTAATAAAAAAATTACACAATAGAGTACAGTAAGTGTCCACAAAGAGGAAGAAGCACAGGGTGGGAGATACTCCCTGCCACAGGGCAGGTAGGCAGCTTTAGAACTCACAAGGTGGTTAGGGTTCAGGGAGCCTCCCAGGCAGGGGGATGACCAACGGCGATGTGAACAGCCTGCTATGTTGAGGGAACTACTACTCCTCAGAAGCCAAAATGATGATGGGTTTAGGTCAAAAAACAAGACTAGAAAGATAGGCAAAAGGGCCAGCTCATGAGAAGCTTTTGAATGTTGCAAAAAGGAGTTAGAACTTGATTCTGTAAGCAACATTTTTCAAAGCAGAAATTCTAGGCCGGGCGTGGTGGCTCACACCTGTAATCCCAGAACTTTGGGAGGCTGAGGCAGGCAGATCACTTTAGGTCAGGAGTTCGAGACCAGCCTGACTAACGTGGTGAAATCCCATCTCTACTAAAAATATTTTAAAAATTAGCTGGATGTGGTGGTGGGTACCTGTAATCCCAGCTACTCAGGAGGTTGAGGCAGGAGAATTACTTGAACCCAGGAAGCGGAGGTTGCAGTGAGCAGAGATTGTACCACTGAACTCCAGCCTGGGTGACAGAGTGAGACTCTGTCTTAAAAAAAAAAATGGGGCTGGGAGCGGTGGTTCACGCCTGTAATCCCAGCACTTTGGGAAGCTGACGTGGACAGATCACGAGGTCAGAAGTTCGAGACCAGCCTGACCAACATGGTGAAGCCCTGTCTCTATTAAAAATACAAAAAAATTAGCTGGGTGTGGTGGTGTGCACCTGTAGTCCCAGCTACTCGGGAGGCTGAGGCAGGAAAATCACTTGAACCCCGGGAAGCGGAGGTTACAGTGAGCCGAGATCATGCCACTGCACTCTAGCCTGGGCAACAGAGTGAGACTCCGCCTCAAAAAAAAAAAAAAGAAATGTAGACTTAGCTGAGATAGCTGTTACTGAGATAGTTGTTAATCTCAGCTAGTTGTACAGATTTGAGGCCTTGCTCCAAGCCTAAGGAAATCAGAATTTCTGAGGGTAGGGCCAGAGATATATACTTTATTTACTTATTTATTATTTTTGAGATGGAATTTCACTCTTGTCGCTCAGGCTGGAAAGTAGTGGTGCGATCTTGGCTCACTGCAACCTCCGCCTCCTGGGTTCAAGTGATTCTCTTGCTTCAGCCTCCTGAGTAGCTGGAATTACAGGCACCCGCCACCATGCCCAGCTAATTTATTTATTTGTTTATTTTTTTGAGACAGAGTCTCGCTCTGTCACCAGGCAGGAGTGCAGTGGCATGATCTCAGCTCACTGCAACCTCCCAGGTTCAAGCAATTCTCCTCCCTCAGCCTCCGGAGTAGCTTGGGACTACAGGCATGTGCCACCACACCCAGCTAATTTTTGTATTTTTAGTAGAGATGGGCTTTCACCATGTTGGCCAGGATGGTTTCAATCTCCTGACCTTGTGATCCGCCCGCCTCGGCCTCCCAAAGTGCTGGGATTATAGGTGTGAGCCACTGCGCCTGGCCTAATTTTCTTATTTTTAATAGAAGCGGGGTTTTGCCATGTTGGCCAGGCTGGTCTTGAACTCCTGACCTCAGGTGATCTGCCCGCCTCGGCTACCCAAAGTGCTGGGATTACAGGCGTAAGCCACCACGCCTGGCCTAGAGATATACTTTAAACAAACTTCCCAAGTAATTTCTATGCACATTAAACATTATAATAATGATGATGGCACAATAATAATATTGATCATGTTTACAGCTGACATACATTGAGACCCTACTCTCTTCCGGTTATCATTCTAAGCACTTCACATATTGTAACTTATTTAACCCTAACAACAATTCTGAGTTTAATAGTATAATAAAACCAATTTTATTGGGGAGGAAGCAAACACAAAGAGATTAAATTACTTGCTCTAAGTCAGGGGTCCCCAACCCTTGGGCCACAGACCTTGTGGTCTGTTAGGAACCAGGCCGCACAGCAGGAGGTGAGCGGTGAGTAAGCACTACCGCCTAAGATCTGCCTCCAGTCAGATCAGTGGTGGTGTTAGATTTTCATAGGAGCATGAACCCTATTGTGAACTGTGCAAGTGAGGGATCCAGGTTGCACACTCCTTATGAGAATCTAGGGACAATGATGATCTGAGGTGGAACAGTTTTATTCTGAAACCACCCCCTCACCCGCCCCCACCTGACCCCATCTGTGGAAAAACTGTCTTCCACGAAAGCAGTCCCTGGTGCCAAAAGGGTTGGGAACTGCTGCTCCAAGTCAAAGCTGGTAAGTAGAAGAGGCAAAATACAAGCATGGACAGTCTGATTCTAGAAATCAATTTACTCCCTAGAACCCACATTACACTTCCTGTAGACTGTTGAAGGGAATTGTAGAAGATGTTTAAGAGAGTGATATGGTCACCAGTGCTGATTAGGAGGATCAGTCTGGCAGTGAGCGTGGGAGACTGTGTCAGAGAGTGAAGGAAGAGAGACTGATGCTGGGTAGGCCAATCTGGAGACTTCTAACATAGACTAGGCTAGATTTGCTGGAAACCCTGAAGTACAACCAGTGGCACTGGAGATGGAGGTATTTAGTTGAAACTGACTGAAGAAAGAAAGGGAGGGTCTAATCTAGGAGCCCCATGACCTCGGCTTTGTCACCTTTGTCACGGTGTGGCCAATCACTGGAACAGAAAGAGAGGGAAGAGCAGAATGTGTGCAGACAATGAGCTCAGCCTGATGAGAAAGTTCACTTGCACCACTGGGGAAGAGGCCAGTCTGCACAACAGCCTCCCTCGGGAAGGAGAGAATGCTGCCCAAGGTAATTCTTGCTTTTGCCAAGGGGCAGATGTAGCTATTTTCCTTGGCCACTGCAGAGTACAAAATGGTGGGGAAGAGGGCAGTGCAGAAAGACAAGGCAGCCCAAGTGGCGGAAATCACTAGGTGTGGCTTATTGGTAATGAGATGCTATCCGTTTGTATGTATCTCTGAATATAGCTCTCCCTTTCCCTGAGAAAAGCATGTCGCCCACAGGGGACATAAGGCTCTTTCTGATGTAAGCAGGACAAGCCAAAGTTGGAGACACTTCTTTTGTTACCATGCTGTTTGCTGGCCCTACAGCTCTGAAACTCTAGGATTTGTGAAGTCACCAGAATCAACCCTGCCTTTCCAACACCAGCCAGCCCAAAGAGAACAGAAGTTACCTCTTTCAGGAGTTCTTGCACATGTTCTTCTCCTGATAAGTTCTGTTCTAGTCTCTTCTCCAAGGATGCGACCTTCTCTTGCAAATGTGTGATAACGTCTTCTTTCTCTTGAGTTTCAGCAGTGACCTGCAGGTGAAAGCAGAGATCACTCTATACTAGAAGCCCTCTCTTCCTTCCTTCCTGCTTTCTGTCGGGCCATCACATTTTCCTGCAACTCTGTCCTCAACTGTATCCTAGAAGAACAAACTAAGAGATCTTCCTGAAAATCGGATACAGAAAATGCAAGATTAGAACCCGGCAAAACTCAGGGATCCAGCTCAGACCTAGTGCAGCAAGAAGCAAACACTCTTCCCAATTAAACAACTGACAGTCTGGAACAAAGGCATTACCTACGTGGTAGAGGCAGCAGAACTAATCCCACCAAGCACTCAGCCTGCAATGACCTATGGAACAATGCTCCTGAAAGCTGAGGGGCTGGATAAAGCAGTAACAGTGCTGATGTAGCGGCTTTAAGGCTAAAGAGAGAACTTCTGAAATGATGAGATTCACCTGGCTCACAGGACAGGGACCGCAGCAGAGCTGCCATGCCTCTCACACCTTGGCTTTAGACCAACAGCTGCCCGTTTTATTTCAATCTATTATTTTTGGCTTTTTGAGACGGAGTGTCGCTCTGTTGCCTAGGCTGGAGTACGGTGGCGCAATCTCGGCTCACTGCAACGTCCACCTCCTGGGTTTACGCCATTCTCCTGCCTCAGCCTCCCGAGTAGCTGGGACTACAGGCGCCCACCACCACACCCGGCTAATTTTTTGTATTTTTAGTAGAGATGGGGTTTCACCGTGTTAGCCAGGATGGTCTCAATCTCCTGTCCTGTCCTCATGATCCACTAGCCTTGGCCTCCCAAAGTGCTAGGATTACAGGCGTGAGCCACTGTGCCCGGCCAGTCTATCTCTTTAGCTATGATGGTAGTGGTGGTAGCGACAGGTTGGGACTAACTTGGTTCCTTTTACTGCTACTAATCTTCAACTGCTGCTTGTATTAGTCCATTCTCACACTGCTATAAAGAATACCTGAGACTGAGTAATTTATAAAGGAAAGAGATTTAATTGACTCACAGTTCCACATGGCTGGGAGGCCTCAGGAAACTTACAAGCATGGCAGAAGGAGAAGGGGAAGCAAGGTACATCTTACACAGTGGCAGGATAGAGCAAGCGAGCGAGGGGGGAAGTGCCATACTGTAAAACCATCAGCTGTCATGAGAACTCACTCACTATCACAAGAACAGCAAAGGAGAAATCTGCCTCCATGATCCGATCACCTCCCACCAGGTCCCTCCCTTGACATGTGGGCATTACAATTTGAGATGAGACACGGAGCCTAACTATATCACTGCTCAATGTCAAAGCAGAGGATCCAGGAAGCTTTGAATACACGAGTTCTTACATCCCCACTGAGGATGCCCATTCTTCCCCAGAAAAGGTTGTATGGCAACAAAATTTCACTGTGAAGACTTGTACCTCTTTACATATACTCTGTTCCCTCAAATTCCCTTATCTTACACATCCGTTGCTCCATCTCAAGCCATAAACTTTCATGTTCAGTTGTAACTCGGCCAATCTCTCCTCAGGATAAGATGCAGCAACCAGGGTGTATGGTTTTGGGAAGAAGTATTTGCCATTCTGAATTATCACAGGTGGACAACAGAGATAGTGGAGGGGAAGTCTGAAGACTAGATTTATGACCCCACAGTTCAATAAACTTTCATCAAGCCTCAACTCTATCTGTTGTTTTCTGAGGATACAATCAACATAATTCCAGCATGGAGGCTGGTGGTGGAGACAGACACACAACTAATTACAAAACAATACAATTGTGCTTCAACAGAGGGACACACACGGTGCTATGAGATATGAGATGCAAGAGGGATTAACTGGGAGAATCAGATCAGGCCTCCTGAATGGGCAAGTCCAGGTGAAAGAGGGTGGAAGAGGAACAATCATTCTGCATAAAGGGCAGCACATACAAAGAGGTAACAGACAAGTCCTGCAAGGCTAGAGGCTGGGTGAGGAGGAAAGAACAGCTGAACACAACTCTCAGGTCTGTGGCTCAGACACCTGGGCAAACGGTAACATTATGCAAGGTGGATAACACAGGAAAGACAGTGAGTGTGATAGGAAAAAAAAAGCCAGTTTTGGCCATGTTGACCCATCTTTATGGGTCTCTTATTAATAATGTTAATACTAGCAATAGTTATAACTGTAATATAGCAGCAGCAGCTATAACAAGATTGCAGCAGCAATCTTGAAAAAGAATAACTGTAGGCCGGGCGCGGTGGCTCACGCCTGTAATCCTAGCACTTTGGGAAGCTGAGGTGGGCAGATCACGAGGTCAGGAGATCGAGACCATCCTGGCTAACACGGTGAAATCCCATCTCTACTAAAAATACAAAAACAAAATTAGCCGGGCGTGGTGGCAGGCGCCTGTAGTCCCAGCTACTCAGGAGGCTGAGGCGGGAGAACAGCGTGAACCTGGGAGGCGGAGCTTGCAGTGAGCCGAGATCGCGCCACTGCACTCCAGCCTGAGCGAGGAGCGACACTCCGTCTCAAAGAAAAAAAAAAAGGAAAGAAAAAGAATAACTGTTGGTGTAAGAGTTGGAGAACATTACCTGATCTCAACTCTAAAGTGACAATGATCAAGACAGTGTGGTAATAGCGTAAAGAGAGACATATAGGGTCAAGGGAACGCTGCAAGCACTTCCTATTATGTCTAGTCCTTACAAATGCTCTTTACCACATCCATTTACAAGGAAACTGAAGCTTAGGGACTAGCCCAAAGGCATATACCTATTAGCGATAGATTAAGGATTTAAATCCAGGTCTTCTGGATCCAAAGTCTGCATTTGTTCCCCTACACATCAATCTGAATTCAAGAGGTATAGATGACCCATTCCAGTTAAAACCAAAACAACACATCTTACACAGGTCACTGTGTTAGGCAAAGTTAGGGACAGAAAAAGAATCAGTGGCCAAGTTCCACTTATGCCTCTTGTGCAACATATTGATATGCAACCTCCTTTTCCAGGCTGGCTGATTTACTTCAGGCCCTCTACACCTCATGTGGACTACGGGAACAGCTACCAAGCCATACTCCCTGACATCAAACCTGCCCCTTTTCTAATGATCACCCTCTTCACCTACTCCCTCCCGAGTCTGGGTCTCACAGTTTTAGTCCCAGAATATGGACTGCATCAATTCTGGGTGGTGGTCACTTGATTCAGACAGACATGAGTCTGAATCCTGGCTCTGTCATTGACTCCAGCTGTACGGTCTTGACAAATCATTTAGCCTTTGATGTCAGATGCCCATTACTATCACCTGTAAAATAGGAAAACACTGTCTAACCAAAGGGTAGTTGTGAGGAATCGATGAGTCCCTATCTGTAAAGCACTTGAATACTGAGCTCAGGGTAAATGCTCAGCTATTCTTGTTAAATATTCACTAATGATTATTTATGAAATTTCATGTTCACTATTTAGTCTATACAACTGGCCCTGCATACCTTCCCAGCCTCATCTAGCACCGTTTCCACTTCCTTCCTAAGCGCTAACCACTTGTCTATCCTTTTGGTTCTCCCAACATGCCTTTTTTTCCTTCATTATAAATGTATTTATTGCGCTGAGACCAGTGGCTTATGTTTGTAATCCCAGCACTGTGAGAGGCTGAGGCAGGAGGCTTGCTTAAAGCCAGGAGATCAAAACCAGCCCAGGTAACACAGGGAGATCTTTTCTCTACAAAAGTAAAAAAATTGAAAACAAAAAAGGTTGAGGTTGCAGTGAGCCGAGATCGCGCCACTGCACTCCAGCCTGGGCATCAAGAGCAAAACTCTGTCTCAAAAATAAATAAATAAATAAATAAATAGATAAAATAAAATAAATGGCAGGGCGTGGTGGCTCACGTGTGTAATCCTAGCACTTTGGGAGTCCGAGGCAGGCAGATCAAGAGGTCAGGAGTTCAAGACCAGCCTGACCAATATGGTGAAACCCTGTCTCTTCTAAAAATACAAAAATTAGCTGGGCATGGTGGCATGTGCCTATAGTCCCAGCTACTCGGGATGCTGAGGCAGGAGAATCACATGAACCTGGGAGGTGGAGGCTGCAGTGGGCCAAGATCACACCACTGCACTCCAGCCTGGGCAACAGAGCAAGGCTGTGTCTCTAAATAAACAAATAAATAAATAAATAAATACATAAATATACTTATTTAAGTAAAAAAAAAAAAGTAAGGTGAATTCCATGAAAATATTATGTTAAGTACAATACAGTTAGGAAGAACATAAATTGGGAAGTTGAAAGACAATGGCTACAGTTGAGGAACTGCTATCCAGTAGAGTAAAAAATGTGTAATTCTGAACATTGTGGGTTAAATAAAAACAAAATGAAAAGAATTAAAGTAAAATTTTGTTTCCAAACTGACAGACATCTGGTAAGAATAAACTAGAAAAAAATAAAAAATGCATAAATACTACTATGAATGAAGATAGGGGAGCAACTAAAAAAAGAATATAAGAAATACAATGCCAAAACATTA
The DNA here is from genome assembly GCF_029281585.2 of Gorilla gorilla gorilla. Lineage (NCBI taxonomy): Eukaryota > Metazoa > Chordata > Mammalia > Primates > Hominidae > Gorilla > Gorilla gorilla. The sequence goes on from NC_073237.2 coordinate 121,282,933, forward strand.
AACTTATAGCAAATGAACAATTATGTAGAAAAACATAAATTAACAAAACTTAGGAAGAAATATATAAACTTAGAATTACCATTAAGGAAATCTGTTCAGTAATTAAAAATCTTCACAAGCCAGGCAAAGTGGCTCATGTCTGTAATCCCAGGACTTTGGGAGGCTGAGGCAGGAGGATTGCTTGTGTCCTGGAATTCAAAACTAGCCTGGGCAACATAGTGAGACCTTAACTATAAAAAATTTTTTTTTTAATTAGCCAGGTGTGGTAGTGTAAGCCTGTAGTCCCAGATATATGGGAGGCTGAAGTGGGAGGATCACTTATGCCCAGGAATTTGAGGCTGCAGTGAGCCATGATTGCACCATTGCACTCCAGCCTGGGTGACAGAGTGAGACTCTGACGCAAAAAAAAAAAACAAAAAACCCACCATCGACAAAAATTAAAATTTTGGTATGTCTCTACTATATTACTATATAATTGAGAAAAAATAAATTATAGCTCCAGGTATCATATGAATGTTTTTCAGGAGCGCAATGTTGAGCACAAAAAGTAAGTTTAGAAAAATACCTACAGAATGATTTCATTTATATAACATTAACAAACATGGGAAAGTAAAGAAGATAGTTTAGGGATAAAACTGACATTAGAAAGCAAAGTGGACAATGAAGCAATCTCCAGATAGTACTTACTTCCAAAGGAAAAAGGAATGGGATGGAATAGTGAAGGGCACAGAGGGAACCTCAAAGATAAACACATTGTTCTTTTTCTTAACCTGAGGGATAGCTCAGAGGGCTCATTGCCTTATTATACTTTCTATCATACTCATATTTTATAAATATGTTTTTATATATACTCAATAAAGACAAGAAAAAAACAAATTCCAAATTTACAATCTTCACACAATACCAGCCCTTCTTTTGCCCAAGCCAGAAGCCCATAAATCACCCATAAAAATACAGACTTTTCTCTTCCTCTCCTCCCATATCTATTACATTAGTAAGTCTGTCAGTCTCTTCAATAGTTCTTACATTTGTCTACCCATTATTATCTTCACCACCACACTTGTCAAAGCCTCCATCATCTTACGGTCGAACAACTGCAAAAGCTTCCTAAGTGGAAGACCCTCTCAGTCTCCTAACGGCCAGAGTAATCTGTTATTCTCTCTTACTCTGTATGTCAGTGGCTTTCTTCTAGTTCCTTGAATGTGCTAATCCTTTCATTTGCCTCAGAGTTTTTGTTCATCCTGTTCCCTGCTTGAAATTCTCTCCCATCATCCCTTTCTCTCCAGCCTGAGCACTGTATCGAGTGTTACTTCCTTAAGTGTTCTACGGCTCCAACTGGATCTGATCTGATATATATATATATATTTTTTTGAGACAGAGTTTCGCTCTTATTGCCCAGGCTGGAGTGCAATGGTGCGATCTCGGCTCACTGCAACCTCCACCTTCTGGGTTCAAGTGATTCTCCAGCCTCAGCCTCCCAAGTAGCTGGGATTACAGGTGTGTGCCACCATGCCCAGCTAATTTTGTATTTTTAGTAGAGACAGGGTTTCTCCATGTTGGTCAAGCTGGTCTCGAACTCCCAAACTCAGGTGATCCACCTGCCTCGGCCTCCCAAAGTGCTGGGATTACAGGCGTAAGCCACCAAGCCCAGCCCTGATCTGATATCTTTTGATAGGATCTCACTACATCTCGTAGTTTTCTTTCAGAACACTCATCACAGTTAGTAATTATATACGTGATTACTGATTAATGTCTGACTTCCCTTCTAGACTATAAGCACCACAAAGGCAAGAACTGTATCTATTTTGCTCACCATAATATTATGAACACCCAGCACAGAGTCCAGCACATAGTAAGGCTCAACTAATATTTTTAGAATGAATGAAGAAACTTACTGTGACCAAAGTCTGGACTTCCCCAATCCCCATTTTTCCAATTATACAAACAACAGATGGTTCTAATTGACATCAAAGGGTCCCTTGACTATCAAAGTTGTGGCCAGGTGCCTGTAATCCCAGCACTTTGAGGGCCGAGGTGGGCAGATCACTTGATGCCAGGAGTTCAAGACCAGCTTGGCCAACATGGTGAAATCCTGTCTCTACTAAAAATACAAAAATTAGCCCGGTTGGTGCCTGTAGTCCCTGCTATTCAGGAGGCTGAGGTGGGAGGATTGCTTGAGCCCAGGAGGTGGAGGTTGCAGTGAGCCAAGATCACGCCATTGCACTCCAGCCTAGGTGACAAAGTGAGACCCTGTCTCAGAAAAAAACAAAACAATACAAAAACCAAAGTTGTGTATCTATTTTCCCCCTTCTTCCATGACCCCAAATGTACTCTCTGACCTTCTGCCTTTTCTGCCTCCTGCTGTCCTCCTGATCCTTGACATTCCAGTTCCTCTAGGAAGATTTCCTTGACTCCTGGGCTGGAATGTACTTCCCCTATGGCATATCTTTTGTATTTGAAAAATCTAGGGCTGAGTGTGGTGGTTCACCTCTGTAATCCCAGCACTTTGGGAGGCTGAGGCGGGTGGATTGCTTGAGCCCAGGAGTTCGAGACCAGCCTGGGCAACATAGCGAAACCCCATCTCTACAGATAATAATAATAATAAAAAATTGGCCTGTTGTAGTGGCATGTGTCTGTAGTCCCAGCTACTTGGGAGGCTGAGGTGGAAGGATCACTTCAGCCTGGGAGGCTGAGGTTGCAGTGAGCCGTTGACGTCACTGCATTCCAGCCTGGGTGAAAGAGCAAGACCGTGTCTCAAAAAAAAAAAAAAAAGAAAAATCTAGTTCACTTACTTGAGACTTATTGTTTGAGCATTTCTTTTCTGTGATTACAGTAGGTTTGAGTTCTATAATGAAACTGTAAGCCTCTGAAGGAAAACAATGTCTGTATTGAGATTTTTAGTTCATTGAGGGTAGAAAGCCTGTATCACAGTCATTCATTCATGTATATATTTACTGGGTGCTCCCTATTGTGAGGCAGCAAAGTGCAGTAGAATAAGCATGAGTTCTGGAGTAAGACTTGGGTTAGAATCCAACTCTGTCACTTACTGTTATAACTGTGAACAAGGTCAATAACCTCTCTTAGTTTCCACTTAGGTATCTGTAAGTATGATAATACTTAGCTAAGACCTCTATTGACAAAATCTTACTGTACTGTAATTATGCTGTAAGGCTCTGTCTCACTTGAGATCAGCATTTCTGAAAGATGAGGGTAGGGTGGATGGCACTGCCTAATAGGGGGTGGTTCTGTGATGTGAGGGGAAGGGCTGGATGTCAATGACTGAAGGATGCTATTGGCATTCAGAACCCAGAGGCCAGGAATGCTAAATGTCGCGCAATGCAATGGACTATCATACAACACGAGTTGTTCTGCTCAAAATGCCAATAAGAAATATGTCATTGGGAAATACTACTTTATTTTATTTATATTTATTTATTTATTTTATTATTTTTTTAAGACAGAGTCTCTGTCACCCAGGCAGGCTGCAGCGCAGTGGCGCAATCTCGGCTCACTTGCAACCTCCACCTCCCAGGTTTAACCGAATCTCCTGCCTCAGCCTTCCAAGTAGCTGGAATTACAGGCGCACGCCACCACACCCAGCCTTATTTTTATTTTTAAAGATAGTCTTGCTCTATTGCCTGGGCTGCAGTGCTGTGATATGGTCATAGCCCACTGCAGCCTTGAATTCCTGGGCTTAAGCGATTCTCCCACCATAGCCTCCCAAACAGCTGGAACTACAGGTGCACACCACCACACCTGGCTAATTTTTTTTTTTTTTTGGTAGAGATGGGGTCAAGAGGAGGACCTCATGTGATCCTCCTGCCTTGGCCTACCAAAGTGCTAGGACTACAGGCTTGAGTCACTGTGCTGGGCCTGAGAAACACTACTTTATATTCAAAAATATTACCATTCATCTTTATATTCTCAGTGTGTAGCACAGCCCTAATGTAGAAACAAATGTATGTCAATGAAATGAAAAAACAAATTGTAATGACATCATTTGATTATGTGCCATAAAACAAACTGGATTAGAGCCAAGTATGTCAAAGGTACAGCTCTGGTCATGTCAGCCACTATTGTTGTATTTTTCATGCTCAAGGTCCATTATGTGCTTAAAGACATATTTGAGTCAGGCCAGGCATGGTGGCTCACGCCTGTAATCTCAGCACTTTGGGAGGCCGAGGTTGGTGGATCATGAGGTCAGGAGTTTGAGGCCAGCCTGGCCAACATGGTAAAACCCCATCTCTACTAAAAATACAAAAATTAGCCAGGTGTGGCGGTGGGCGCCTATAATACCTGGGCGACAAGAGCAAGACTCTGTCCCAAAAAAAAAGAAAAAAAAAAAAAAAAGAGACATATTTGAGTAGACCAAATGCTGTACTTTGAGAATTCCTGACAGGAAAATACTGACTACTTCTGCTAAGCAACCCTTGTTCAGCTGTATGGCCATTTCCATCTGAGCGCAGCCTGGCTAGTACAGGAAATGGAGCCATGTGGACTGCATGAGAAATGTATGTTCAGTAGCTACTCTCAGGCAGAAATTTCTAAAAGAATTAGTTTTTATGAATCTTAGAAATCCAGGTCTTCTCCTCATATTCTACTTACCTTTTGCAAATCAATGGAAAGCTGCTGAATGAGTGCTTGGAGCTCTTGTTCCTTTTGTTCCAGGGCTGTGATCTTACTTTCTGCACCTGTTTTTGAAGCTATCACGTGATCTCTTCATCAAAAGAAAGCAGACAATGAACAAATTTGGATATCTCATCTAATACACAGTCTTCTGCAGGAAAAACACAAATGGTTCCTTCTGTGTCAGGGCTACAAGCATCATTAGCCACATGCAGGTTTTCAATGGAAAAAGCCTCGGCTCTCTCTGAAGCAGGAGCCCAAAGAGAAAAAGTCCACCCTAGTTTAAGAAAGAAATCCTGACCTGCCTTTCCTTAGTCTATTAATACTTTACAAACTAAAACCACACTGAATTGCTCAGCAGGGTGGAACTGTCCTGAGTTTCAGCAGCTGAAGGGGAAAATGGGTTGGAGGTGGGGTGAGGCCTGAGTCCTAGGCAGGTAAGGATGTGTCCAGAAGCCTTTGCCAGCACCGGAATCAGAAAGTGGTGTAATGAACAATGGGGAAAGGTGGGCAGGCCATAGCCAGAACTACACTAACACCTCTTCCCAAGGGCCCCACAGACCAAGCAAGAACCTCTGCTCTTCCAGCGTTGAGTAGTGTCTCTGCAATTCTTCTAGCTTCTGGCTTAAGTCTGATGACATCTGATTGGAGTTCATCAACTCCTCCTGGGTACGACTAAGTTCTCTGGTTCGTGCCTCCAATTCTTGTTCCATTTTCCCTAGACTTTCTTCTTTTTTTAAAAGCTGACACAAAAATACAAAGTTTCATTGGGCTATGCTAAGAAAAATACACTTAAGATCGGGCATGCTGGCTCACGCCTGTAATCCCAACACTTTGGGAGGCCGAGGCAGGTGGATCACTTGAGGTCAGGAGTTTGAGACCAGCCTTGCTGACATGGCAAAACCCTATCTCTACTAAAAATACAAACATTAGCCGGGCATGGTGGCGGGTGCCTGTAATCCCAGCTACTCAGGAGGCTGAGGCGGGAGAATCACTTGAACCCGGGAGGTGGAGGTTGCAATTAGCCAAGATCGCACCACTGCACTCCAGCCTGGGTGACAGAGCTAGGCTCCATCTCAAAAAAAAAAAAGAAGTAAAAAAGAAAAATACACTTAAAAACAAATCTCGGCTGGGTATGGTGGCTCATGCCTGTAATCCCACCATTTGGGGAGGTTGAGGCATGCATATCGTTTGAGCCCAGGAGTTTGAGACCAGCCTGGGTAACATGGCGAAACACCACCTCTACAAAAAATACAAAAATTAGCCGGGCATGGTAGTGCGCCTGTAGTCCCAGCTACTTGGGAGGCTTAGGTGGAAGAATTCCTTGAGTCTGGGAGGTCGAGGCTGCAGTGGGCCATGATCATGCCACTGCACTCCAGCTTGGGTGACAGAGTGAGACTCTATCTCAAAAAAAAAAAAAAAAAGAAAAAAGAAAGAAAGAAAGGAAAGAAAAAAAAAACCTAAGCTTGTCAGGCATGGTGGCACACACCTATAGTACATGCTTACAGTCCCAGTTACTTGGGAGGCTAAAGAGGGAGGAGAGCTTGAGCCCACGAATTTGAGGCTGCAGTGTGCTATGATCGCACCTGTGAGTAGCCATTATACTCCAGCCTGGGCAACATTGTGAGACTCCATCTATTTAAAAAAAAAAATGTGGACCAATAGCCAAACTTCTATAACATTTTTGTGGGCTTATAAGAGAATTTATATACCCAGTAGTTAAAAACAAAACAAACAAACAAAAAAAAAACAAAACAAAACAGAAAAAGAACATTTCAAACAGAACTTTTCTATTTTAATAAATTTAAAAACATACAAATATGATTAATATTACATATTACTGGTGTATGTTTATCAGCAATTAGAGAGTGATGACTGGTAAAATCAGAGTGAATAATCATCTATTCAGTATTTAGCTACTAAAACAAAAATGCATACCATGTGCTTTATTTTACTTAGTTCCTGCTGCTGGAACCCCTCTAATTCATCCATTTCATCTCTCCTTTGGAAAAGATTCATACTCTGGTTCTTCATTTCCTGTAACTGAGCTGTCAGAATATTTTTCTCCTATTTGAAAGCAGAAGACATCAACTCAGGCAACGAAAGCATTAGAAATCTGTATTACGAAAGTGAAAATCTTTTCTTTTTTAAAATTTTTGTCTTTAGAGACAGAGTCTCACTAGTTGCCCAGGCTGGCCTTGAACTCCTGGGCTCAAGCAATCCTCCCGCCTTGGTCTCCCAAAGTGCTAAGATTACAGACATGAGCCACCACACCCGGCCTGAAAGTGGAATTCTTAATAAAGGAAAAATCTTCAGGAAATCTCATGCCAGTGGACAATAATGCATTGATAATGGAAAGCATTACAGAAATATGGCATTATTTACAAATTCTTTAATTGAATTAATCCTTTAACTAGAGAATTTAACTCTTTATTTAAAAATAAATGTGTTTTAAATAATTGTGAAAAAGGGGAATAAAAGCAACAATTACGTAGAACCTTTTTTTTTTTTTTTTTTTTTTTTGGTAGAGACAGGATCTTGCTCTGTTATCCAGGCTGATCTTGAACTCCTGGCCTCAAGACATTCTCCTGCCTCAGCCTCTCAAAGTGTTGATAGATATGAGCCATCGTGCATGGCCTATGTAGAACTTTAAAGTTCTTACATCTGTTTAGCAAGTCCAGATATATATTTTGTGTGTCTATTCTTTCGTCGTTGTTGTTTGTTTTTTGACACAGAGTCTCACTCTGTTGCCCAGGTTGGTTTGCAGTGGTGCGATCTCGGCTTACTGCATCCTCTGCCTCCCAGGTTGAAGTGATTCTCATGCCTCAGCTTCCTGAGTACCTGAGACTACAGGCATGCACCACCATGCCCGGCTAATTTTTCTACTTTTAGTAGAGATGAGGTTTCACCATGTTTGCCAGGCTGGTCTCGAACTCCTGACTTCAGGTGATCCACCCACCTCCGCTTCCCAAAGTGCTGGGATTACAGGCGTAAGCCACTGTGCCCAGCCTTATTTTACATGTCTATTCTTAGTGACACACTGAACTGACTGAAAAACATGAGTAACCAGTAAGATTGAATGCCCGAAAAAAATTAAATGCACGTAGATTAAAAGTAGAACTGATTTCAGTTAACAAGTAAAAAAAATAAAAAAAAATTAGACATGACTGGTGTCAGCAGGTTACAATTTATTAAATGATCATTTCTAGCAGTGGACTCTTGCCTCTAATCCCAGCACTTTGGGAGGCCAAGGTGGGCCTATCGGTTGAGCACAGGAGTTGGAGACCAGCCTGGGCAACATGGTAAAACCCCATCTCTATAAAAAATACAAAAAAATTAGCCAGGCGTGGTGGCATGTGCTTGTAATCCCAGCTACTCAGGAGGCTGAGGTGGGAGAATCACCTGAGCCTGAGAAGTCGAGGCTGCAGTGAGCTATGACTGTGCCACTGCACTACACTCCAGCCTGGGCATTGTGGTGAGACCCTGTCTCAAAAAAAAAAAAAAAAAAAGAAAAAAGAAAAAAGGATTCTCTTAAGGACTAACCCTGCTGTTACAGTTTCTAATTCTTGACTGAAAAAAAAAAAAAACTTTAACGACGAAAAGTAGCTTCGAAGACCTATATAGATGTCTCATTACTATTTCCTACTCTAGAAAATTTCCCCAACCTCTCACACCTGTAATCCCAGCACTTTGGGAGGCCGAGGCAGACAGATCACGAGGTCAGGAGATCGAGACCATCCTGGCTAACACAGTGAAACCCTGTCTCTACTAAAAATACAAAAAAATTAGCCAGGTGTGGTGGCAGGTGCCTGTAGTCCCAGCTACTTGGGAGGCTGAGGCAGGAGAATGGAGTAAACCCGGGAGGCCGAGCTTGCAGTGAGCCAAGATCACGCCACTGTACTCCAGCCTGGGCGACAGAGCAAGACTCCGTCTCAAAAAAAAGAAAAATTTTCCCCAACCTCTCCTTCAAAAGAACAAAAACAAAACAAAGAGAAAATTCCCTTTGTGAACCTTGTGAACCTAAGTAGGTTTTTTAGTTGGTTCAGTCCTATATGGATACCCTTTACCAAAATTTTAAAAGATAAAAAAACAGTTCAATGAGAATTTCAATTGCCATAATCTTAAGAGTTTCTTTTATGGCAAGAAAACCTTAACCCAACCCATATCTCCATATTTAAGAAGACTGTCATTAATAGCATATCTTTGAGGATTTTTTTTTTTTTTTCAAGCACAGGTTTCCTTGGGATTTGACTTTTCTATAATTCTTTCCTTATATAAAAATGTTGCCAGGCACAGTGGCTCATGACTGTAATCCTAGCACTTTGGGAGGCCAGGCAGGAGGATCACTTTGGTCTAGGAGTTCAAAACCAGCCTGGGCAACACAGTGAGACCTCATCTCTATTAAAATTTTTTTAAAAATTAGCTGGGCACTGTGGCTCAAGCCTGCAGTCCTGGCTACTCAGGAAGTCTACGTGGGAAAATCATTTGAGCCCAGGAGGTTGAGGCTGCACTGAGCTGTGATTGTGCCACTCCCAGCCTGGGCAACAGAACAACCCCTTGTCTCAAAAAAAGTTAATGTATTCTCTCAGCTTGATAATCAGATTTCTATAGAACAGAAAGTAAAGTTAACTTGGTGTTTTATGGAAAAAAAATAGTTGACACTAATGATTATTTTAAAACTAAAATGTTTTTCCAATTGTAGACTTGAAATTTCATCTCGTTTATATGTGGGAGCCAGGAATATATTACTTAAGGTACCTGTACGGTGTTATGCAAGCAATGGTACTAGAATAATCAATTTCCTCATCTACATCTAGCCAAGAGGTTCTCATATATGTTCAATGCTGAGCCTTGAGAAATGCTTTCCTTCCCCACTGCTTCATCTTTAAGTGTTCCTAATATTACCACGTGTCAATCAGAACCGCAGCAGGAAAGAGACGGCCATCTCAAATCAGGCATTTTGAGGATGGTTTAATAAAGGGGCTTATCAAAGCTGTGGGATGGGTAAGATAGCCCAAAAGATAATGTGCTGGCAACAGTTGGCCATAAAGAGGCAAAAAGATGAAGAGGTTATAGGAAACCCAGAGAGACAAAAACTATGTCAAGAAGGCAAACCAAAGGTCCAACTGAAGCTGTGACTTTTGGCCATGGGATGCAACTAAGCTGAAGAGAGCCCACATGGAGAAAGGTGGGGGAAGAAACATCCTGACCACATCTTCTTTCACACATGGTTCTTTCAGGGTTCCCCACTGGCTGAACCCAACCGGATGCCAGAGGGCATTTTGAGCCCTGCTGATACAGTTTCTATCGGCGTTCAGGTACACAGAGAAAGGGAAGAGAGGAGGAGTGCAGAGTATATCAAGAGGGGCAAACAAAAGACATCCTGCACATTTACCAAAAAAGGGGAGGATCAGAGCTTTTCAAGTCAGCATCTAATCATAAACTGTCCTGCTTCCAAGAGGTGGTATAGCAATCAGTATGTTGGTTACCGGATAAAACGTTTTCCATACCCCAGAGACGAGACCAACAAAAATGAGACAAAAATAAAGATGAACTAACCTTTTCAAGCTGATCCATCTTTTCTGACCATTCCTAAAACAAAACAATAAAAAAGCATGGTTTCCAGTGAAGAGTATCTGTAATACCAAGATTTTCAGAAAACAAAACAACCCAACTCTTCCCAGAAAGCAACTAACCAAACAAAAAAGCCAATTTAAAAAAAATCTATAAACTTGGTTTAATATTAAGAAAGGCAAGAGTCATAAAAGTAGAAGAAAATGAACTTTATCTAAGATTCTAGAATAGAATGAATTCATGAATATAAGCCTGCAGATTTTTACTAAGCAGGGCACCCAAGAAAAGCTGTATCTGCTGTTCTGATGCAGCTTTTTGGCTTGTTCCTGGGAGTTTTGCCATGAGTACTGTTATTTCTTGGGAGTGGGTAGCTGGGACCAGCTGAGTTGAGTAATTCTGGAAATGATGTTTAGAAATTAATTCCTGAAACTGGGGGAGTAGGGGGGATCTTTTGCAGTCCCTGATAATTATTTTCCTTTTCATTTTGATTTTACCAACATGCTTTATGCCATCTGTGTAAGTCAAAAGAAAAAGAATTATGCCCCTTATAAACAAACCATAAAATAGTGGGGAAAAAAAAGCCCATTTGCACAAAGGCAATATCCTGATTGCCTATAATCAGAATCCATCAATTTTAGATTATTTCTTCATTTATATACATTCATACCACAGTTATCCACTAAGTATTGGTAAATTGTATTTTTTCTGGCTAGTAAATGTCCCAGATGATGAACAGACACTTTAAAACCAACCAACCAACCCACCTCCTCCAGATGAAATAAATTATATAATTTCTTAAGTGAAACAATAAACTCTGTCTTAATAAATCAAAATTAACATTATAATATATTGATGCTTATCTTAAATTTAAAATGTCATCTATTATTTTGAACAAAATATACTTCATAATTACTGTAATAGCCAGTAACAGAATTATTTTCCTTCCTTGTGGTTATTCATTCAGCATCTTCCAGAGGTTGGTTCTGTTGAGATTATAGGATTTCCCCTCTGTCCAGCTGGTTGGGATTGAAGAAACGTGGGAACAGAGGTTGGAAGAACTCTGTATACTATGGATTATGACTAGGTTAATAACATCTTCTCCAGGATAAAAGGCAAATGTTTGGGGGTTAGACTTTCAGAGAGGTTTTTAGAGGGGAGAGACCTTTTCTCTTATTTTGGGGCCTGCCATCAGATTACAGATACACTATTTCCCTTCTCAATTTTATGAAACTACACAGATACAAGGAATGATACGCTCACATTCTGGACACATTTCATGATTAGAACTGTAAAGTTTCTTCACTTTACAAGAAAAGGCCAAAGAAAATCTTAACGAACTTTTAACATTTCTCTTCTCCTAGGCTATAAATATTTTCTATAGGTTATGTCATGATTTTTGAAATCACGTCACTAAGTGAAATCTTTCCACCAGTTCTGGGCAGTGCCACATATAAAATACCTGGTCCTTCCTGGCTAATGCCAAAGCCAGTCCTTCTGCCATTTTGGCTCTGTTGGCTTGGAATGTCTCATTCTGCTCTTGAAATTTCCGCATGGAAGCTGTTAACAAAGAGGCTCTATTTGAGATATGAAAACACTTCAGAAACAGCATGACAAATAGCTCATGTGATTACAACTGTCACCTAATGAAAAAGGCCAAAGTCACATAAGTGGATTGTGATACCAGGAAAAGCTGGATCCACCTCAACTTTCCAGAAGAATATTTTGGCCTTGGTAATAGACCACAGTTTTTGTTTGTTTGTTTCCTTATTGTTTTTGTTTTTCGTAATAGACAAGTATATATGTTTACAAAGATGCCAAAAGGTAACTTTTTAAATGGTACAATGATAGAACACTGAGTTAGGTAGGTTGCCAGAAAACATCAAAGCTGATGCTAAGTGATGGCTACTACCACTTTATCAGAATTAAAAACAAAAACAAAAATCAAAACAAACAAAAAAACCTTTCTTTTACTTTATTTTCCTTAAAAGTTTTAGTACATATCAACAAAAAAAATAACTTTCTACTTCTACTAACATCTTTCTTGGATGGTACCCAAAGAATATATGATTGAGGGTAGACCACACAAAATGTATGATTTATTGCTGAAGGAGTGATGACAGGGATTTCTCCCAGTTACTCAACACAGCAGTAATGAAGCTGTGGTGAGAACCCATTTCCTAATCCAGACCTAAGGGATGGGTACTAGATTTTATTAAAACCTGAGGGTAGCCTAAATAAAGGGGTCAACTGGATAGAGACAAGCTGATACACATAATGACCTACTCCTAAGAGTCATGCCCATAAGCCAACATAAATAAAACTTGCATACTTATAAATATCATCCAAATGTTGTTATCAACCTGATTAAGAAGTATACTACTTATAAAATAAAGATTTGTGCTTTCAAGAAGGACAAACTTAACCATACACTATTGTTTCATTTCAAAAAACTAAACCTTGAAAAGATTGAAAAAAGCAGGAAAAAAATACGTACAATCCTGGTGTTTTTCTAATGCAATTTCAAGCTTCTCTTTTATCTTCTGCAAGTTTCGGACCTGTTCAGCATAGTCTTGGGTGAGGAGGGTGACGCACATACCAGAAATGGACAAACATCAGGAAAGGAAGTTAATTAAACAAAAAAATGAATGGAAATGATGATGATTTTCTTAACCTGAAAACCATTCCTGTTAAGGAAAGCTAGGCAGACAGCCTCCCATTAACAATGAACAACACAGGAAAACAAGTATAGTACAAACTATCCATGGTGTATAAATGGTGAGTACAAAAAGGCAAGTTTGTTTAGCCTTGATAGAAAACAAGAATTAGGCTTAGCCTGGTGATCAGAAATGTCCTGCTATGAAAAACACAGATTTATCTCATGACTTAATTTCAAATCTCAGTTTCCACTTCCTTTTCCAGCCTTGGCAGTAGGATAGATCAAAGTGAACTCACTAAACAGCTCGATTATAGTCCACACAACTCAGGAACAGTAGTTAGGGCAATAACAAACACCTTAGGTGCAGCATTGTCTTTATAGTGATAGCACTTAATTCTCTAAAAAAGTGAGCTCCCTTTCTACACAGGAGCTTGGTAACCTACGCTATATTAAATGTGAATGTCAGAATTAATTATCTAGGTGGCCAAAGAAGATAGTTATGGTTTAGTGAAAACATAGACAGTAGCTCAAATCCCAACTCTGTCAGTCCTTAGCTGGGGACCTTAAGCAAATTATTGGTCCTGTAGTATTAGTTTCTTCATATATTAAATGATGATATTAATTGTACCTACCACAAAAGATGCATTAGATAATAAAACATTTTACGTGCCTTAAGTGCTTCGCACACAGTGCTCAATAAAATGTAGCTCTTATTGTTACTGTGACTATTACCATTACTCATACTAATACTGTAGGACAATACTCAGCACATAGTGGGCCTAGTAAATGTCAGCGCTCTTCCCTGTCCCTTCTCTAACGTAAGTCAAGCTCAACTATTCTTCCTACCATATGGGGAAGGTCCATATATTATTTCATAACTCTCTCTCCAACATTAAACAAATGTAAAATTACTTTACCTCTGTTACTGATATTATTCATGGGTAGGAGTAACAGGATAGCAACAATTAAGTTTAAAGCAGATGGAATTAAGACTCTAGCATCAAATAAATCTGGGTTTGGATCCCAGCTCTACCACTTACTACTTGTGAGGACTTAACCTTGCTAAGCCTAATAAGGCTCTAGTGAGGACAAAATAATTAACTGGTAGTTGTGAGCTATGCTATGAACTTTTGATAACTACACAAACACAAATACTTCACATACAATTTGGTGAATTTGGGTCTGATAGCTACACAAATATAAATATTTCACATACCACTTGGTGAATTTGGGTCTGCTGTTTTACTCCAATAAAATGGGCATTAAAAGGCCAAGAGACAAAAAGAGACACAGAAGCCATGAACCACTTTACAGGATGAAGCTTTCCAAATGTATCCACTGGCAGAAACCAAAATAATAACTCACAATTCTATCATGACCATGCCCTCCTCAGGCAAAGGATATAATGGGAGCTGTGTAAATTGTAAACTGCACACAAAAGACATAATGAGAGTGACACCTTCTATGCAGGTGCTGAAGTCAGAAATACCATTGAAAAGTGGCCCAAAGACCTACAACAACACTTACACAGGTGGTATGAGCTGCAGGAAGTGGCAACACAGCACCAGTCTCTGGTGCTGATGAATCCAATATCTGTCGGCCATTCCCTTTAAATACTAACCCCATCCCTTTCCACCTGAAAGCAGGCTATGCTCATGGTGGAAGATGGTCAAACCTATTGTACATATATTATTATTATCTTTTATTTCCATGGCTAGAAACCTCAGGAGCAGAAAAAATTTTTTAATAAACTTTCAAATTCAGTTTTGAATTTATACTATTTACTACACTAACAAAAGAAGAGGGTATACTTGCTCCTTTCTAAAAAGATCAAAATGATATGTGAAAATAACTATAAAGTCATCCTATATGGCTATCTTATAGGAAGAGAGTCAAGCAAGGCAAGTTTCCTGTTGTTTGCTTTTTATGAGTTCTTAGACATACCAGAAAGTCTGGCCTCTAACTTCCGTATCTGTTCATTCCTTCTCAGAAGCTGGGATGAAAGATCTTCTCTGGAGCTGCTTCCATCGGAAGCCTGTTGAGGTAGACACAAGGAAGGTCGTATTCATATATGTGTGAGACCACAGTACTGAGCCAGAAAGTGACAAGTCTTATTTTAGGTTTGGTTACACTTTAATTAATTGTAATCACTGAAAAGCTGGGCCTAGTTTCTCTACCTGGAAAGTGGAAGCAACGCTTTCTTCCTCTTATAAAGTGAAGGAGAGAGGAGATGCTAAACAGATCAATTGTATGTGTACACATGCTACTGAAATAAATAATAGTAAATAGATCCATTATTACAGCAAGTATATAATACAAAAACTATATTTGCCATGATAAAAAAAAATCACTTTATCTTTCCAAAAGTAAAGTCCTGGGATAAAGAAGGCGGGGGTTCTTTAGGGATCAAAAGCTGGTCTATGACTACGAATCTTTCACCGATATTGATAAAGTTTCAGTATCTTCATCTATAAAACAAACGGATATCAATCTAAAACCCTAACTTGCCTCATAGACTTCAGCAGATAATATGTATTCAACAAACCAATATATTAATGAGGCATACATTTTCCCCAACAAACCAGATTATTTTAAAATAAATGAATACTACTATTGCTATAGGCACTGCTTGCGATTGCTAATAACTCAGTTTTTAAAATCTTTTACTTTTCACTATACAATTTTTCAAAATATAGAAAGGGAGAGAGATTGGTCTAAAGAACGCTCTCCATCTACTTTCACAATTGCTGATGCTTTCCCTTATTTGCTTCATCAATTTTTATTTTTCTGAAGTAATTTAAATAACAGACATCATGACATTTCATCCTAAATACTCCAAAAACTAAGGCTATTTCTCTTCATAGGCAACATATGATTATCATTCCTAACAAAAAATACTAACATCCAGTCCTTAATCATGTTTCCCATTGTATCCCCAAAATGTTTTTAAAGATTATTCAATAATTCACCTCAAATATTCAACTGCATGTCCAGCCACTTGCCCATCCAATATGTACTGAGAGTCAGGACAGTGGACAGTTAAGAGGAGAGTCTCTGGTGTCAGAAAACCTTGCTTCAGGTTGCAGCTTTACCACTTATGAGCTGTAAGAACTTAGGCTCATTACTCAACTTCTCTGTGCACTGGTTTCCTCATTTGCAATCTGTGATAACGAATAGCATTTGCCTCACAGAGCTGTGATGAGGATTAAGTAAATCAATACTTGTCAAATCCCTAAAACACAGCCTGGCATATATTAGCTTTAATATGTGTCATCTATTACTAGTTGTCTTAGTCTGTTTGAGCTGCTATAATGAAATGCCATAGAATGTGTGACTTATAAACAACAGAAATGTATTTCTCACAGTTCTGGAGCCTAGGAAGTCCAAAATTAAGGTGCCAGGAGATTTGGTGTCTAGTGAGGACCCACTTTCTGGTTCATACATGACACCTTCTAGCTGTGCCCTCACATGGTGGAAGGGGCAAGGCAGCTTTCTGGGGCCTCTTTTGTAAGAGCACTAATCCCATTCATGAGGGTTCCTCCCTCATGAGCTAATCATCTCGGAGACGATTCACCTCCTCATTCCATCACTCTAGTGATTAGGTTTCAATATATCAATTTTTGGAGACACACATTCAGACCACAGCATTAGCAGTATAAGAAGCTGTTGTGATTATTACTGTTAGTGAGACATCCTATGTCTCACTACTGTGCTAAGCACTAGGAATAGTGGTGAAACAAAGAGCTCCTATCCAAAATAACAGCAGCAGCAGCAACAGAAGCTAATTATGAAATGCTTAGAGCCAGACGCCATGCTAAGTGCTTTACATTCTACGCAGAAGAACTGACATTACAGGCCTCAGACTGTTATCCTTAGAAAGGCCTGCTTTTAAGGTTGGTCCTTGGCTGGCATCTGGGAACTTAGATTTTGGGAGGGTTCCCATCATTCTGTTAAGAATGGCTCATTGTGCCTAAAATGTTTGTGCAAAAATATGGGTTTATGCTGAATACCTGGTTTCCTTCTGGAGTCTGGATTATTTATTTATTTATTTATTTATTTATTTATTTAGACACAGTCTCGCTCTGTCACCCAGGCTGGAGTGCAGTGGTACAATGTTGGCTCACTGTAACCTCTGCCTCTTGGGTTCAAGCGATTCTCCTGCCTCCTGAGTAGCTGGGACTACAGGTGTGTGTCACCATACTCAGCTAATATTTGTATTTTTAGTAGAGACAGGGTTTCGCCATGTTGGCCAGGCTGGTCTCAAATTCCTGACCTCAACTGATCCATCTGCCTTGGTCCCCCAAAGTGCTGGGATTACAGATGTGAGCCACCCTGCCTGGCCTGGATTCTGGAATTTTGATACATAGTAGGCAGAGGGTGTTCACATGACCAGTCCCCAATAAAAAGCCTGGACACTGAGTCTCTAATGAGCTTCCCTGGTAGACATTTTACATGTGTTGTCACAACTCACTGCTGGGAGAATGGAGCATGTCCTATGTAATTCCACTGGGAGAAGAATCTTGGAAGCTTGCACCTGTTTCCTCCAAGCTTTTCCCCATGCACCTTTTCCCTTTGCTGAGTCTGTTTTAGATCCTTTCACTGTAATAAATGATAGCAGTGAGTAAAACTATATGGTGAGTCTTGTGAGTCCTCCTAGTGAATAATTAAATCTGGGGATGATCTTGGGGATCCTTGACACGCATACTTTAATAAAGGTAGATACAGTTCCTATCCCCATTTTATAGATGTGAAAAATAAGGCAAGGAAAAATGAAGAAATTTGCCCAAAGTCACATAATAATAATAGAGCAGATATGACTCTATAACCTGACCTGAGTTCCTAAGGGCTACACTTTACTTATTGCCTTTCATGAAACTCCCAGTTCAGTGGAAGAGACAAACAAGCAAATCATCAATAATAATGCAGTACAGCAGGTGCTATTACAGAGGTTAGCAGAAGACAAGGCACCAAACAGCCAGGAGGGGTAAAGGGTAGGGGGCTGCCAGAGGAGAAGGTCAGGTCAAGGGAGTTTGCTGGAAGTAACATATGAGCTGAATCTTAAGATGCACAAGAGTCTGTCAGAGGAATGCAGGAGTGAAAGGGGAGATGAGACATTCTAGAGAGAGGAAATAGCATGTGCAAAAATTGTAGGCATGAAAGAATGTGGTCCATTCTAGAAAGTGCAATAAATTCAGTCTGGCTGTGGCACAGGGTGTAGGAAAGTACAGTGAGATAATGCTGGCCACATAAGCTGAGAGAAGACCATGACAGTTTACCATTACGCTATAATAATGAGTCTGTACTTCATCCTGAAAATAATGGGGAAGCCACTGAGTTTTATGAGTTTTAAGTACTGGAGAGACATGAACAGATCTGCTTTTAGAAAGATCACTTTGGGCTGTGCACAGTGGCTAGCACCTGCAGTCCCAGTACTTTGGGAGGCCAAGGTGGGCAGATCGTTTGAGCCCAGGAGTTTGAGACCAGCCTAAGCAACATGGCAAAACTCTGTCACTACAAAAAATACAAAAATTAGCTGGGTGTGGTGGCGCATGCCTGTAGTCCCAACTACTCAAGAGGCTGAAATGGGAGAATCGCTTGAGCCCAGGAGGTTAAGGCTGCAGTGGGCTGTGATCAGGCCACTGCACTCCAGCCTGGGTGACAGAAAGAAATCCCTGTCTCAAAGAAAAAAAAAGGTCAGTTTGGGGACAGGGAACCCAGATAGACTACAAGTTTGTCCCAGAAAGAAAGGCAGCTTGAAATCAAATGATAGTATAGGTTGAGTATCTCTTGCCCAAACAGGTTAGGATCAGAAGTGTTTTGGAGTTTGGATTTTTTCAGATTTTGGAATGTCTGCATATACATAATATAATATTTTGGGGATGGGACCCAAGTGTAAACGTGAAATTATGTTCCATATACGTTTTATACACATAGCCTGAGCATAATTTTATACAATATTTTAAATGATATTCATTAAACAAAGTTGTGTTAAGTATTTATGTGTAAATTTTCCACTTGTGGCCATGTTGGCGCTCAAAAAGTTTAAGATTTTGGAGTATTTCAGATTTCAAATTTTCAGATTAGGGATGCTTAACCTGTGCTAGTAAATGTACTACTAGAAGATGGAGTAGGGAGGCAAGTTTGAGACATTTAAGAAATGAAAGCTGCCTGTAATCCTAGCACTTTGGGAGGCCAAGGCAAGAGGATTGCCTGAACTCAGGAGTTCGAGACCAGACTGGGCACACGGTGAAACCTCATCTCTACTAAAAATACAAAAAGTTAGCCAAGTGTGGCGGTGTGTGCCTGTAGTCCCAGCTACTTGGGAGACTGAGTGAGGCAGGAGAATTGCTTGAACCCAGGGTCTAGCCTGGGAGACACAGCAAGACTCTGTCTCCAAAAAAAAAAAAAAAAAAAAAAGAAATAGAAGCCATAATACATGTTGACTGATTGGACACCAAGAAGTGAAAGGAGGGAAGAGTCTAAAATACCTCCAGGGTTTCTGGCTGGTGACTTGGGAAGATGAAGGTGCACATTTGGAGATAGAAATAATGAATTCAATTTTGTTCATTTAGAATTTGAGATGCCACAGAGGAGGCATCTGTTTGGAGAAACATATGCAGTTGGATATAAGGGTCTGGAGATAGGAACTGAGGATCAGGCTGTATTAAGTTCAAAACTTGAGAAATCCCAAAATAAATTTCTTCCTGAATCTGGGTCAATCTCTGTATTTGGAATACATTACTAAATAAAAGACTTCATTTAGCATGTCAGCATGAAGGCAAAGCAGGTCCTTCTGTCACAGAACCCAGCCTTAAAACTACATCCTTCAGCCCAATGCTCAAATGTGTGCTTATATGTCCTCTTAAATATAGGAGCCAGTGATAATGTAGATCTGGTAATCTTATTGCTCCATCCCGATAACCTAATAGCTTCTGCCATGTAATCTGACCTGGGATCCAGGCAGTACAAGAAAGCAGGAGGAAGACTCATCTGACAATGGAAACAATTCAAATGTCTACTGCCAGGAGAAGACAGAGATTAAATGTGGCCTTTTCAAATGCTGGGATCTTTTTTTTAAAAAAAGTCTTTAGAGACAGAGTCTTGCTCTGTTGCCTAAGCTGGAGTACAGCGGCACGATCATAGCTCACTACAATCTCAAACTCCTGGGCTCAAGCGATCCTCTTGCCTCTGCCTCCCAAGAAGCTAGGACTACAGGCATACCACCACCAACCAGGCAAATTAAAAAAAGAAAAAAAACTTTTGTAGAGATGCAGTCTTGCTATGTTGCCCAGGCTGGTCTTGAACTTCTGGCCTCAAGCAGTCCTTCTGCCTTAGCTTCCCAAAGCATTGGGATTACAGGCATGAGCTTCTGTGTCCAGCCTGGAATCTTATACAGCAGTAAAAATAAATGAACCACAGCTTCCTGTAACATGGATGCATTTTATAAGCATGTTGAATTAAATTTTAAAAAAGGAAATCCAAGAAGTCTACAGTGTGCAACTTTTATAACTTCAAAAACAAGCAGTATTAAATAATAAATTGTTTATGAATACATACATATCTGGTAAGATATTTTAAAAAGCAAGTAAATGAAAAATACAAAATTTAGAATAGTGGTTATGCTATCCTAAATTGGGTAGAGGAAATTGGAAGAAACATATAAGTGGCTTAACAGAATTGATAATGTTCTATCTCTTCAGATGAGTGATAGATTTACTTTATGCTTTATACTTTACATATATATTACATACATTCTTTTATATATATCCAGCATTATAAATGAGTTTTAAAGAATTTATTGCCAAGTGCGGTGGCTCACCCCTGTAATCCTAGCACTTTGGGAGACCGAGGCGGGAGGATCACGAGGTAAGGAGTTCCAGACCAGCCTGGCCAACACAGTGAAACTCTGTCTCTACTAAAAATACAAAAATTAGCTGGACGTGGTGGCAGGTGCCTGTAGTCCCAGCTACTCAGGAGGCTGAGGCAGGAAAATCGCTTGAACCCGGGAGATGGAGGTTGCAGTGAGCCGAGATTGTGCTGCTGCACTCCACCCTAGGTGACAGAGCGAGACTCTATCTCAAAAACAATAAACAAAAAACAAAAAAAAATTAGCCGGGTGTGGTGGTGGGCACCTGCAGTCCCAGCTACTTGGGACGCTGAGGCAGAAGAATTGCTTGAACCCGGGAGGTGGAGGATGCAATGAGCTGAGATCATGCCACTGCACTCCGGCCTGGCTGACAGAGTGAGACTCTGTCTCAAAAAAAAAAAAAAAAAAAAAAGAAAAGAAATTTATCTAACTTAAGAGGATCCTGTCATATGCAAAAGCCACACTTTATTTTTTAAGCATGACATTTCCCTCATATAGCAACATCTTCATTTTTTGAAATCTTATAGTCACAAATGTATTTTACTAATAAGAAACATATTGTAGGCTGGGCATGGTGGCTCACGCCTGTAATCCCAGCACTTTGGGAGGCCAAGGTGGGCGGATCGCCTGAGCTCAGGAGTTTGAGACCACCCTGGGCAACATGGTGAAAACCTGTCTCTACTAAAATACAAAAAATTAGCCAGGCATGGTGGAACACACCTGTAGTCCCAGCTACTTGGAAGGCTGACGCACGAGAATTGCTTGAGCCCCAGAGGCAGAGGTTGTGGTGAACCGAGATCAGGCCACTGCACTCCACTTTGGGCTACAGAGCGAGAGTCCATCTCAAAAAAAAAAAAAAAAAACAAAAAAGAAAAAAAGAAACATACTGTAATCACTGGTGCCATCTTTCCATCAATCGTCCCAATACAACAATGCACTCTGGCTAACCCCATACCACAACTCAGAGACCTTGTTAAGCAGCAATGACTTAGTTGTTACATAAGTATATACGTCTGCAATGAAAACAGGCCCAGACATTTTCAGAAATGAAATGCAAAAGAAGATGTACAAGGTATATAGATGGAAAAACAGTACAAGAGGACACTGGAGAGAATATGGAGAGGAAATCACAGAAAAATAAGGAAAAAAATAGAGTACCTTAACATTTACAAACCAAACATTAACAAAAAGGTACCTCAGAGTAAGAAGAATCAGATGTACAGGCTCTTGTACAGCTATAAACCATGAAAGGTATGAAATAATCAAGCAATTTAAAATATTTATTGGAAGAATTCCCTGCAAAAGTATCTTTATTTCTTAAGTAAAGGTACTTACAAAGTCATCTCCTGAGTCAGCTCCCATTGAGGCAACTGATTCCTTGCTCACAGACCGTGGGATCCTAGTAGCACCTCCTGGCCTCTGAGCAACAGCAGTCTCTTCTGCAATTTTCTTCTTCAGTTTTGCAAACATGTTTGCTGTGTGGCTATCCTGCACGGATGACAAGCTCTCAGTAGTCCTGGTGCCTGTGTTCAGGATTCAGACACAGGCGCCTACAAAGTTTCAGACATCCAAGCTAGCTGCATTCCCACTTAAATGTGGGCCAAGGGCTTATGGCAACACAGGATCTATAAATCAGATGAAAGAGACAGTTCAAAAGTTAAACACTGGAAAGATTTCACATCTGAGTTAAGTTTTAGATTTCAAAATTAAGTTTCATAACTTACATGTACACTTATAGAACACAATTACTAAACATTTAAAAAGCACTCAGGTGCTTCATATGCATATACAGATGAAGAAACCCAGTCTCAAGGAGATGAAGTAACCTAAAGATTGTGTGGCTAAGTGGAAGGGCTGGTATTTGAACAGAGGACTCTGATTCACAAATCTCTACGTTTTTTTTTTAAATTACAACATGTTGGCTATGACATATAACATACTTGGTAAAATGTCCCAGAGCAGACATCAACATCATATATTCATGACTTAATGATTTCAAATCCTTCCTCCAATAAGCTTAACTACAGTTTAGTGTTCTTTAAGTTGAAGACAAAAATGCATGTAATTCAATTCATATGTAATTCAATATTCAATATGTAATTCAATACGTAAAAGGTGTAATATCCTACTGTTTCAGGATGGTTTGCAATCAACTGTCCAATAGGAAAAGCTGGTAACAGAAAAAAGAAGACACACCAGACAACTCTATTGTATAAGTATCTGATATCCTTGAACATTTTCTGGAGATGCTGTGTGGTTTTGAGTTTGATAAAATTACCTCCATTCAGTTTATTTTCTTTCTTTCTTTCTTTTTTTTTTTTTTTTTTTTTTTTTTTTGAGATGGAGTTTCGCTCTTGTTGCCTAGGGCTGGAATGCAATGGCACGATCTCGGCTCACCGCAACCTCCGCCTCCTGGGTTCAAGCGATTCTCCTGCCTCAGCCTCCTGAGTAGCTGGGATTACAGGAATGCGCCACCACGCCCGGCTTATTTTGTATTTTTAGTAGAGACGAGGTTTCTCCGTGTTGGTCAGGCTGGTCTCAAACTCTTGACCTCAGATGATCCACCTGCATTGGCCTCCCAAAGTGCTGGGATTACAGGCATAAGCCACTGTGCCCGGCCTCACAGTTTCTTTTCTTAAGAATGTTTGACATGATATTCAAAGTAAGATTCAAAAATCTTTTCCTCCTAATGGTGTATAAAACACTAATATTCTGGTTCCAACCTTAACTTTCCATGTTTTGTGGAGGATACCTAAGCTCTGCTCTGAGATACACAAATGCCATCTTACCACTTCAGATCCTCCATTAAGGCTGTACAACTCTTCAGAAACTTTACTTTCAATGTGTGTAAACCACTTACTCACCTGGCTTATCTACTAGATTTAAAACAGGTTGGAGGTCAAAGCATTCTGTCCTGCATGAAGACAAAGATAAAATGCATTGGGTATTTCTTTTCAAGTGTATGGCCAAAATGTTGGGTGGGGATAGGGGGAAGAAGTGAAGGAAGAGGAGGGGCAAAAGGATTAAAGGGGGTAAGAAAACCTGTCACAACTCTCAATGGGATACCCTCCCTAACCCTGATCTCCTATGAATTTGTTTTTTGCCTAAGAGCTTCACTTACAAGCGCATAGAACAGAATTGATCACCGCAGCGGGTGCCTAAATTCACTTCTCCCTGGGAGCCCTCAGCAAAACAATTTGAATGAGGTTAAGTTTTCCTGGAGCCAGTATTTATTTCTCAGTTGATTACTACACTCACATACTGTTTACCTGGCCAGACCCCGGGCTGTCTGGTCACGGATTTGCACTGAGAAAAAGCAAGGCAAAATTGGGTAAAGACAGATGCCTAACCCCCAGGTAGGCAGGCAGGTGCCTGCCACGGCAGTTTGGATCTCACTCCCTCAGGCTACCTCCAGCCCCGCCCGTGCTTTGGACTGTCAAAGAAACGAAGGATCCAACATCTCTCCCATTTGACAGCAGGGAAACTGAGCCCTAGAGATGAGGAGCGACTTGTCCAAGGTCGCGCAGGGAGGAATCCCGGAACCCTAGGCTCCAGACTCCCAGGCCGGGGCAGCCCGCCTCCGCCCCCACTCTCACCCTTTCAGCACCCCGGTGCCGCCCCCCGCCTTGGGGCTCGGGCAACCCTGACCGGGCCGCTGTGGGGACAGACCGAGGCCACTGGGAGAATAAGGGGCCTGCTCGCATTCCCGGAGTCCTGGCCCGCGCACCTGCCTCTCTCTGGGCAGCCAGCAAAGCCCCGCCTCCCGGGCCTCTCGTGAGCCCCGGCCCGCGTCACCAACCCCCACCGCCCAGCCGGCAAGCCGAGCAGCGACCCGGAATCGCACGTCTCCCAGCGCGCCGGAAGTGACTGCACAAGGAGGGGGTGGGGGGGTGGGGGGGGGGTTGGTCCGACGCGCGCATGCGCCCGTGCGCGGCCTTGGCGGCTACTGTTACCACCTCTGAGCGGCGGTTGGGCCGGAACGGCTGGAGTTCGCGGGTGCCCAGCCGGGCGCTCCCTCAGCCCAGTTCGCCACGTCAGCGAGCGGCCAGAGCCGCAGATGATGACTGAGTCTCCGAGGCCTCTCGGTCTTTTTCTATTTTAACAGGGGCGCGTGCAGAGCGTGGTAAGTGGGAGGGGCTTCGTGTCAAAAGTAAAAGAACCCAGTCGGTGCCACAGGCCCCGCTGTGCTGTGCTGGCTACAAACCCGGCCGGGGCTGCGCTGCTTGGCCAGGCGCCCCCCCCGCGCCGCCCGGTCCCGCCGCACCCTAGGCAGCTGCCTTGCCACCGTGTGACCCGGGAAGTCTGCGCCTCCAGCTTCACTCACAAGCCAGTAGCTCCAGAAACTAGTCCTGGGACCTTGCACCTTGAGACAAGTTTTTAGACTTTGGCGCCTGTCACCTACTGTAGATGATGCGTTTTATATCGCAACCGAGTACATAACGTCCAGCAGAACCACGTTCTTACTATGTAATGCACTTAAAAACGCTGGTGGCAGCTCACTATATTGGATTAGCTTCACCATCCGCTGCTGGGCCGTCTCCTTTCTGCTTAGGAAGAAAGTTGAAATCAAAAGTGCACGGCGCGCGCTTCTGTGGTCCCAGCTACTCGGAAGACCGAGGTGGGAGGATCTCTTGAGACCAGGGCTTCCAGACCAGCCTGGGCACCGTGGCGAGACTCCGTCTCTTTAAATAAATAGCAATCATGCAGGCAGTAGGAAAATAAAAAAACAAAAGAGGAAAAACTATCTTGTTCTAAGTCACAGTCCAGGCCGGGCGCGGTGGCTCACGCCTGTAATCCCCACACTTTGAGAAGCCGAGGCGGGTGGTTCACCCGAGGTCAGGAGTTCAGACCAGCCTAACATAGCGAAACCTCGTCTCTACTAAAAATACAAAATTAGCCGGGCATGGTGGCCCATGCCTGTAATCCCAATTACTTGGGAGGCTGACGCAGGAGAATCGCTTGAACCCGGGAGGTGTAGGTTGCAGTGAGTCAAGATCGCGCCATTGCACTCCAGCCTGGGCAACAAGAGCGAAACTCTATCTCAAACAAAAAGTCACGGTCCAAATCAGTACCCTAAGTCAGGTCCCTGAACTCGTCAATGCCAAGCCAGCCATTCCACCTTAAGGAACTCTGGTTCCATCCCCAGACTCAACACAAGCCCAAGAATAAGCAGATTCCACCCAATTCTTCAACAGTCCCTTCCTTCGCGTGTTCCAGTTCTGACCAGCGGGAGCAGGGCAGGGAAAAAACCAAAACCAGGATTCAAACATTGACAAACTAACAAGAAGCATCAACCCCAAGATAGTTCAAAGCCTCTGAGATATTTGAATGAAGCAAACCCTAACAGTTCAGCTGTCAATACCGAAAAAGTACCAAAAACTTTAAGCAAATAATGTTTATTTTTATATTGATGATACACTTAATATATATGTGGATTCAAGGTACAAAATTCATGTACAAGAGTTCACACCTGATGAATGTAGACACATTCCTAGAGAACATTTATCAATGTGAAAATTTCTTTAATACACTGACAACAAAAATCAAATATTCTCTAATCTCGTTATTCAATAAACATCAAAACAACGTTTCACTTTTCATCCTCTAGTACTGAAGTGCCCTCAAGGTGGTAGGCACTGTATAGCAGGAGAAAACATTGGAAAGCCTACTGAATCCGCTCTGCAGAATCACAGTGTTTACTCTGAAATTCATTTAGTGAAGTAGTGAAAGGCTATCTTTTATGACAAATCACATCTCATACAAGAGTCAAAAGTGATGAACTCAAGAAAATAAAATGTTTCAAGAACTTCTCAATTTCTAAAATCTATGGAGTATTAACCATAACAGACAAAGAAGAAAAAGGCTGCTGGAAAGGAAGAAAAAAACATCCTGTTTAAGAGAACGTATGGCTTAAGCAATTTAGAACACAACTGACAAGACTTTTACAATACCACAAATGTTCAAGTCAAATGATAGTGACAGTATAATTTTCCCCTTAGTCATTGGTAGTAAATAGCCCCTTCAAAATTTATTCTACTGTTAACACATATAAAAACTATGAATCCAAACAGTTTTGCTAACGGGGCTGAGTTGATGGATTTTTTTCTAAAGTATTAACTCACAATATCCAAATATTAATACAAATGAACGACAAGATTGTTTCAAAGATTACAGTGATTTGTGAATAGCTAAATAGGCAACCAAATAGCTTCATTATTTGCATGACAGATTAGCAGCACTTGGATAAGAATTGTTACATGAAAAATATTGTGCTTCAGTCTCTTGAGGAGAGCTAATAAATATAACTCTATAATCCCTATAGTGTTACAATTCTATAACATTTCAGTTACAGACAAGCACAATTTTTAAAAAGTATTTCACACCACTAGAAAATCGAGTAATATATCCTCCAAATGAATTACTTCTATAATTTAAACAAGTGCATTTCTGCCTAATAATCAGAATGTAGACAATAAGTTCAGCATTATTTTCAAGGGAAAAAGATCAAACATAACTTATTTTAACTCCTATTTGATTATCTTAACCTTTAGTGATGATTAGAATTTAAAAAAGGGAAACTCAACCTTCCAATGGAAACTGCTCAGAGGAAATAATAAAGTGGCCTGAAATTACAATAATTCTTAGCACAAAGTAAAAAGTGATTTATAACTGCTTCATCTGATTCAATGATTAATGAAATCACTATTTATACTGGTGCTACACAACGAAGATAACCTATATGGATAAGTTATTTTACTTGTAAACTCTACTATGAAAATGTTAGGACTTTGTATTTGCCTTTCCTATTATCTAAGACGTTTCTACCTCAACTGGAAGAATCATCCAAAATCTAAAGGTTTATCTGATTGTTGAACAGCAAGGTTTATTAAAAACAAGCAAAAAAAAAAAACAGTTGGAGAACTAGCCATATGGTCTATGTGGCAAAAGGAATGCATTCAGATAACTATAAAAAGCCACATAAATCAAGTTCTAGATTATTGTACTGAACCATTAGAAGGTCTTTTTAATGATACAATAAACAAGTTAACAAAAACCATTCTTCAGGAAATAGTAATAAAAATTCCTTTTTTTTTTTTTTTTTTTGAGAATGAGTCTTGCTCTGTCACCCAGACTGGAGTGCAATGGCACGATCTCGGCTCACTGCAACCTCCGCCTCCCAGGTTCAAGCAATTCTCCTGCCTCAGCCTCCCAAGTAGCTGGGATTACAGGGGCACACCACCATGCCTGGCTAATTTTTTTTTTTTTTTTTTTTGTATTTTAGTAGCGACAGGGTTTCACTGTGTTGCCCAGGCTGGTCTCCAACTCCTGAGTAATAAAAATTCTTATTGTGCTAAAACACTAAGCAATTTTTCCTGCAGATTTTTAATTTACCACAGTACATAGTTTTAATTTAGAAAAAAAGCAATTAGTAGCATGCTTCTTTAAGGGTGGGAATAATATTTTTAAAAATACAGTGGTTATCCCTCTATGGTTTGGAAGTATTTACTTTTGGGATTCTCATGTATGATCATTTCAAATTTTATACTTATTCATACTGATTTCATGTTTGAGAAAATTTATGGTTCAAATTGTAATGTTTACAAATCTCAACTTTCAATCATGGCAAAGTGGACATTCACAACAGCTTCAGAAGAGAAAAGAAAATCAGTGATATAACAAACATTTAAGTATCATTTATGGCAGCCCTATAAGAAGGCTAGCCATAATTCCCTATTTCATTCTGAAAGTGATATAACTCAGCCTATTAGCTTTCATTCCATAAGCCTAGGAGAAAAGTATAAAACCTAAAATTACCTATGTCTTAATAAACAATATTACACCTAAAAAGATGATTGTCGTAGTAGATAGACTGGAATTGTTCACCAAAATAGGAAATTGATACCCAATTTATAGTCTATGATGAAATTTAGGCTTGAATAAGTGAGTTTGTAGTTTTAATATAATGTACTTCAAATTATTAAAAAAACTCTGAGTCTACTGTCCAAGTATGTTTAAACATGGCACTGGTTAGAGTAGTCTGATAACTATTAAAAAGAATTTTTTTTAGGCCGGGCACAGTGGCTCACACCTGTAATCCCAGCACTTTGGGAGGCCGAGGCGGGTGGATCACTTGAGGTCCGGAGTTCGAGACCCACCTGGCCAACATGGTGAAACCCCGTCTCTACTAAAAATACAAAATTAGCTGGTCATGGTGGCACACGCCTGTAATCCCAGCTACTTGGGAGGCTGAGGCAGGAGAATCTCTTGAACCCAGGAGGCGGAGGTTGCAGTGAGCTGAGATCGCGCCATTGCACTCCAGCCTGGGCAACGAGCAAAACTCCATCTCAAAAAAAAAAAAATTATTAATTTTTAAAACCACAAAAGAAATTAACAAAAATATTTTAAAATTAAGAGTGGTGCTCCAATCAGTTATTAAATTAGTTATACTTAATACAGTTCTCTTTATCCAATTAAAGGCATATCACCCTACATCATCCTGACACCCTTCCCGTCAATAGGTGATTGATTCCATTCACACATCAATTATTTTTCCTTAAACACAAGGCATGCTTAAGTCTTTTTGTTCAAAACTCAGTGAAGCTGGAACATAGTGTAGTATTACGCTTTGAAATTCTAGTTTGAGGACGATGAATCACTTTTTTTTTTAAGTGGTCGCATTATCCAGGAAAGACTGAGAGGTACAGCAAAAATAGATGTAAAGTATCAATGTATAAGAGCGCAGGAGACTAGGGGGAAAGGGCTGGGTTTTCTAAGCAAGTGTTACCTTATTCAGCCTCAAAGTTATTGGCTTTACAACGGTTGGGGTCAGAGGTCACATTCACAATGTCAAGTGTTTTCTACTGTACTTTTGATTACCACTACAGTCCTCAAATTAATATCCACAAGGAGCCTGAGTCAGTTCCATGAATTTTAAATGGTATAATATCTGCTCTACTACTCTCCAGTGCAAAAACAATGATTTGGTTATTCAAACAACAAAGCATCAGATCCTATGGATGTTTTCACTGATTTTTCAGAAATAATAAATTACCAAATTTTAATATTTATTCAAGAAAAAGGCTGTTATAATTATTTCTGAATTTAATACTGTAATTAAAAAGTCTTATGAATAGTTGGCTGTTTTATTTAAAATATGAATCAGCAAATGTAACATTTTTTTGGGTGGTAAAACAGACTCCTGAGATAATTTCTCTATTTTAAGATAATATTGGATCAGATAGATTTAATCTTCCAAAGAATACTGGTGTAAAAAGTTGCTTTGCAGTTACATTTTATCATGCAAAAATAACCTCTACTTAATTTCTGCAGTGAATGTATTTAAGTGTATATTAAACATCTCCTACACTCTTTCATGCAAATAAATATGTCAACTGAAGTAACCAAACATTGATACCTGGCAACATTCTATAGGTTCACAAATTGGCATTGCACGTATTTACTATCCTCTTATCCTCCCCAACCCTATCATCCTTGGGAGAGGTTTGAAGGCCCAGATTTTTATAGCACACCATGCATCTAATATTAAAAACTCTACTTCATGTGCGAATATATCATCAACTTGCAGAACACAAGTGGTCTCATAGAGACACAGCAACACGAGTGAAGGCATTTTATTCAGTGGAAGCATTTTCTCAGATGAGCCTACTCACCTTTGATATGCAAGTCCAGTAAGAAAAAATCTGTAGCCGGAAATGCCAAGACAGGACTAAATTAATCATAGCTGCTGCAAATATACAAATTAACAACCTCCCGTTCCTCACTAAATCCTATCCTACTTAGGTTAGGCCATCCCTTAGCTAATGCCCCCTTTTCTGCCTCATAGAGACACATAAAACACAGATGAAAAAAAAATTGTTCCAAAATCAAAATTCAGTATGAGGCATAAAAATGACAACTGGGAATATATTTCCCCTATTTAATGGACATTTTCCTATGTTTTTAAATGTGATTAAAGCAATTTTTTTCCACAGCCTCTCTATTAAGCCCCAATATACATAATTTACTACTCAGTAATAATACTTAAATATGGATCAAGAAAATAAAGGACTACTACAGCCTAAGAATCTGCTGGTGTCTCAGTTTCACATACTTAGGTTTTTCAGGTTATATCACTAATTTATCATCAGTTTAAATAAAAATTTGCAGGTGATTTTAAAGCTAAGAATAAATATCCAGCTTTCTGTTAAGATCTTCATATCCTAATTTCAACTCCAAATTAGCCCATTTTATCCAAACACAAGCCTCTCAAAATAGAGGCTTATGAATGAGATACAGCCACAACCTAATTACAGCAGCATGAACAATGCCACTAGGATGTCCTCACAGAACTTAAATAAATTCAGCCCACAATGGGTATGGGTACATAATATACACATACTGTATCATTGCATACCAATATATTTACAAATATGTACACATATATACAAAAAGTATACACAGAGATTGCATGTAGCATCACAAAAATATACATATGCCATTACAAATAAAATAAGAATTTCAAATAAATAAGGTCAACAAAAGAGCCCTCAAGGTAAATACCCTCTATGATTTCCAAACACACACAGGAACATATACACCCAAAACATCACCAGGAGACTCATAGCATTCATATTCATATCAAATCTTTTACTCAGGGTGGGGAGGTGGTTTTGAATCACTGGCAATGGCCAAATTAGCAGACCTTGGTACCTGACTATATTTCCAGTCCAGAATGTTCTCTGTATATCAGGCTGATTACAAGTCTCCATAAATAAAATTTTTCAGCTGGGTCCAAACTGCTTCTCAGAGACAGAAAGTTACTAAATCACACATGTCAGAGATTGAACTTGGAGGAGAGTGCTAAAGAAAGCTCCATAATACCTAATACATAAATCTGATTTGTCGCTTTTCCCATTAGCCTGACTAAATCAGTATAATTACCACCTAATCTGTTTCAGGGAATTCTATTGCACAAAGGAAATAAAGGGCAGTAGCCAGAAGTTGGAGGGGAGGGAACCACCCGGATCCTCTATCAGGAAAACTCCAGCCACAATTGGATTGCACTTTGCTTCTGAAATCCTGAAACATTTCAATTTGGTAAAAATAAAGAGGGTACAATAAATTCTGTGCTTTGAAAGGTTTGAGAGCACCACTTTCTAAGAGAAACACACACATGCAAATGAAGAATACATCCTGGCTAGAATAAAAGATAAAATGTCAGATTTGTGGATTTTTACAATAAAAATTTGATACTGTTTTGTGCCAAAATACAAATCCCTAATTATTCTTTCTTGTTCATTATAGAAAGCAGTCTGAGCTACTGAGAAGACTGGGCTGAGATAAGGAGATCTGAGTTTTAGTTCTACTCTATCACTATGAATAGCTTTTTGGGTCTCAGCTTTCTCTTCTGTAAAATAGAGAAGATAGGTGCTTTACCAACTTCAGAAATATACAGATAAAGAAAGAGAAAATTCCACTGTGCTTCATTCTGTTTTGTGTATAACTGACTTCTTGCAGTCTTATGCTTTCTATGTTGTTTACAGTGATACTTAAGAGAGATGAGAGACTATCAGAATCTCCAGGGACAGTTTGTGCAATTTGAAAACAAAGGAGTGCTTTTTCCCTTTGCTTTGCTCTGTTCTTAGTTCCAATATTTAAATTTTTATGAATTATAAAATTAAATACATTAGGGTTTAAATTTGTTTATAAAGGGCAGGTGGTATGCATTTTTAAAAAATGAAATTCTTTGCCACTATCAGCTCAAGCCCATTGGGCAACTGTCCTTTTAGATAATTCTTCTCCCTTGATTAAAGAAATACAGAAGCTGGATGAGGTACAAGGAGGATTTATTAAACTGTATGTTTAGGCTGGGCGTGGTGGCTCATGCCTGTAATCCCAGCACTTTGGGAGGCCGAGGCCAACGGATCACCTGAAATCAGGAGTTCGAGACCAGCCTGACCAACATGGTGAAACCCCATCTCAAAATACAAAATTAGCTGGGTATGGTGGCACATGCCTGTAATCCCAGCTACTGGGGAGGCTGAGGCAGGAGAATCACTTGAATCTGGAAGGCGGAGGTTGCAGTGAGCTGAGATCCTGCCACCACACTGCAGCCTGAGTAACAAGAGTGAAACTCCGTCTCAAAAACAAAAAACAAAAAAACTATGTTTAAAACTTTCATAAAAGGAAAGAAAAGGCAAAGTGTTCATGCAAATGTGACCTTCCTAATGAAGCCTACCCTGATCATCACTTTTTCTTTTCTTTTTTTCCAGAGATGAGGTCTTGCTTTGTCATCCAGGCTGGAGTGCAGTGGTGCAATCACAGCTCACTGCAGCCACAAACTCCTGGGCTCAAGTGACCCTCCCACCTCGGCCTCCCAGGTAGCTGGGACTAATAGGGTCATGCCACCATGCCCTGCTTGATCACTCTTTTAAACATTGTTCTTCTCTTAAGAAAACAAACAAAAGATTTACCTTACCATAATCTACACTTTTCCATCCTACTTAACATTTTCTAACATAAATTACTTATGTTTATTGCCTTACTCCTTCTACTAGAATGTAAACTTCATGAACACGAGGATTTTTAAGTCTATTTTGTTTGCTTCCCCAATGCCCAGAAGAAAATCTGGAGTATAGTCTTTGTTTAATACACATTTTTTGAAGGCATCAATGAAACAATAACATTTTCCAGCACAGTTTTCCTCTCTTTGAAGATTCAAGATCACTTCAGTCCACTTTAGATTTTTAACTACCAGTAAGGAATTACACTATTAGCTTAAGGGGCAACGTCATAAGGGTCAATGTTGTGATTTCTAAGACCCTCAGTTTTAGACAAGCATGTTTCTAATCATAAAAGCTCTAATTTCCTCAGGAGAGTCTCTGTCTGTACTAGTTTCTAAAACAGCTAAGTGGGACCCAGATTTTCTTGAACAAAATCTAGGTAAATATGACTTACAAAAGAAAAGGTTGTGTACACTACAAACAGGGTAAATAGTTCTCTTGGTGGTTGGAGTGGGGAAATCAATATTTTTGGAACCAAGAGTCCAAATTACAGAATCAGAGTTGGAGAGGACCTGGGCCAACCTCTTCATTTTACAGATGAGAGTGCTAACAAGCAGAGACATGAAGACAGTTGTCAAAGGGCATAACGCTTAAGTTACCAGGAAAGCCAGGACTAGAACTTAGGTCTCCTAGTTCTCAGACCAGTGTTCTTTATGCTTAACGGGGGAGGATAAAGCTCAGAACAGTAAATACTATTTTAAACATTAGAGGACAGGAAACTCTGTGTTGGTAGGAGCATAACTGGCACAGGACTTAAGGGGAATTGAAACAAGAGGTCAGAAAACTGAAGATAGTCTATTGCTGTAGTTCAATGAACACTGTTACTAAAGGAAAGCTATGAAGTTTATTAATATACTGAAAAAAAAGGAAAGCAGTCTTTACCTGAAAATGAAAACCCACTAGCAAAGGAAATCTTTCCAGGGTAACTTTTCCCAAGCTTTCTGAAATACTGTTTGAAAGAACAAACAAAAAAATTTTTAAAAAGTAAACAGGCCAGGTACAGTGGCTCACACCTGTAATCCTAGCACTTTGGGAGGTTGAGGCAGGAGGATCACTTGAGCCCAGGAGTTTGAGGCCAGCCTGCTCAACAAAGTGAGACCACGTCTCTACAAAAAATTAAAAAATAAAGAATATTAGCCAGGCATGGTAGCGCATGCCTGTAGTCCCAGCTACTTGGGAGGCTGAGGTGAGAAGATTGCCTGAATCCAGGAATTTGAGGCTGCAGTGAGCCATGAATGTACTGCTGCACCCCAACCTGGGCAACAAAGCAAGACTCTGTCTCTTAAAAAAAAAAAAAAAAAGTAAAATACTCCCCAAGTCCCCAAACCCCAAAACAGTAACTTTGGACTTCAGGTTTGAAAAATCAGCAAATCAGAGCAGGAATGGGAATAACTTAGACCCAAATTAGTCTCTATGCCAGAAATGAAAACCAAGTTAAAAATAATAGCCAGGTGCGGTGGCTCACGCCTGTAATCCCAG
Source organism: Gorilla gorilla gorilla (assembly GCF_029281585.2). Taxonomy (NCBI): domain Eukaryota; kingdom Metazoa; phylum Chordata; class Mammalia; order Primates; family Hominidae; genus Gorilla; species Gorilla gorilla. The sequence goes on from NC_073237.2 coordinate 121,317,698, forward strand.
CACTTTGGGAGGCTGAGGCAGGCAGATCACAAGGTCAGGAGTTTGAGACCAGCCTGACCAACATGGTGAAACCCCGTCTCTACTAAAAATACAAAAATTAGCCAGGCATGGTGGCGGGCACCTGTAATCCCAGCTACTCGGGAGGCTGAGGCAGGAAAATTGCTTGAACCTGGGAGGCGGAGGTTGCAGTGAGCCGAGATAGCGCCACTGCACTCCAACCTGGGCAACAAAAACAAGACTCTGTCTCAAAAAAAAATAAATAAATTTAGAGTATAATTTACCTAGGGCCATGGGAAAGAGATATCAAAAGCAATCAGCTCACTTCTCCTGGGACTTCCAGATGTGATCCTGTACAGAAAATTAGGTATAAGGCCTTTTCATTCATAGATTTCTGAAATTGAATGCTGCATAATCAAAAAGGAGGGAGGACTTCATAGCAAGTGACTGTGAAATTATAAAGGGAATGACAGGGAAGGAAAACACAAAAAAGAAAAATCTTTATAATACACACTGAGTCCTATTTAAGATAATAAAAATTTTGTGCATGAATATAAAATACTAAATACAGGGAATGTTAATAAATCTTATTTCCAAATTACCAATGCAAAATCAACTTACATTTCAGGTTTCATAACACCCAGTTACCCCTTACCAAAATTTAAAACATCTATGACTTTGAAGTCTCATAAATTTGAATGAGGCAAAAAATTAAAACTTTATGTCACAGACATCAATCCAATCTTTAAATGTGATCTCATAAACCAAGAGTTTAAATAGAATTCCTATTGGAGACATTGTATTATGAAACCAATGACATGGTTTTTTGACTAAAATATTTCAAAGTTGTTTCCTTTTTCATTTCCAGCATTCACAGACTACAAAGAAAATATGCAAATAAATCTCATAATACTCATACATTCCAAGTAATATTACCACCTTAAGTCCTCAATCAAGATGTAGCTTTCAGATGCAATTCAATCCAATTTCTGAAATTATGACAGTATTGAAAGAAATTAAATGATTTCAAAAACTGGCTTGATCATGTTTCAAAGAATCAAACATTTTTCTACCAGCTAAGTTGGAATGAGAAAAAATATATTATGGAGGGACTCTGTTCTTGATTTTCAGTAGTCCATGGTGGGTAGCTTCATCATTATGAACCATTACATATTTCCAAATCCAGACATTTAACTTAGGTCCAAGTATAAGAGTTGGATTTACCTCATTATACAAAAATAAATGATTTACTCTTCTCAGGGTGAGAATAGTGACTATTTGAGTGTAGGATTAGAAGTTGCAGGTAAATATCCATCCCTCAAAATCAAAAAATAAAAATTCCAAGGTTAAGATTTTAAAAGACCTGAAAGGTTGCATTTTAAAACAGTTACCCTAAAAGTGTGAACATTTTTTTTCTGTTTGTTTTTAAAATGGTGGCCCTAAATTAAAAAATAAAAACTAAGTAACACCACTATGTGTCTTATCACGTTAGAAAACTGCACCATTTAAAATTTGTGGAAAATGAAAACTTGTTTTGACAACAGGGTTTTTGTTTTAATAGTCATCAATGGTATTCTCAAAGAACACGTTTCGAACATCCAGAATGGATGCTAATTCCAAAATGTGCTTCTGGAGATGAGGATTCTCCACTGTTTCATCCCTTGGCAGTTGTGGATATGATTCTGGATAATTTCGTGTTTCCTGGTAGGCAAAGAAGAGAAAAGTCAAGTTTTGTAGTCTAATGAAAGAAAATTATACACATTGATAACAGTGTCAAGGAGTAATATGTATTTTCACTTTTATATTGGAATGATTCTTATTAATATATTTGTTGAATATTGAATTGCTGATATTTAACCATTTTGACCTCTAAAAATGACAATTTCAGATGAATCAATGTAATATATTCATTTAGTGAGTTATTCCACAAATGTTTACTGAGGCTTATTGTTGCTAGACACTATGCTCTGTATCATGTGGAAACCATATAATTCATGCTACTGGGGGGAAAATCCTAACACATATAGAATTTCAACAAGTATATGTTAAATAAATAAAAAGATATTGCTTTGGAAATTAAAATGAGGCTGGGGCAGCTGGGCACCGTGGCTCACGCCTGTAATCCCAGCACTTTGGGAGGCCGAAGCGGGCAGATCATGAGGTCAGGAGTTTGAGACCAGCCTGGCCAACATGCTGAAACCCCATCTCTACTAAAATACAAAAATTAGCCGGGCATGGTGGTGGGCACCTGTAATCTCAGCTACTCAGGAGGCTGAGGCAGGAGAACTGCTTGAACCTGGGAGGCGGAGGTTGCAGTGAGTTGAGATCACGCCATTGCACTCCAGCCCAGGCGTTTCACCATGTTGGCCAGGCTGGTCTCGAACTCCTGACCTCAGGTGATCTGCCCGCCTCAGCCTCCCAAAGTGTTGGGATTACAGGCGTGAGCCACCGTGCCTGGCCTAGAAATTCTTCTTCATTTGGTAAGTTCTATAAACTATAATCCTGCCATACATTTAAAATTTCCTGAAGAAGTTGCTACTTTTCTGTACATCTCATGCAACAGTTCATACATACAAATGTTAACTTCTCTCTACCTATAGGACTCACTCACACATTACAAAAATAAATTTTTTTTTTGAGATAAAATCTCACTGTGTTGCCCAGGCTGGCTTACTGCAGCCTTGCAATGAGCTCAAGCAATCCTCCCACCTCAGTCTCCCAAGAAGCTGGCACCACAGGTGTGCACAACCATGCGCAGCTAATTTTTGTATTTTTTGTAGAGACAGGGTCTTGCCCTGTTGGTCTTGAACTCCTGAGCTCAACCAATCTACACGCCTCGGGCCTCCCCAAGTGCTGGGATTACAGGCGTGACCCACTGCACCCAGCCCTAATTAGAGGTTTAAATACTACTGTTTCAGAAATTGAAAAAGCAGACAGAAAATCAACAAAAATACAGAAGATACAAAGAACACTCTTCGGTTTAGTTTAATATCAAATGGAACAAATTGACATTTTTATATCATTCCATCTAGTAATAGCAGAATACACTGAATTCTTTTCAAGTGCAGATTAAAACCACTGCCAAGATAATTCACATGCTTGGGTTAAAAAACAAACTGAATAAATTTTAAAACTGAAACTATACAGTTAAAGCAATGCTTAAAAGGTAAGTACCTCTGTGCTTAGTAGTTACACAATCCTCCCACTGAAACATCACAGCAATCTCATGAGGTAGCTTCTGTTATCATTTTACAGGTAAGTAAACTAAGGCTAAGAAAGGTGAGATCACTCTTCAATGTCACACAGCTAGTGAGAGGCAGCTTGTATTTTTTTAGTAACAGTTTTATTAAGATATAATTAACATACCATACAATTCACCCATTTAAAGTATACAATTCAGTGGCATTTAGTATATCCAGAAAGTTGTTTAACTATCACCACAACCGATTTTAGAGCATTTCGTCACCCCCAAAAGAAGCTCTTTATTCTCTAGCAGATCCCTCCCCCATTAACCCCAGTCCCCTCCCTCAGCCCTGGATAACCACTCATGTGCTTCTGGTATCTAAAAATTTGCTTATTCTGGACATTCCATATAAATAAGTCATATAATATGTGGTCAAAAATAAAAGGTGGCCGGGCGTGGTGGCTCACCCTTGTAATCCCAGCACACTGGGAGGCCAAAGCAGGCGGATCATCTGAGGTCAGGAATTTAAGACCAGCCTGGCCAACATGGTGAAACCTCATCTCTACTAAAAATACAAAAAATTAGCTGGGTGTGGTGGTGCACATCCGTAGTACCCAGCTACTTGAGAGGGTGAGGCAGGAGAATTGCTTGAGCCCAAGAGGCGGAGGTTGCAGTGAGCCAAGATCGCGCCACTGCACTCCAGCCTAGGCGACAGAGCGAGACTCCGTCTTAAAAAAAAAAAAAAAAAAAAAAATTAAAGATAAATGCTTGTGTTAGAAGAGAAGGTTTCAGATCTAAGCTTAAAACACTATAATATATATTAAAGTAAAAAGGAAAGAATAATAAAGTATGAATGGAAATAAATGAAACAGAAAAGAGAAACAGCTACTCAGGGGATGGAGATGGGAGGATCTCTTGAGCCCAGGAGTTCCAGGCCAGCCTGGACAACATAGCAAGACACTGTCTCAAAAATTTAAAATAAATAAGGCCGGGTGTGATGGCCTTATTTATTTTTTAGTTTCTACCAAAAAATACAAAAATTAGTTGGGCATGGTGGCGGGTGCCTGTAATCCCAGCTACTTGGGAGGCTGAGGCATGAGAATTGCTTGAACCCGGGAGGCAGAGGTTGCAGTGAGCTGAGAGCACGCCACTGCCCTCCTGACTGGGCAACAGAGTGAGACTCTGTCTCAAAAAATTTTTTTTAAAATAAATAAATACATACATAAGTGAAAAAAAAAGAAACAAACAGTAGTGAAAAAAACGAAAGTTAATGGAAGTTTACCAAGACAGAAAAAGAAAGAAAAAACAAATTACTAATAAGGGATATGAAAGATCACTACAGTGCCTACAGGAATAAAAGGACAATGGAAAATTATAAACAATATTATGCCAATAAATTAGATAAATGCCTTTCAAGGCACAAATTATCAAAATTGACTAAGAAGTAACAGAATACATAAACAGCCCTTTGAAAGTGGATTCATAATTTTAAACCTAAAAAAGAAAACTCTAGGCCCAGGTGGCTTCAAGGAAGAAATAATTCTAATCTAAACAAACTCTTTAAGAAATAGAAGAGAATGAAGAACATATCAACTCAATTTATGAGGTCAGCACTATCCTGATAACAAAACCACATGAAGACATTACGAGAAAAATAAAAACCAAAATCATTCATAAAACAGATATAAAAATCCATAATGAAATATTAGCAAATTCAACCCAGCAATGCAAAAAGGACAATATATGACCACAAAATGGGTTTAATAGCTATGCAAGGTTGGTTTAACTTTTCATTTTTTGAGATGGAGTTTCGCTCTTGTTGCCCAGGCTGGAGTGCAATGGCACAATCTTGGCTCACCACAACTTCTGCCTGCTGGGTTCAAGAGATTCTCCTGCCTCAGCCACCCTAGTAGCTGGGATTACCGGCATGTGCCACCACACCCGGCTAATTTTTGTATTTTTAGTAGAGACGGGGTTTCTCCATGTTGGTCAGGTTGGTCACGAACTCCCAACCTCAGGTGATCTGCCCACCTCGGCCTCCCAAAGTGCTGGGATTACAGGCGTGAGCCACTGCGCCTGGCTGATTTAACATTAAAAGATCAATTAATGTTATTCACTCCATTAACAGAATATATTAGATCAGTAGATGCAGAAAAAAGTTTTGCGAATCATCCATACCCATTCCTGATACAAACTCTTAGTAAATTAAGAATGGAAGGGAGCTCAGTCAATCTGAGAAAGGGTATCTATGAATAACCAACAATTTACATCATAATTTATGGTTAAAGACTAACATCTTTCCCCTAAAATCGGGAAGAAGGCAAGGATGTCCATTTTCACTACTTTTATTCAACATTTTACTAGAAGACCTAGCCCTGATATAAAGCACTAACAACAATAAAAGGCATATAGATTGGAAAAAAAGAAGTAAAGCTGTTTTTTGTTTAAGGATGGATGACATGATCCTGTATATAGAAAATTTTAAGGAACATGTAAAAAAGCTAAAAGAACTAACAAAATTTAGCAAGACTGCAGGACACAAGGTCAACTGTATTTTTTTTTTTTTTTTAAAGAAAGGGTTTCTCATTCTTTCACCCAGGCTGGAGAGCAGTGGCACGATCATGACTCAGGGTAGCCTTGACCTCCCAGGCTCAAGTGATCCTGTTACCTCAGCCTCCCAGGTAACTGGGGCTATGGACATGTGCCACCACAGCCCAAGTAATTTTTTGTATTTTTTGTAGAGACGGGGTTTCACCATGTTGCCCAGCTGGTCTCCAACTCCTGGGATCAAGTGATCTGCCTGCCTCAGCTTCCCAAAGTGCTGGCATTAAAGGAGTGAGCCAGCATACCCAGCCACAAGGCCAGTGTTTTAAAAGTGCATTTCTATGTATTAGCAACAAGCAACTGAAAAATGAAATAAAAATAATTCAATTTTTTTTTTTTTTTGAGATGGAGTCTCACTCTGTTGCCCAGGCTGGAGTGCAGTGGTGCAATCTCGGCTCATTGCAACCTCCGCCTCCCAGGTTCAAGTGATTCTCTTGCCTCAGCCTCCCAAGTAGCTGGGACTACAGGCATACGCCACCACACCTGGCTAATTTTTTTTTTTTTTTGTATTTTTAGTACAGATGAGGTTTCACCACGTTGGCCAGGCTGGTCTCCAACTCCTGACCTTGTGATCCACCCACCTCTGCCTCCCAAAGTGCTGAGATTAGAGGTGTGAGGTACCGCGCCTGGCCAAATAATTCAATTTTTTTAAAAAAAAGACGGAGTCTCACTCTGTTGCCCAGGCTGGAGTGCAATGGCACGACCTTGGCTCACCACAACCTCCGCCTCCCGGGATCAAGTGATTCTCCCTGCCTCAGCCTCCCGAGTAGCTGGGATTACAGGCACCCGCCACCACACACAGCTAATTTTTGTATTTTTAGTAGAGATGTGGTTTTGCCTTGTTGACCAGGCTGGTCTTTAACTCCTGACCTCAGGTGACCTGCCCACCTTGGCCTCCCAAAGCGCTGGGATTACAGGTATGAGCCACCATGTCCAGCCAAATAATTCAATTTTTAAAGCATACTGGAACATAAAATATTTTGGAATAAATTATGAAACACATGCAAGACCTTTATGATAAAAACTATAAAATCCTGGTGAAAGAAACTAAACATATAAGTAAATAAGGATATATACCATTATTATTGACTGGAAGATTCAATATTATTAAAATAGTAATTCCCCACAGGTGAATTATATATAGATTTTTAATACAATTCCAAGCAAAATGTGACATGGATGCTAAAATTTATATAGACGTACAAAGGAACTAAAACAACCAAAACACCTAAAAATCTTTTGGGGAAGGGGACTCTCCCTATCAGATTTTAAGACTTTTTTAAAGCTACAATAGTAAAGGCAGTAGTGTATTTGAGACAAATCCTGTAGATCAATGGAAGAGAATTTAGAGTTCAGAAATATCCTTATACATATATGCTTAATTGATTTTCAACAAAGTTACCAAAGTAACTCAATGGGAAAAGAAAAATCTTTTCAACATATGGTACTAGGACAAATGCATATGCATATTAAAAAACTTTAACCTTTATCTCACACTTTAAACAAAAATTAACTGAAAATAAACCATAGACCTACATGTAAAAGCTGAAACTATAGAATTCCTAGAAGAAAACAGGAGAAGGCCAGGCGTGGTGGCTCACGCCTGTAATCCCAGCACTTTGGGAGGTGAAGGCAGAGGGATCACTTGAGGTCAGGAATTCGAGATCAGCCTGGCCAACATAGTGAAAACCCCTCTCTACTAAAAACAACAAAAAAATTAGCTGGGTGTGGTGGTGGGCACCTGTAATACCAGCTACTCGGGAGGCTGAGGAAGGAGAATCGCTTGAATCCGGGAGGAAGAGGTTGCAGTGAGCCAAGATTGTGCCACTGCACTCCAGCCTGGGTGACAGAGTGAGATTCAGTCTCAAAAAAAAAAAAAAAAAGAACAAACAAAAAAACAAAATCTCTGTAACTTTAAGTAAAGATTTCTGGGATAATACACAAAAACACAAATCAGAGAAGAAAAAACTCAGATTTTTCATCGTAGCTTCAATTTGCATTCAACTAAACTTTTAATTTTGATGAAATTTTATGTTTTAAGAATTTTGTTCCCCTTCCTGTGTCCATGTGTTCTCATTGTTCAATGGGAGGGATAGCATTAGGAGATATACCTAATGCTAAATGACGAGTTAATGGGTGCAGCACACCAACATGGCACATGTATACATATGTAACAAACCTGCACGTTGTGTACATGTACCCTAAAACTTAAAGTATAATAATAAAATTTTTAAAAAAAGCATTTCAAATAAAAAAAAGAATTTTGATGAAATTTTAAATACCCCTACATATCCATCAGAATGGTCAGATTTAAAAGTCTGACAACAATGTTGGCAAGAATGAAAAGCAACCTTCAAAAGCTACTGGTGGGAATGTAACTATGGTACAACCACTTTGAGATAAGGTCTAGCAATTTCATATATATATATATATATAAAATACTTTAAGTTCTAGGGTACATGTGCCATGCAGGTTTGTTACATATGTATACATGTGCCATGTTGGTGTGCTACACCCATTAACTCGTCATTTACATTAGGTATATCTCCTAATGCTATCCCTCCCCCATCCCCCCCCAACCCACAACAGGCCCTGATGTGTGATGTTCCCCTTCCTGTGTCCAAGTGTTCTCATTGTTCAGTTCCCACCTATGAGTGAGAAGATGTGGTGTTTGGTTTTTTGTCCTTGCGACGGTTTGCTGAGAATGATGGTTTCCAGCTTCATCAATGTCCCCACAAAGGACATGAACTCATCCTTTTTTATGGATGCATAGTATTCCATGGTGTATATGTGCCACATTTGCTTAATCCAGTCTATCACTGATGGACATTTGGGTTGGTTCCAAGTCTTTGCTATTGTGAATAGTGCCGCAATAAACATATATGTGCACGTGTCTTTATAGCAGCATGATTTATAATCCTTTGGGTATATACCCAGTAATGGGATGGCTGGGTCAAATGGTATTTCTAGTTCTAGATCCCTGAGAATCACTGCAACTTCTTATAAAACTAAACACATACCAATACTATGACCAAAAAAATTCAAAACAAATGTCTGTGCAAAGGCTTGTACAAGCCTTTTTGTAATAAAAAGAAGTTTTATTTCTATTAGCCAACTATTTATTTACTTAAAGACAGGAACTCTCTCTCTCACCCAGGCTGGAATGCAGTGGCGTGATCATAATTCACTGTAACATGGAACTCCTGGGGCTCAAGCGACGCTCCAGCTTTGGCCTCCTGAAGTATTCAGATTACAGGCAGGAGCCACCATGCCCTGGCCCGTAATAGTCAACACTGTACAACTGCCATGTATTCATCAGGAGGAGAATGCCTGAACTGTGGTATGCTCAGACAATGGAATACTACTCAGTAACAAAAAGGAATGAGCTACTGATATCTGAAACAACAGGAATGAATCTCAAGCACAATGCAATGCTTAGTCACAGAAGGTTTACACAAGAGTCCATACTGTGTGAGTCAAGTTCACGAACAGGTGCAAGTAATCTCGAGTGAAAACAATCAAAAGAGTGACAGCCTCTGGGGTAATGGGTACTGGACTGACTAAAAAGGAGTATAGAAGGAACAATCTGGAATGATGCTATCTTGTATAAATTGATAAAGGTTTAGGTTACACAGATGTATTTCCTCAAAACTCACTTAATGGTAAACTTTAATTTTGTGCATTTCACTATACGTAAACTTTACACAAAAAAGAATTAGTAGGTGGGTCACAGTGGCTCATGCCTATTACCCCACTTTGGGAGGCCAAGGTGGGAGGACTGCTTGAGGCCAGAAGTTTGAGGCCACCCTGGGCAATGTAGCAAAACCCATCTCTACAAAAAAATTTAAAAATTAGCTGGGCATGTTGGTGCACCGTACTCAGGTGGTCCCAGCTATTCAGGAGGCTAGAAGCAGGAGGACTGCTTGAGCCCAGGAGACTGAGGCTGCAGTAAGCTACAACTGCATCCCTGTACTCCAAACTGCATGACAGACAGAGACTCTGTCTCAAACTAAAAAAAAAAAAAAAAAAAAATTAGTAGTTGGGCAGTGGAAATGTGCCTATAGTTCCAGCTACGTTTGATGCTGAGGCAGGAGGATAGCTTGAATCCAGAAGTTCAAGATCAGCCTAGGCAACATAGGAAGATCTCATCTCATTAAAACAAAAAAAGTAAACATTACATATATGCATGATGAAGTGTTTGTGGGTGACGTCCGCAATTTACTTCAAAATGCATTAAAAAATAAGATGGTGTCAGGCGTGGTGGCTCATCCCTGTAATCCTAGAACTTTGGGAGGCTGAGGTGGTTGGATCACCTGAGGCCAGGAGTTCGAGACCAGCCTGGCCAATATGGTGAAACTCCGTCTCTACTAAAAATACAAAAATTAGCTGGGCATGGTGGCACACACCTGTAATCCCAGCTACTCGGGAGGCTGAGGCAGGAGAATTGCTTGAACCCGGGAGGTGGAAGTTGCAGTGAGCAGAGATCACACCATTGTACTCCAGCCTAGGCAACAGAGCAAGACTCCATCTCAAAAAAAAAAAAGATCTACTGATGAATGGTAAGACAAATCCATAAATGCACAAATATGTCAGAACTCAAATATAGCTGACCCCTGAACAATGCAGGGGTTAGGGGGTTAGCCCCCTTCCTAACACAGTTAAAAATCCATGTATAACTTTCAACTCCCTGAAAAATCCATGTATAACTTTCAACTACCTGAAATTTAACTAATAAATGTCCTTTGTGGCAGTTTTTTTTTTTCTTTTTTTCCAGAAAAGGTACTTTCTTCTGCACTAAAAACCTGTTCAGGCAGGTATCCTTTCTCCTCATTGGCACCTGGGAACTTGTCTGCTGCCTCTTGGTTGGCAGAAGCTGCTTCTCGCATTAACATTTTTAAAGCCAAAGATCTTTCGAAAATTATCAAACCCTTTCTTGCCAGAATTTAATTCTCTAGCTGTAGATCCTTCACTTTCCTTTTGCTTTGTTATATAATGAGTTTGCTTTTTCTCAAATCATAATATATGTCTTTTTTTTTTGGGATGGAGTCTTGCTCTGTCGCCCAAGCTGGAGAGCAGTGGTGTGATCTCAGTTCACTGCAACCTCCACCTTCTGGGTTCAAGCAGTTCTCCTGTCTCAGCCTCCTAAGTAGCTGAGACTACAGGCTCACGCCATGACGCCCAGCTAATTTTTGTATTTTTAGTAGAGACGAGGGTTTCACCATATTGGTCAGGCTGGTCTTGAATTCTTGACCTAAGGTGACCAACCCGCTGTGGCCTCCCAAAGTGCTGGGATTACAGGTGTGAGCTACTGTGCCCGGTCTGTAAGTATGTCTTATAGCAACCTTGCACCTACATAAACGCTACATTTTCATTATGAGATAAAAAGGTATTTCACAAAAAGTGTAAGGTTTTCATGGCTGCTAACGTAGCTACAGTGATGGCTTCACAGATTTTCTTTTCTTTTTTTACAACACTCCTTACTGGATTAATTATCTTAAAATGGCAGGCAACCACAATGGCAAACCTTGATCTATGGTACATATCAAGCAATTCAACTTATAGCCTACCAGTAACTGGAAACCTTACAGATAACATAAACAGTCAATTAACAAATACCTTGTATGTTATATGTATTATATATTATTTTTTCTTTTTCTTTCTCTTTTTTTTTTTTTTTTTTTGAGACAGTCTTGCTCTGTCACCCAGGCTGGAGTGCAGTCACGCGATCTTGGCTCACTGCAACCTCCACCTCCCAGGTTCAAGTGATTCTCGTGTCTCAGCCTCCTGAGTAGCTGGGATTACAGGTGCATGCCACCACAGCTGGCTAATTTTTATATTTTTAGTAGAGATGGGGTTTCACCATGTTGGCCAGGCTGGTCTTGAACTCCTGACCTCAGGTGATGTACCCTCCTCAGCCTCCCATAGTGCTGGGATTACAGGCGTGAGCCACCACACCCAGCCTATATACTGTATTCTTACAATACAGTTTGCTAGAGAAAAGAATTTTTTTCCCCCCCGAGACGGAGTTTTGCTTTTGTTACCCAGGCTGGAGTACAATGGTGCAATCTTGGCTCACTGCAACCTCTGCCTCCCAGGTTCAAGCGATTCTCCTGTCTCAGCCTCCCGAGCAGCTGGGATTACAGGTGCTCACACCATGCTCGGCTAATTTTTGTATTTTTAGTAGAGACGGGGTTTCACCATGTTGGCCAGGCTGGTCTTGAACTCCTGACCTCATGATCTGCCCACCTTGGCCTCCCAAGGTGCTGGGATTACAGGCGTGAGCCACAGCGCCGGGCTGAGAAAAGAAAATGTTAAGAAAATTGGCCAGGGCTGGGCATGGTGGCTCACACCTGTAATCCTAGCACTTTAGGAGGCTGAGGCGGGAGGATCACTTGAGGCCAGGAGTTTGAGACCAGGTTGGCCAACATGGCGAAACCCCACCTCTACTAAAAATACAAAAATTAGCCGGGCATGGTGGAACATGCCTGTAATCCCAGCTACTCAGGATGCTGAGGCAGAATAATCTCTTGAACCCCGGAGGTGCAGGTTGCAGTGAGCTGAGATCACGCCACTGTGCTCCAGCCTTCCAACCTGGGCAACAGAGCGAGAATCTGTCTCAAAAAAAAAAAAAAAAAAAGAAAGAAAATCATAAGGAAGAGAAATATATTTACTATTCATTAAATGGAAGTGGATTATCATAAAGGTCTTCATCCTCATTGCCTTCACATTGAGTAGGCTGTGGAAGAGGAGAAGGGGTTGGTCTTGCTGTCTCAGGGGTGGCAGAGAGAGGAGAGGTAAAGGAGATGGAAGGGGAGGCAGGAGAGACAGGCAACTGGGTATAATTTTATGCAAATATGTCATAATTTGTGTCTGACATTTCTGCTTCTTCATTTCTCTAAAATGTTTCTATATGGCACCAATCCTTCCACTATTTGCTTCCATTTCAGTGTCCATTATCATAGAAGCATCCATCTCATAGAAGTCAAAAGCCCAATCCTGAATAATCTAAACCCTTCTGCTGGGTTGTCTAATGTCCATTTGTTTTCTGCCACTGCTTCTTCTATGTCTGCTTCCTGGCACTGGTTCAGAAACATTCATGTCCACCCCACGTCATCTTCTGTTAATTCTTCTGGTGTGGTGTCTATTAGTTCTTGAATTTCTCCAAGATCTGTATCTCGAAACCCTTCACTCCCCACCCTTTTTGCCACATCCACAATCTCTTTCATGATTTCCTTGATTGTCACAAATCCTCTGAAGTCATGCACAACATCTAGACACAGTTTTCTCCAGCAGGAATGGTTCCAGGCTTGATGGCTTTCAAGCCTTTTTCTGTAATAATGATGGCATTTCCAATGGTGGAATCCTTTCAGGCTTTCACGATGTTCTCTCCATTGGGGGTTCTCTTCCATAGTTTTGATAATACATACTCTGTGTAATGAACCTTAAAGGTCCTTAGGACCCCCCGATCTAGAGGCTGACATTGTGTTCTGGGGCAAGTAGGCCACTTTGATACCTTCAGTATAGAATTAACGGGGTTCTGGACAGCCACGGCATTGCCAAATATCAAAAAAACTTTAAAAGGTAGTCCCTTACTGGCAAGGTACTTCCTGATTTCAAGGACACAGCATCAACGAAACTAATCTGGAAAAAAGTTCCTGTTGTCCAGACCTTCTTGTTGTACTGGCAGCTGGTGTTTATCTTTTCTGTCAAGGTGCATTAGCAGCTTTATAGATAAAGACTGTCCTGATCATAAACCCAAGTGCATTTGCACAAAATAACAGAGTTGTCTATCCCTTCCTGTTTAAATCCTGGTGTTCACTTCTCTTCCTTACTAATAAATGTCTTTTGTGGCAGGTTTTTTTTTTTTTTCCCAGAAAAGGTACTTTCTGGGAACTTGTCTGCTGCCTCTTGGTTGGCAGAAGCTGCTTCTCGTGTTATCTTAACATTTTTAAAGCCAAAGATCTTTCGAAAATTATCAAACCCTTTCTTGCCAGAATTTAATTCTCTAGCTGTAGATCCTTCACTTTCCTTTTGCTTTGTTATATAATGAGTTTGCTTTTTCTCAAATCATAATATATGTCTTTTTTTTTTTGTTGGGGGGGACGGAGTCTTGCTCTGTCGCCCAGGCTGGAGTGCAGTGGTGTGATCTCAGCTCACTGCAACCTCCGCCTTCTGGGCTCAAGCAGTTCTCCTGTCTCAGCCTCCTAAGTAGCTGAGACTACAGGCTCACGCCATGACGCCCAGCTAATTTTTGTATTTTTAGTAGAGACGAGGGTTTCACCATATTGGTCAGGCTGGTCTTGAATTCTTGACCTAAGGTGATCCACCCTCTGTGGCCTCCCAAAGTGCTGGGATTACAGGCATGAGCTACTGTGCCCGGCCTGTAAGTATGTCTTATAGCAACCTTGCACCTACATAAACGCTACATTTTCATTATGAGATAAAAAGGTATTTCACAAAAAGTGTAAGGTTTTCATGGCTGCTAACGTAGCTACAGTGATGGCTTCACAGATTTTCTTTTCTTTTTTTACAACACTCCTTACTGGATTAATTTATCATGAAATGGCAGGCAACCACAATGGCAAACCTTGATCTATGGTACATATCAAGCAATTCAACTTTTTCTTGTAATGTCATGACTTTTCGTTGCTTCTTGGGAGCACTTGAAGCATCACTTCATATGGATCCCATGGTGTTATGCAAGGTTTACTACAGTACTGCACTAAACACAATAAAAAATATGTGAGAACCGCTAGAGATCATTTTTTGTTACAATACACAATTTACTGGAGAGACAAACTGCTCATGGAAATGACAGGCATTCTAAGCAGTACTTGCAATACTTGAGCTTACTGCCAGAGCAACAGGATGTGGCCACCAAATTATTACAGTAGTACACAGTAGGCACTACAGTGATTTTATGCAGTTATGATCTTTTTAAATTATACTTTAAGTTCTAGGGTACATGTGCACACGTGCAGGTTTGTTACATATACATGTGCCATGTTGGTGTGCTGCACCCATTAACTTGTCATTTACATTAGGTATATCTCCTAATGCTATCCCTCCCCCCTCCCCCGACCCCACAACAGGTCCCGGTGTGTGATGTTCCCCTTCCTGTGTCCCTGTGCTCTCATTGTTCAATTCCCACCTATGAGTGAGAACATGCGGTGTTTGGTTTTTTGTCCTTCCATAAAAAATGATGAGTTCATGTCCTTTGTAGGGACATGGATGAAGCCGGAAACCATCATTCTCAGCAAACTATCGCAAGGACAGTTATGATTTAATATTGCATCATTACTTTTGTTTACACTTCTCTGGACTGTGAATGGTACCATATATGGTCTGTAAGTGTGTGCATAAATTTTAATCATTCATAATAGATTTGTATATATCTTATAGTAAATGACAGAATAGACTAGTGTCTACATATATTTTATGTATTCACGATATACCTTTTTCTTAATTTTTTCAATATTTCTTTTTTTGTATGATTTTATTTTTTTTCTCACTGGCACTGACCTACTGCACTTAAACACTTCCATCAGACTCAAAAAATAATTTTATTTCAGGAGAAAGAAAATATTTTACTTAGCTTCTGTTTATACTGTTTCATTATTAAGAGTTTTTTTTTTTCTAAGAGATAGGATCTTGCTATGTTGCCCAGGCTGATCTCCAATTCCTGGCTTCAAGCAGTCCTCCTGCCTCAGCCTCCTGAGTAGCTGGGACTATAGGTATATCCCACTTCTCCCAGCTTGACTTTTTTTTTTTTTTTTTTTTTTTTACTATAATGGAATGTGTTTTTATTCACCCATTGGAAAAGCCTTTGCTACATATTAATACAAACTTGTCACTAATAAATCCTTCTTTAAGTAAGAAAATAATATAACATGAGCATAACTTTGTGTGAGTTTTAATGTCCTGGAGCCTTGTTGCTTCATATATAAAGTGCAGGTCAGTAAAAATTAAAATGAGCTAATATGGTATAATAGGCTTAACCCAGTAAGTGTACAATAAAGGACGGCTGTAATTTTAACATGAATTCAACTGAAATCCTGATAGGGCAACACCAATAACAATGTTTCCTATATAGCTTACAAATTGTTCTTTGTCATCCCCTCATCTACCCAATGGGAATTAGAGCTAGCCTGTTAGGCTGCTTGACAGGACCACTGAATGCTGGAAATCAACCATATTCTATCCCCTCATTTAACAGATGGGAAAGCAGAGGCTCAGGGAGTTTGGGAAACTTGTCCACAAAGGGACAACTACTTTGTGGCTGAACTACGTCTAGGACCAGGCTTTCTTTATCAACACAAGTATCTCTTTCCTTTCTATGCCCCTTCACGTTTACAAAGCACCTCCTCAGCTCCATGATTTTGTTTATTATGCTACATCACTCAGCTCATGAAAATGGCTTTTTTTTCCTCCTTTCTTGTCATTGGAAGTTTTTTGCATTCTTGTAGCAGCTGATTCCATACTAACCCTTAAAATGAAAAAATAATTAAAAAATACACACACACACACACGTGAATATGTGGAAGAAACAGCACTAGGTCTCCCAGGACAACCCAGTGCAGGCCACACCCTGGCAGTCACAAAGCACATATAAGAAATTGTCTTCCCATGTGAATTGCTTTCGACACTTCAATGCTAAAGAGCTCAGAAGTGCTTCCACTTTGAAAGAAGCCCGGGAACATTGTAGCCTACCCGTTAATGTGTCTCATTTTGAGACAGAACAGTGAGCAGGTTAACCAGTTGCTCTTCATGTACTTCTTGCAGTAAGTCCTTCAAAGAATGAAGAGTGAAGACAATTCACTTCTCCTGCTGGAATTTTTCCTTCTTATTCTTTTGCTTTTTTACAGGTTGTTATATTCAGGTATAGGGATAAGACATTACAAAAGATAAAGGATATCATATGAGGGAGGAAATCAGACAATCCAAAAAAATCTTCTGTAGAAATTAAAAATCAAAACTTGTGGGCAAGGTAGGAGGCAACACGTTCTTTCCACAGAGCTGTTCCTCAAAAGCAGGAATGAAAAACAAAAAATGAAAAACAAAAAAACAGATCTCAGCTGCATAATGAAGCTGGGGTCTTGGCCTGACAGCTTTTAATATCCTTAAAACCGGGCTGGGCATCAAGCGTCTTCTCCAGAATAGGCCAAGGAAGACAAGTCCAGTTTGGTTTTTAAGGCTTTAGTGAGCTCTGCAGCGAGCACATCATGGAGGGACACGCTATCGTGGGAGTACACCCAGTTTTTCTCAGTCCAGTCATAACGCTTGAGTCCACTGGATGGAGAAGATAACCAGATTTACTTGTTTGGTGTCTGCTTGTTGATCACGTAGGTTGCTAGATCTCCACCCAGTTTACCAGTTAAGACACCACTCCCAAAGGAAACATCATAGTCCTCAAATGTGTATGGCTTGTCTGCAAGGTCTTCAAAAAACTCTGCTAAAGAGTCCAGTGATTCCTCTGCTAGTCTTTCATAGGTGGTCTCATCTACAGAGCCTGGGTGGCCCAAAGTTCCCGATTTCCTCAAATTCATCAAATAGACACACTGCTTTTTGACATTCCGAATCTGGTTGAGGCCATGGAGGTTTAAACTGGCATGGTGGGGTGCGCAGGTCACGGCGATTCCAGCGCGCAGGCCCCGGCAGCCACAGAGCGGGGCCAATTCTGCTGGCCGCAGGGCCCAGGTGAGCAATGTTTTCAATATTCCTAGGCTATGTAGTTCATCTGTTTTCCAAACTGTAGGAAATCTCCAAAATTTTTCCAATTTATTTTTTGGGAAAAAAAAAAAAAGGCTGTGTCTTAAGTGGAACTGTACAGTTGGCCCATGCAGTGGTACAATCGGAGCTCACTGCAGCCTCAAACTCCTGGGCTCAAGCAATTCTCCCACCTTAGCCTCCTGAAGAGCTGGGACTATAGGCACACATCACTACTCCTGCCTAATTTTAAAAATTTCTTTGTAGAAATGAGGTCTCACTATGTTACCCAGGCTGGTCTTAAACTCCTAGCCTGAAGTGATGCTCCTGTCTCGGCCTCCCAAAGTGCTGAGATTACAGGTGTGAGCCACTGCACCTGGCCCATTGCACAGTTCTTTTACATTTTAAAATTACCATAATAAAATAGAAAGAAATAATATTCTGAAACCAAAAGCTGCAAAATATTTTTTTAACTGTTCAGGCATATTTGAAAAAAAAATTTTCCTTACAGAAGTGAAAAATATAATGGCTAAAATATTTAAAACCTCTATGAAGTGTTGTATAGGTACATCCATACACAAAAAAGCAACAGCTAGAAAAGTGGACTATCAAGTCAAGCAGAAGACTTGAACACATTCTTTACAAAGAGAAAAACAGAAGAACACATATGAGAAGTTGCTCAACCTTAACAGTAATCCTGGAAATAAAAATTAAAACCACAATGACCTACCACTTTACACTCAGCAGATTCACAAAAGCTATAAAGTATGATTGCAACAAGTGTTGGAAAGGAAGGATTACAGAAATAGCAACTCTTATATCCTGCTGGTATAAGTGTAAACTGATAAAACCGCTTTGGAACACAGTCTGGCATTACCTAGTGAAATTAAATATGCTTATATCCTCTGATCTTGCAATTCTACTATTAGGTATATTCCTCAGAGAAAATCTTATATATGTGTACCAGGAAACTGATACAAGAATTTCACAGTAACATCATTTTTTTTTTTTCCAAGACTGAGTATTGCTCTGTTGCCCAGGCTGGAGTGCAGCGGCATGATCTCTGCTCACTGCAACCTCCGCCTCCTGGGTTCAGGCAATTCTCTCTCCTCAGCCTCCCGAGTAGCTGGGATTACAGGTGCATGCCACCACGTCTCGCTAATTTTTGTATTTTTAGTAGAGACAGGATTTCATCATGTTGGCCAGCCTGGTCTTGAACTCCTGAGCTTGTGATCTGCCTGCCTCTGCCTCCCAAAGTGCTGGGATTACAGGTGTGAGCCACTGCGCCTGGCCAGTATCATTTATATAATAATAAAAACTTGGAAGCAACCCAAATGTCCATTATCAGAAGAATAAGTGATTTGCAATATATAGTCAAACAATGCCTAGTGTTGCACAGTCAAACAAAATGAATGAATGAAAGCTATAGTCAATCGACATGGCTCAATCTCAGGAATAACTGGAAAAAAGGAAGCTGTAGAATACATACAATATGGATTCATAAATATGTTGTGTAGGAATAGAAATACATGCTGCAAAACTACAAAGAAAAATGAATGATTAAAAAAAAAAATTTCAGGGCCGGGTGCGGTGGCTCATGCCAATAATCCCAGCGCTTTGGAAGGCCAAGGTGGGTGGATCACCTGAGGTCAGGAGATCGAGACCAGCCTGGCCAATATGGTGAAACCCTGTATCTACTAAAAATACAAAAAATTATCCAGTTGTGGTGGTGGGCGCCTATAATCCCAGCTACTACTTGGGAGTCTGAGCCAGGAGAATCGCTTGAATCCAGGAGGCAGAGGTTGCAGTGAGCTGAGATCGAGTCATTGCACTCCAGCCTGGGCAATATGAGTGAAACTCCATCTCTAAATAAATAAATAAATAAATAAATAAAATTCAGGATGTGAGTTTCATTTGAGAGGGAGATAGGATCAGGGATGTATTGAAAATGTTCTACTTTTATTTTTTTTAATTTTTTGAGTTGGAGTTTCTTTCTTGTCGTCCAGGCTGGAGTGCAGTGATGCAATCTCTGCTCACCACAACCTCCGCCTCCTGGGTTCAAGCAATTCTCCCGCCTCAGCCTCCAGAGTAGCTGGGATTACAGGCGCGTGCCACCATACCTGGCTAATTTTTTTATTTTTAGTAGAGAAGGAGTTTCAGCATGTTGGCCAGGCTGGTCTCCAACTCATGACCTCAAGTGTTCCACCAGCTTCGACCTCCCAAAGTGCTGAGATTACAGGCAGGAGCCACCACGGCCAGCCAGAAAATGTTCTACTTTTAAACAAACGACAGGTACTCAGATGTGCCTTAATATTGTTAATCTTTATACTTTACGTATTCAAATGTATTTTTTTACTTAGCAGACCAGTGTACAGTACATTTGTAAATATTATTTTGAATTTATCCAAAATATTATTATTTTATTATAACCTTATTTTATACAGGTAAAATATAATACATGGTTCTTAAATACCTAAAATGATAAAATTCGTCCTTAATAATGTTCTTTGCCTACCCGAAAAATCTTGTGCATCCTCATGGTGGCTGAACAAAAGATAAATCTCGTGAGGAGCAAGCGAAGAAATTCATCTCCAAAAAACTGGAGAAATGCCTGATCTGCAAAGAGGAGAAAAGTGACAGTAAAAAGATGCTTAAATGGAAATTATGTTTCAAAGGGGAAGGAAACTTCAGGAAAGCGTTCTCAACTTTCCTGCCTGGGACACATACCTTTAAAAATTCAAACAATTTAAAATAAGTGACCATTTTAAGCCATTATAGTACATTCTGTTAAATGTGCAGTTAGATTAGGAGGGTACCTATTGAACGTGAATGAGTCAGTAGCTGGGCAATATCACGGTTGATTTTTCGAAGATATTCTTGACACTTTTCCCATAGGCCTCTGCGCATGCTTGACAATCCAGAGACAAATAGGAAGGCCATTAGAGGATTGTTCAAAAAGAGAGTGAAGAGGCTACCTCGCTGAGATTGATCTGTAATAACAAACATGTTATATATATAGACAATAGTTTTGCAAAAGATAAGAGATACATATGAGGAACATTTTAATATACTGATAATATATAAAATTAAAGCTATCTCATTAAATCATAATTCAACAAAGCAGATTCTTCACGAAACTACAAAAACTTTGGTATGTTGCTTTCTGCTGAACAAACTTCAGAAAGAGCCTAGCAAACTTAAGAGAAATGGAAAATGATATTTCTTACCATTTTTTGCCCTCAATTAACAAATTTCATCCAAATATGGCAAGTGTTGGATTATGGGTTATCTCGATAGAATTCTCTGATGAGTGCTACAAATGCCGGTCTTTTTCATTCTCCTCTGAGTTGCTCTCTATGAGCTGCTCTTTCCCTTCCTATCTCTTAAATATGAGTAGTTTCTTTCTTTGGCCCCATACATTGCTGACTGCTCTTACTCCCATGATTTTAGTTACCATTTATATGCCTACAAATTTCTAATTCTCTATCAGCAGCCTAAATTGAATTCCTTAGGTCTGGCACTGCTCTGTCTTGCGGTAGATACTGGACACTAAAAATGTGACTAGATGAGTAAAATGTGACTAGATGATTTCAAAGATTTAGTACAAAATGTCATTGTTAACACTAATTTCACCTGTTTCTTTTTACTGTTTTTGATATAGGTAATAGAAAATTTAATGACTCACACTCTTACTTCTTTTAAGTACTGCTGCTCTAGGCTACTCTATTCAACCTAATTCTCAAAGGCACCTCAAACTCAACATGTCAACAACTCAACGCAAATTATTTCCCCTTTCATTCTCTACAAATATGCTTCTCATCAGGTATTATCTGGTTTCTCAGCCAGAAACCTGGAAGTCTATTCCTGCCTTCCCTCCCCACACCTAGTCCATCACAAAGTCCTGTTGGTTCTATGGGCTTAGTATCTTTGCAGTTGGCTACTAGTCATTGTGCTATCTCCAGCCATCTCCCTATTTTCATCCATGCCCCTCCCAAGTTCATTCTCTTGGACGTTAACTGAATGCTCTTTCATGCTACTCTCCTGTTTAAATCTTTTGATGGTACAAGTTGAGTATCCCTTATCCAAAATGCTTGGGGCCACAAGTGTTTGGATTTTGGGTTTTTTGGGATTTGGAATATTTGCATATACATAATGAGATGTCCTGGGGACAGGTCCCAAGTCTAAACACGAAGTTTATTAATGTTTCATATGTACCGTATACATATAACCTAAAGGTAACTTTACACAATATTTTAAATAATTTTGTACATGAAACAAACCTTGTGCTAAGTACTGATATGTGGAATTTTTCACTTTCAGTATCGTGTTGATACTCAAACTTTTGAATTTTGGGGCATTTCAGATTTTAGGACTAAGAATGCTCAACCTGTACCCCATTGTCTTCCACTTAAATTACTTAACAAATCTTAGAAGTTCTTTCACAATTCAATCACACAATCTCAAACTCTACCCTTTAGCTAGAAGGAATGACTAATTTCTCTACGTGCTTGGCCAGGTGTGGTGGCTCACGCCTGTAATCCCAGCACTTTGGGAGGCCAAGGTGGGTGGATCACTTGAGGTCAAGTGTTCAAGGCCAGCCTGGCCAACATGGCGAAACCCTGTCTCTAGTGAAAATACAAAATTAGGCCAGGCACGGTGGCTCACGCCTGTAATCCCAGCACTTTTGGAGGCTGAGGCGGGCAGATCACGAGGTCAGGAGTTTGAGACCAGCCTGGCCAACATTTTTAGTCTCTCATAAAAATACAAAAAAATTAGCTGGGAGTGGTGGCGAGCGCCTGTAATCCCAGCTTCTTGGGACGCTGAGGCAAGGAGAATCGCTTGAACTTGGGAGGCAGAGGTTGCAGTGAGCTGAGACTGCGCCACTGCATCTAGCCTGGGCGACAGTGCAAGACTCCATCTCAAAAAATACAATAAAATAAATTTCTCTGCATGCCCCCTAAGCTGTCTTATCTCATGGCCACAGCACATGCAAATTCTCAGCTGGAACACTCTTGCTCGGTCATTTCCCACCCCCATCTAGTTCTCCATGTTCTTAACGTCCACGTTAGACATTATCTCATCCCCTTCCCTCATCTTCAATGTGCTGCTAGTCAGGAGTTCCTCGTCCATTTGCAGGCATCTTCTTGTGAATCACTTATAATAACCGCCCATCAGGCTGTCTCTATCTGCCACAAGACATTTGGCTCTGTGAAGAATGTAACTGTGCTTGTCAGGTCATAGTGCTATCTCCAGTGCCCAGCACAGTACCTGATAATAAATGTTGAATAGCACTTTGGGAGGCCAAGGCAGGCAGATCTCTTGAGCCCAGGAGTTTGAGACCAGCCTAGGCAACATGGCGAGACCCAGTCCCTACAAAAAAAAAAATACAAAAATTAGCTGGGTGTGGTAGTGTATACCTGTGGTCCCAGCTACTTGAGAGGCTGAAGTGGGAGGATCACCTGAGCCCAGGAGGTAGAGGCTGAAGTGAGCTATGATCACACAACTGTACTCCAGCCTGAGTGACAGAGTGAGACCCCATCTCAAAAAAAAAAAAAAAAAAATTGAATAAATGAAGTAACTCTTGGCTAGTGAGAAAACTATAGGCTTTAGATCTCAGAAGTGCTTACTGATCAGCTAGTTTTGCACCCACATGGAAGGCTCTCCCCTTTTGCAGAGGTGAGTAGCAATTATGCCTATGGATAAATCCAAAACATTTCTCACAGAAGAATTTTGAATCTGCTTTTGTAATTGAATAATTAATTTAAGGTGTTAGAGGTCCAAGCTTTGTAGCATGAAGATAGGAAACCGGATAAAATGTGTGAAGGACATGTATTACAACTAAGCATAATAATAATAATGAGAGCACATATTGAGTAGTTACTACATACCCAGCATTATTCTATGAGGTAGATACTATTATTATTTCCATTTGATAGATGAAGAAACTGAGGCATAGAATGGCTGAATAATTTCCCAAGGTCACACAGCAAGTAAGTGGCTGAGTCGGGATTCAAATTCAGTCAGTTTGCCTCCAAAGTCTGTTTTTCTCCTCTATACAATGAAGTCTTTCAGACCAAATAATCTTGGTATTAACCTATTTGACCATGTAAATTTAAATAAAACTACATAATGATAGGACAGATTGATAGCAAAAAGTACTGCTCAGTAACTGAAAGAGATTACATTCCTCCAGAAATGATAAGAAACAGGATAACAAAATCTTCAAAGCAGGAGAATTTTACCGTTGTTTGAAGGTAAGTTCTATCCCTTAGTAATTTTACTTTTGGATACATGAAGTTAATATTTCTACATGTTTTTCCCTGTTAAACAGCAGAACTTACCTTAAAACAACGGTGAAAGCCTCCAGCTTCTCTCAGGCATTCAAATGCTGACCATCACTTCCTGTGTCAAACTATGTCAGCAGACAGGACTTCTGGCTGGGAAGTAGCAGTAAAATGCCATCTCCCACAGAGAGACATCAGCACTATTCACAGTTAGGGAGATAGTGAAACAGTGACAAGTACTGCTAAAACAGTGTTAAGGTTGTTTAGTATTTTACCTACTAAATGACTGGGAGTTAGAATTAGATTTTATGTGTCACTAATTAAAGACAAATTATTAAGGACAAAAAGTCTTTTGATTCTCAGCCATTGAAGAAATGGCCAAAACACTAACCTGTCTCTCTGGCAGACTTAGAAGAGGTTCTTTTATTTTTAAATCACAACAAGGTAAAAATGTGAATAAAAGAAACACTTTAAGTTGTGCCAGTTAGGTTATCCTAACTCTGTGGCATAGACTGAGAAGTTTCCTAGACCAGCAATCTTATAGTCTTAAAAGATGCCTTGGATCTTTTAAAACATGCCTGCAAAGATATAGGAAAACCATGCTATATGGATATGACCAGCAAATCAAAACAAACACCTATAAAACAAATTTTAAAATTTACAAATCATGAGTTCCCCATCAGCAAGGAACAAAACCACTTCTTTCTCAGGGATGAATTATTTCAAGGCCTAATGGTAGCACATTAAGGGATCCTGGTTGTTGGCAAGGCTTCTGGGTATATTTCAGAGCGACACCTGCCATATTAAACACCATAAATCCACACGCGATCATTATGGGAGGAAAAAACAAAGATCAGTACTATTCATAATATAGACAGTGTTTATTTGCAACCTATGGGCTATACCAGGCAATGAGGGTACATACCTTGTAAAGCTTTTGGATATGCTGTAGGAGAAAGCAAGCAGACTAGTGGCTGTCCAAACAAGTTTGTGAAATTCTGTAATATATAAGAATTTAAAACTTGCATTAAAGATTTGACCAAAGATAGTTACTTAGTAATTTTCCAAAGCATATTTTTAGTGTATAGATTGGGCCCTTAAACTCATAAATAGATGCAGAAACATCAGCAACAGCTAAGGAGACTGCCATTCATATATAAGTACCATGCATAATAGGCTTTCTTAAAGGATCTCAATTGAAATAGTTTACTGAGTGAACTACTGATTTTTTAAACACAAGGCATAAACATGATTGTAGTTTTGCACGGAGAAGTCATCTGGCTGTATACCAAGAGGCCACTCCTTCGAGCAACACACACTTATATATATAAAGGTGAACTTTCCAAGATCCAGGATCTGGCTTTCAGCTCCAAAACCTGATTCCTGGAGTCATCTCTTATTGTGGGTCATAATAACTGCTCTCATGGAATGACATAAAAGACCAGAATGTCAATGTGTGATTTACAGTAACAAGCTGACACTCAAACTAAAGTACTCTACATAATTAATCATATCCTTTCCCTGAAGGTATATCTACAAGGGAAGTAAAATCATAAGCTGTGTGGTAAAGCAACAAGAAAAATAAAACTCTTAGGAGTAAACTTAAAAAGAAATAAAAAATCAAACAACAAAAACATTTTTTAAAATACTCTTGAATGAAGACTTGAACAAATGTAAAGACATACCATGTTCTTTTTTTTTGAGTCTTGCTCTTGTTGCCCAGGCTGGAGTGCAATGGCACGATCTCGGTTCACTGAAACCTCCGTCTCCCTGGTTCAAGCGATTCTCCTGCCTCAGCCTCCCCAGTAGCTAGGACTACAGGTGCATGCCACCACACCTGGCTAATTTTTGTATTTTTAGTAGAGACGGGATTTTGCCATGTTGCCCAGGCTGGTCTTAAATTCATGAGCTCAAGTGATCCACCCACCTCGGCCTCCCAAAGTGCTGGGATTACAGGCATGAGCCAGCACGCCCAGCCAAAACATACTATGTTCTTAGAGATAAAACAATTCTAAAATGTCATTACACTAACTTATTAAAATTTAAACCAACCTCAATAAAAATAACCACAGACTTTTTTCCTACAACTGAAAAAAGTAATTCTAAAGTTCATATGGAAAAACTGGATTACCCAAGAGAACTCTGAAAAAGAGCAGAGGGGGAACTAGACTCATCAGATATTGAAACATACTTTACACCTCAGTGAGGCCCAGCACAGCGGCTCACGACTGTAATCCCAGCTCTTTGGGAGGTGGGAGAATCACTTGAGCCCAGGAGTTTGAGACCAGCCTGGGCAAAATAGTGAGACCCCGACTCTACAAAGAATAGAAAAATTAGCCAAATTTGGTGGTACATGCTTGTAGTCCCAGCTGCTTGGGAGGCTGAGGTGGTAGGATCACTTGCACCAGGGAGGTCAAGGCTACAATGAGCTATGATTGTGCCACTGCACTCCACCCTGCGCAACAGAGCGAGACCCTGTCTCAAAACAAAAAACAAAACAAAACATAACAAAAGAAAAACTTCAGTAATTAAAGTGGTGCTGGTACAAGAGTAGGCAGGAAACCAATGGAACAGAATGAAAAGTCCAGAATTAGACTCCAAAACATTTAGGACTTATGTACACATAATAATGACACCTCAGATTGGCTAGAAAAACTGAATAGCCATCTAAAAGAAAGTTGGTTCCATACTTCATACCACACACTAGGACAAATTCCAAATATATCAAAGATGTAAATGTAAAAAATTAAACAATAAAAGTGGTGAAAAAAAATAATTATTTTTTTACCTAGATTCTCCTGTTATGATTAACTATGATTGATAAACCTAGTTACATAAAAATCAAAAGCTTATGAATGGTAAAATATAGCATAAACAAAATCAAAAGTCAAATAATGAACTGAAGAAAATATCTGGAACTCACATTACAAAGGATTAATCTCATAATATTGAAAGAGCCTCTCAGCCAGGTGCATTGGCTCACACCTGTAATCCCAGCACTTTGGGAGGCAGAGGTGGGCAGATCACCTGAGGTCAGGAGTGGAGACCAGCCTGGCCAACATAATGAAACCCCATTTCCACTAAAAATACAAAAATTAGCTGGGCGTGGTAGCGCATGCCTGTAATTCCAGCTACTTGGGAATATGAGGCAGGAGAGTCACTTGAACCCGGGAAGCGGAGGCTGCAGGGAGCCAAGATCGCACCACTGCACTCCAGCCTGGATGACAGAGCGAGACAGACTCCATCTCAAAATTCCATTTTTACCCTATCAGTTTAGCAAAATTTCTAAAAGTTTGAGAATATACACTGTTGGCAAGAATGTGGGGAAATACTCATATGTAGGTAATAGGAGTATAAATTGATATAAACACTTTAGAAGATAATTTAACTTGGCAGCATCTATTACACTCAAATGGATATTAACACAGAAATTCCCAAACTAGAAATTTTCCCTATAGATACACTATGCAACCAATAAAATAACGTAAGTATTAAATTATTCCTTGAAGCCTTGTTAGTGATAGGGAAGGAATGGAAATAACACAACCAAATGACCAGCAATACAGGATTGGTACAATAAATTATGCTACAATAATACAATGGAATAATAAACAGCTATAAAAAAGAACAAAGAAGTTCTTTATGAACAGGTATGAAGGGTCACCAATACTTTTTTTCTTTTTTTTTTTGAAACAGTTTCGCTCTGTCGCCCAGGCTGGAGTGCAACCTCCACCTCTCAGCTCACTGTAACCTCCGCTGCCCAGGTTCAAGTGATTCTTGTGCCTCAGCCTCCTGAGTAGCTGGGATTACAGGAGAATGCCACTGTGCCTGGCTAATTTTTGTGTTTTTAGTAGAGACGGGGTTTTGACATGTTGACCAGGCTGGTCTTGAACTCCTGACCTCAAGTGATCTGCCTGCCTCAGCCTCCCAAAGTGCTGGGATTACAAGTGTGAGCCACCATGCCCAGCCTCAATACTTCTTATTAAATGAAAAAAGATACGGTGCAATGTGGTATAAGATGTTACTACTATTTATATAACTAAGAAAACTAAAGACTATTTCTTGGCTGGGCATGGTGTGTCTCATGCCTGTAATCCCAGCACTTTGAGAGGCCAAGGGCAGGCAGATCACTTGAGTCAGGAATTTGAGACCAACCTGACCAACATGGTGAAAGCCCATCTCTACTAAAAATACAAAAATTAGCCGGGCATGGTGGCATGTGCTTGTAATCCCAGCTAGTAGGTAGGCTGAGGCAGGAGAATTGCTAGAACGCAGGAGGCGGAGGTTGCAGTGAGCCAAGATCATGTCACTGTACCCTAGCCTGGGCAACAGAGTAAGACTCCATCTCAAAAAAAAAAAAAAAAAGACTATTTGTTTTAGTTTGTATATCCATGTACAACTTTTTTTCTAAAAGGATAAGAAACAGGTAACAGTGATTATCTATAGGGAGAGATAGGAATTTAGAGCATTGGGACTAGGCGGGAGGAAGAGATTTCACAATATGACTTCTTGAAATTTTTGATTCTGTGACTTTGTGAATGTAATACCAGTACCAAAAATATTAAGCAAATAGGCTGGGCACGGTGGCTCACGCCTGTAATCCCAGCACTCTGGGAGGCCGAGGCGGGCGGATCACGAAGTCGAGTGATCGAGACCATCCTGGCTAACACGGTGAAACCCCATCTCTACTAAAAATACAAAAAAATTAGCCGGGCGTGGTGGCAGGTGCCTGTAGTCCCAGCTACTCGGGAGGCTGAGGCAGGAGAATGGCATGAACCTGGGAGGCGGAGGTTGCAGTGAGCCGAGATCGGACCACTGCACTCCAGCCTGGGTGACAGAGCAAGACTCCGTCTCAAAAAAAAAAAAAAAAAAAAAAAAATTAAGCAAGTAATTCAGATATATTAGAAATATCTTGTAATCCAAACAAAGGGAGTAAATTGAATGATTCTTTTGATAAGACAGATTGAGGCATTTTCTGCACTACAGATCCCTAAAGATGCCTTTAGGGATCTTAGCCATGTCGCTTTTCCTCTTAGATAGTGCTAAAATGGACATTGCTATTATTTATTTCTAAAGGTCTCCTTTTTCTTTGCACTCCTTGCTAACCAACTTCTCTCCTGACTTTTTTTTTTTTTTTCCCCCAATAATACTGTGCAGAGAAGAGTTAGCATAGCAAGCCAGACTGCCATCCTTCGAAAGTTTTGCTTATTGGGTTGGCCCCTGGCTGGCTTCTGGGAACTTAGTTTTGGTGAAAATTCCTACCATTAGCAGAACTGATAAAGAGTGGCTCGCTGTCCCTAGAATGTGCAAACAAGATGGTTTATACTGAACACCTGCTTTCCTTCTGGGAGTGTAGCATTTTGTTAAGAGCCAGGCAGAGAGTGCCCACAAGACCAGTTCCCAATAAAAACCCTGGTTGCTGAGTTCCTAATGAGCTTCGCTGGTAGATAATATTTAATCCATGTTGTCACAACTTGTTGGTTGGGTAATTAAGTGTATCCTGTGTGACTCCGCTGGAAGAGGGCCCCTGGAAGTTTGTACTTGGTTTTCTCCAAACTCACCCCACTTATCTTTTTCTTTTGCTGCTTTTGCTCTGTATCCTTTTACTGTACTAAATCTTAGCAGTGAGTACGACTATATGCCGAGTCCTGTGAATCTTCCTAGGAAATCACTGAACCTGGGAATCATCTTGGAGACCTCTGACACAAATACATGAATACCTTCTATCAGATTATAATTAAATTTTAGGCCTGAGAAATAGTTTAAGGTGCTTTACATGTGGCTTTACTCTGTTCTGATCTATTCATTAATTAATTTTATAGTTTAACTCCCATAGGATAATCTTATAATCTTTATTTGCAAGTTTTTGCAGAATATCTCATAACTGCCCACACAGATGAAGTGTATGATTCAAAGCTATTAAGTTTAAGAAAAATTATAGCAAATATATACAAATGAATAAATTTTAACCAGACATAGCTCATATATAAAGTTGCTATTGAATTTTGTATGTTTGTCCTATATCTAACCACTTTGATGAATTTATATTCATATTAGTAGCTTTTCTGTGATTCCTCTTGATTTTCCAAATATAAAATCATACCATCTGCAACTAGTGGTTTTCATCTCATTCTTTCCAATATTTACTGTTTTGTGTCCTCTTTTACTAATCCAAACAACTTTTGTTATTGTTTTATTTGGGGAATGTTATGAATTTCTAGTTGGGACAAAAGTAATACTGTATCACAATGATAGTAACAGGCATTCTCTTTTTCTTATTTTAATTGAACATACTTTTAGTGTTTCTCTAAGTACAACGTTGGCTATTTAATAAAGAAGCTCTTCATCATAGGTTCAGTGCTTTAGTTAAGAACACGTGATGAGTGTTATTAGATTTTACTAAATGACTGTTACGAAAGCATGTGATTGTCTTATTTATCCTATCGACATAGTTTATAGTATTAAATTTTTTTTTTTTTTAGTCAAGGTCTTGCTCTGTAACCCAGGCAGGAGTACAGTGGTGTGATCATAGCTCACCGCAGTCTTTATCTTCTGAACTCAAGCAATCCTCCTGCCCCAGCCTCCTAACTAGCTAGCACTGCACAGACGTGGCACCACACTCAGCTAGTTTTTTATTTTATAGATGGGGTCTTGCTATATTGCTCAGGCTAGTCTTGAACTCTTGGCCTCTAGCAATCCTCGTGCCTTATGCTCCCAAAGTGCTGGGATTACAGACGTGAGACACTGCACCTGGCCTGATTTTCCTATACCTAATCTTCATGCATGATTCAGATAAACTCTTTTGATAAATGATTCTATTAATAGCCTATTGGTTAGTATTTTATTTAAATTCTTCTATTCTGTATTGATAAACTACTTTGGGGTAAAGTTTTCTTTCATGTGTGCTAATTTAGTCTGGAAACAGTATCATTATCATAATAATTCCTATCATTTACTGAGTGCTATTTTCCAGAAACTATGCTAGGCTTCATAGATCTTAATCTGCAATCACAACAATCCTGTGAGATCAGCATTCACAACTTATTTGAGACGGAAAAAGCAGCTCAGAAAAGATCAAAGACATGATCAAAGCCATACAAGTATTTTGTGGCCTAACTGCTACAGAATGAATTGGATAGTTCTGACCTTTTTCATTGCCCTAAATTGTATATCTGACTCTAAAGGTTTCAAAGTATTATTGGGCCGGGCACGGTGGCTCACGCCTGTAATCGCAGCATTTTGGGAGGCCGAGGGGCGGGGGGGGTGGTTCATCTGAGGTCAGGAGTTCGAGACCAGCCTGGCCAACATGGTGAAACCCCATCTCTACTAAAAATTAAAAATTAAAAAATTAGCCGGGCATGGTAACATGCACCTGTAATCCCAGTTATTTGGGAGGCTGAGGCAGGAGACTCACTTGAACCTGGGAGGCAGAGGTTGCAGTGAGCTGAGATCATGTCACTGCATCCCAGCCTGGACAACAGAGTGTGACTCTGTCTCAAAAAAAAAAAAAAAAAAAAAAATTATTGGTAAACCCAGAAGGGCTAGAAGCCTTTCTTGTGGGGAAAAGGAAATAATTTTGATAACTTTCCTATATTTCTAGCCAGTGATGGGGCTTTTCTGATTTCTTTCATATAGCCATTCAATCTTTTGCCTAGGAAATTATTTCTTTAACTGAGGTTTAAAATGTATTCACTAGCTGGGTGTGGTGGCTCATAATCCCAGCACTTTGGAAGACCAAGGTGGGAGAATCGCTTACAGCAGGGAGCTCAAGATCAGCCTGGACAACATAGCAAGACCCTATCTCTACACAAAATTTAAAAATTAGCCAGGTGTGTGGCATGTTTCTGTAGTCCTAGTACTCGGGAGACTGACGTAGGAGGATCTCTTGAGCCCAGGAGTATGAGGCTGCAGTGAGCTATGATTGTACCACTGCACTCCATGCACTCCAGCCTGGGTGACAGAATGAAAACCTGTCTCTTAAAAAAAAAAAAAAAAAAGCATTCACTTAAAACAGTATATAATGTTCTTTTTAAAGATCTCTTCTTCTCTTCTTCAACAAATAACTCATGGACCTAAGGACTAGACACTGCTACAGGTGCTAGAGATACAACAGTAAACAAAACAGAAAAAACTCTATCTTCTGGAGCTGACATTTATGTAAGTATTTTTTTATTTTTACTTTTATTTTTTGAGATGATGTCTCACTCTGTTGCCCAGGCTGGAGTGCAGTGGCAATCTCAGCTCACTGCAACCTCCACCTCCCGGGTTCAAGCAACTCTCCCTGCCTCAGCCTCCCTACTAGCTGGGATTACAGGCATGTGCCACCACACCCGGCTAATTTTTGTATTTTTAGTAGACACAGGGTTTCGCCATGTTGGCAAGGCTGGTCTCAAACTCCTGACCTCAGGCAATCCACCCGCCTCAGCCTCCCAAAGTGCTGGGATTACAGGTGTGAGCCACCGTGCCGGGCCTAGAGCTGAGTTGGATGGGGGATGGAGAAATGGTAGATTGTGACCCACAGTAAACTAACCAACTAAATAAATAAGTTACATAATATCACAGAAGGTGACAAGTGCTACATATGGAAGCACAGCACATAGTTAATAGCACAGGTTTTACAGTCCATTGTTTTACATTCCAACTTGGCTACCCACTATCTGTGTGATCTTGGGCAAATTACTTAACCTTTATCTGTGCCTTGGTTTTCTTATCAGTAAAATGGGAACAATAAAAGCAACACACTGTGTTGTGCAGGAATTAAATGTATACACATAAAGTGCTTAGAACAGTGCATATTGCTAGTCACTACAGAAAAGTTAACTGTTATGATTATTAAGAAAAAGAAAGGTGGATAAGGAGTACTGGGGAGGCATATAATTTTAAGTAGGACAATTAGGGAAGACCTTTTAAAAGGCTTTATTTGCTCAAACACCTAAAGAATAATGTAGGTATCTTTGGAAGAGCATTCAAGGCAGAGGGAAAAGAATGTAAAGATCTAGGGCAGATGACTGCCTGATATGTTTCAGGAA
The DNA here is from genome assembly GCF_029281585.2 of Gorilla gorilla gorilla. Classification (NCBI taxonomy): domain Eukaryota; kingdom Metazoa; phylum Chordata; class Mammalia; order Primates; family Hominidae; genus Gorilla; species Gorilla gorilla. The sequence continues at coordinate 121,350,502 of NC_073237.2, forward strand.
CAGCAAGGGGGTCAATGTGGCTAAATAGAACTGAGCAATCAGGGGCCAGGGAAGAGAGAAGATCAGAGATGTTTTTGGAAGACTGGGGAGGGAGGGGTATATGTAAGCAGAAAAAATAAAGCCTTTCTTCTGAGTGAGATGACAGGCCATTGGTGATTTTGAGTAGAAAGGTGGCTTATCTGTCTTATAGGCACACTTACAGGAGAGCGAGGAAGGACGAAGACTCATTAGAAGGCTACTGCAGTAATTCAGGTGAATGATGATGGTGATATGAGCCAGGATGAGGCAGAGGAGGTAATAGGATCTTGGATATACATATTAGTTCGAGTCAACAGGATTTCCTAAAATGGATGTTGGATGTGAGGGGAGGAGGAGTCAAGTATGAAATCAAGGATTATGGCCGGGGCAACTATAATAGTATAGTAGCCATGAACTAAAATGGGGAAAGCTGTATATGGAAGAGCCTAGGAATTCCGCCTTGGGCATGTTCAGTTTGCAAACTCTACCAACTAAATTATAACTAAAGATATGGAGTAGGTAGATAATATTCAAGTTGAGTTTGAGAGAGAGGTCTGGCTTGGAGGTTGTCAACACAGAAACAGCAAAGCCATAAAATCAGCTAAGAACATCAGGAAGTCAGCTGTAGGTGGAAAAGAACAAGGACTGAACTCAAGGGCACTTCACTGATAAAAGGGCAGAGAGATACAGAAAAATCTGTAGAGGAGACTGAAAGGATATGCAGATTCCAGAACTCTTGCCCTGAATCAATCTAGCAACTTGAATTTGGGTTTTGAAGATCTCATCTGGAAAAGGGGACAAATGTCACAGCTCAGCATCTGTCCAAGATGGGAATCTAATAGAAAACTCGCCCTGCATTAAACTGGAATCCTCAGGGCTACAGCCTTTAAATTGGAATCCTAAAAGGCTACACCCTTTAACCTGGAATCCTAAAGGGCTATACTGTCAGTATAAGGACTAACCAAAACCAAACTTGACACTTCCTCTCCCTTCCATGATCACTCCACATGGGACTGCAAAAAATTTTTTCTTGATGCTGAGCAGAAAACAAAAGAAAACAAAAACTAGTTCCTGAGGGCTGTCAGTGTAAGTCAGCCCTCCTGCATATTTGCAGCCCAGATTTCTATCAACTAGGTGATCCCAAACTGGTAGTGCCTCTGAGTGTCTGGCATAAGCAAATGCAGACCCTCTCTGAATAAAGGTATCCTCATCCTAGGGCTCTATGAACTTCATACAAGTAATTTTTAAGAAGAAGAAGAAGAAACATAGTCAAAAATAATCAAGCATACAGGGGCACAAAAACAGCAAAGGATGTCTCAAACAGCAAAATCAGATTTCATATAGAAAATCCAATTTCAGCTGGGCACGGTGGCTCACACCTGTAATCCCAGAACTTTGGGAGGCAGAGGCGGGCAGATCACCTGAGGTTGGGAGTTTGAGGCCACCCTGACCAACATGGAGAAACCCCATCTCTACTAAAAATACAAAATTAGCCAGGCGTGGTGGCATATGCCTGTAATCCTAGCTACTTGGGAGGCTGAGGAGAATTGCTTGAACCGGGGAGGCGGAGGTTGCAGTGAGGTGAGATCGCACCATTGCACTCCAGCCTGGGCAACAAGAGTGAAACTCCATCTCAATAAAAGAAAAAAAAAAAGAAATTCCAATTTCATATATGATTATAGAAAATATCACACAGACAACAAATAATAAGTATGCTTATTAAGTTTGAAGAAATAAGAAATAAACTTGAAAATAAGAAACTATAAAAAGGGCAATGGAGTGGCCGGGCGCGGTGGCTCATGCCTGTAATCCCAGTACTTTGGGAGGCCAAGGCAGGCAGATCACGACGTCAGGAGATAGAGACCATCCTGGCTAACATGGTGAAACCCCATCTCTACTAAAAATACAAAAAATTAGCTGGGTGTGGTGGCGGGCACCTGTAGTCCCAGCTACTTGGGAGGCTGAAGCAGGAGAATCGTTTGAACCCAGGAGGCGGAGATTGCAGTGAGCCGAGATCACGCCACTGCACTCCAGCCTGGGCAACAGATTGAGACTCCGTCTCAAAAATAAAATAAAATAGAAAAGGGCAATGGAATACTTAAAAAAGAATGACATATAATTTATCAACATGAAAAATACCATAACCAACAAAAAACTCAATAGATGGGTTTGAGAGCAAGTTACACACAGCTGAAGAGAAAATTTTTGAACTAAGAGCTAGATCAGAAGAAACTATACAAATCTCAACCAAAGAAACAAAATGATGGAAAATACAGACAGAAGAGAAGTTAAGAAATGTGGAGGACACAGTGTGAATGTCTAATACACATATTTAATTGGAGCTCCATAAGGTGAGGAGAGAGAAGCTTAGATACCATCGATATGTGAAGAGAAAATGAGAATTTCCCAGCAGTAACAAAAAACTCCAACCTACCACCTCAGGAAGTCCAACAAATCCCAATAGATCTAAGCCAAACCTAGATATATCACCATATAACTGCAGGACAGCAAAAACAAAAAGGTCTTTCAAAGCAGCAAGAGAGAAATGGAATGAGAGTGAGGCTGACTGGCAGAAGAGCTCTTACATAACTGAATCCTGTTGTGAATGCCTTAAGAAACTGATTGCTGTAGACATCAGTCAAATACTTCAGGATGAGGCTGTTTAGATAAATACTCCTGTTTTGACAAATCTGTAAGTCATTTTCACAGGCAGGGATCCAGCTAGCTCTGTCAGAAATACTTAAATGTGCAAAAGGATTTTCTTCTTCCAGGGGAAAAATGAAAAAGAAGTATTGCCCAAAATGACTGAGGGCCTTTTTTTTGAGATGGAGTCTCGCTCTGTCGCCCAGGCTGGAGTGCAGTGGTGCGATCTCGGCTCACTGCCTCCCGGGTTCAAGAGATTCTCCTGCCTCGGCCTCCTGAATAGCTGGGATTACAGGCACGTGCCACCATGCCTAGCTAATTTTTGTATTTTTAGTAGAGATGGGGTTTCACCACGTTGGTCAGGCTGGTTTCAAACTCCTGACCTTGTGATCCACCCGCCTCGGCCTCCCAAAGTGCTGGGATTACAAGTGTAAGCCACCGCACCTGGATGGCTTTTTTTTTTATTATTATTTTAAACTCCTACTAAATACTACATTACCACAGACAAGGCCAATCAACTTGCTTAGTTTACCCCTACTGGCAATCTAAGAGCCAAAATATGGGCCATACTTGTTACACAAATCTTGGTATTTCAATCACAGTATTCCTCTAACATGAGGCTCAGACAAGCCTGAAAAGCTACTCTTTCCCTATGTGGGAAAGAGCATGGGCACTGCAATGAGAAAGACTGGTGTTGGAAATATTAGACAAGATCCTGAACCTCAGAGGCAAAGTTTCCTCAAGTACAAAATAAGGACAATAGCTCCCTCATTTCATCATTCAACATGCACTGATTAAGACTCTTTTGGCCGGGCATGGTGGCTCACACCTGTAATCCCAACACTTTGGGAGGCCGAGCTGAGTGGATCACTTGAGGTTGGGAATTTGAGACCAGCCTGGCCAACATGGGGAAACCCTGTCTCTACTAAAAAATACAAAAATTAGCCGGGTGTGGTGGCACACACCTGTAGTCCCAGCTACTTGGGAGGCTAAGGCAGGAGAATCGCTTGAACCCGGGAGGCAGAGGTTGTAGTGAGCCAAGATCATGCCACTGCACTAGAGCCTGGGTAATAGAGCGAGACTTCTTCTCAAAAAACAAACAAACAAACAAACACTCTTTTAAGTGTGAGGCACTGGGTAAGGATATATGTATCTATAAACACACACACACACACACACACACACACACACATGCACACACATACACACACGCTTCAGGGAAAACATGGCATCATGCTGGTCACTAGACCTTTATATTCCAGGTGGAATAGTTGCATCTTCCTGATATACATGACCAGGCCATGAAGGAAGACCTAAAGATACTGGCATTAGGGATTACCCAACTATAAGGTCCAGCTCAGTTGGAACCAGTCCCAGAGCTCAGTTGCAATCACCCCTCAGAGCTTCTGATCAGTTTGCTAGGCTCCAATCTTAAGTATGAGCAAACAAGCAGGGATTATGATACTCTCAGGAAAGTCTCTAATGAGAAAGACAGAGTCAAAAACAAGCAGAAACAAATGAACAAAGAGGAAGCAGATACGAGGCAGGGAGAAATTTTAAATGATCACTGATATTCTCAAAGGAAAGTGATATATTTCAACCATGATTTAAAAAAACCCAAAATAATTATATATATATATATATATATATATGTGCATATGTATGTATGTGTTACATAAACACACATGCATCTATTTCTATATATGTGAAAGGAAAATAGACAAATGAAAAATCTCAATAAAAGGCTTAGAAGATAAAGATGAGGCGATTTCCTAAAGAAAAAATGTATTAAAGAGCAAAGGACAGACAAACAAATAAAAGACAACTAGACCAGAATGTGCAATAATGAAAAAAGTTCTTAAAAGACAGAACAGGAAAAAAGAAAATGCAGAGAGAAAATCAATGGACTAACTCTAGAAAATGAGCAGTTTCCAGACTGAAATAATTCACCAAGTACATGTTAAGCACCATAGTTAAAAGTAAATCCAGACCAGCCAGGCACAGTGGCTCACGCCTGTAATCCCAGAACTTTGGGAGGCTGAGGCGGGTGGATCACGAGGTCAGGAGTTCGAGAACAGCCTGGCCAAGATGGTGAAACCCCATCTCTACTAAAAAATACAAAATTAGCCGGGTGTGGTAGCGCATGCCTGTAATTCCAGCTACTCGGGAGGCTGAGGCAGGAGAATCTCCTGAACCTGGGTGGTGGATGTTGCAGAGAGCCAAGATCGTGCCACTGCACTCCAGCCTGGTTGACAAGAGCGAAACTCCATCTTAAAAAAAAAAAAAAAGTAAACTCAAACCAGGAAATGATATTGAGAAACTGAAAAATCACTAAGAAGAAAGAGAAGATTCTATACGTTTCCAGACACTGAAAATGTGTTGCATAAAGAAGAAAACAGAATTAGAATGCTTCATGCTTCTTAAGAAATATTGGGCTCGGCGCCGTGGCTCAGGCTGAGCGTGGTGGCTCACGTCTGTAACCCTAGCACTTTGGGAGGCCCAGGCAGGCATTCAAGACCAACCTGGCCAACATGGTGAAACCCCATCTCTACTAAAAATACAAAAAATTAGCCAGGCGTGGTGGTGTGCGCCTGTAATCCCAGCTACTCAGGAGGTTGAGACAGGAGAATCACTTGAACCTGGGAGGCGGAGGTTGCAGTGAGCCAATATCACATCACTGCACTCCAGCCTGGGTGACAAGAGTGAGACTGCATCTCAAAAAAATAAAAATAAAAAAGTCCAGGCACGATGGCTCATGCCTGTAATTCCAGCACTTTGGGAGGCCAAGGTGGGTAAATCATCTGAGGTCAGGAGTTCGAGACCAGCCCGACCAACATGGAGAAACCCCGTTTCTACTAAAAATACAAAATTAGCCAGGTATGGTGGTGCGTGCCTGTAATCCAAGCTACTCAGCAGGCTAAGGCAGGAGAATGGCCTGAACTTGGGGAGCAGAGGTTGCAGTGAGCTGAGATTACATCACTGCACTCCAGTCTGGGTGACAGAGTGAGACTGCATCTCACACACACAAAAAAAAGGCCAGGCACGATGGCTCATGCCTGTAATCCCAGCACTTTGGGAGGCCAAGGTGGGTGAATCACCTGAGCTCAGGAGTTCGAGACCAGCCTGACCAACATGGAGAAACCCTGTTTCTACTAAAAATACAAAATTAGCCAGGTGTGGTGGCGTGCACCTGTAATCCGAGCTACTCAGGAGGCTAAGGCAGGAGAATGGCCTGAACTTGGGGAGCAGAGGTTACAGTGAGCCGAGATCACGCCATTGCACTCCAGCCTGGGCAACAAGTGTGAAACTCCGTCTCAAAAAAGAAAAAAAAAGAAATACTGGAAGCTAGGCTGGGAGTGGTGGTTCACGTCTGTAATTCTAGCACTCTGGGAGGCCGAGGTAGGCGGATCACCTCAACTCAGGAGTTCAAGACCAGTCTGGGCAACATGGTGAAACCCCGTCTCTACTAAAAACACAAAAATCAGCTGATGTGGTGGCACGTGCTTGTAATCCCAGCTACTAGAGAGGCTGAGGCAGGAGAATCGCTTGAACCCAGGAGGCGGAAGTTGCAGTGAGCTGAATCGCACCATTGCATTCCAGCCTGGGTGACACAGCGAGCCTCCCTCTAAAACAAAACAAAACAAAAAAAATTATCTATCAAAATTATCTATAGTGTGGATAAAATGATGGAAAGGGTAGAAATGTGAGTTGGGGACAGAAAGAGGAAAGAGAGATAAATTTCTCTTTCATAGTGGGAAATTAATACATAACGCCTAAAACTGAAGAATCAAGAATTATCAATGCCAGTATATTATTTAGAAAATAGTGGTTAGGGGAGAGAAGGAAGGAAAAAAGAAAAAAGAAAAATGGTGGTTAAAAAACAAGATAGCCAAAAACTATTTGAAGAGCGGCCTCTGGGAAGAGGCAAATAGGGGTTGCAACAAAAAGTGGGAGACTGCTGTTTTTAGTAGCAAATCTGGAGGGAATTTTGAGTGAGTAGTTCTCTCACCAGGACAGCACAATACAGCTAGTCTTCATAAATACTGTAGCTGAGGCCCACCCCAGGTGAAGTGATCAGAATCACAGGAGGTGGGTGGGACCCAGCTACAAGTGGTTCGAAAAGGGCTCTGAAAGTTTCTGATGCACAGAAATAGTTGAGAAATACAACTTTAAACTATATGCATGAGTTACTTCATAAACATTAACAAGTGGCCAGGCACAGTGGCTCATGCCTGCAATCCCAGAACTTTGGAAGGCCAAGGTGGGTGGATCACCTGAGGTTGGGAGTTCGAGACCAGCCTGACCAACATGGGGAAATCCCATCTCTACTAAAAATACAAAATTAGCCAGGCATGGTGGCACATGCCTGTAATCCCAGCTACTCGGGAGGCTGAGGCAGGAGAATCGCTTGAACCCAGGAGGCGGAGGTTGCAGTGAGCTGAGATCATGCCACTGCACTCCAGCCTGGGTGACAGAGCAAAACTCCGTCTCAAAAAAAAAAAAAAAAAAATTAACAAGTAATATTTAAATGAAGAAATGTACATGAAACTGTTTAAACGAAGAAACATTTACAAAACACTTATATACGCATAAAACATCCAGACCTATATAAAACATATATAGCAAAGAAAATACTCCAGAAATAATACATCAATTACCCAGTTCTCTTTTTTCATTAAAAACTTGCAGGCCGGGCATGGCGGCTCATGCCTGTAATCCCAGCACTTCGGGAGGCTGAGGTGGGCAGATCACAAGGTCAGGAGCTCAAGACCAGCCTGACCAACATGGTGAAACCCCATCTCTACTAAAAACACAAAAAGTAGCCAGGTGTGGTGGCGTGTGCCTCTAGTCCCAGCTACTTGGGAGGCTGAGGCAGGAGAATCGCTTGAACCCAGGAGGCGGAGGTTTCAGTGAGCCAAGATTGCGCCACTGTACTCCAGCCTGGGTGACAGAGCAAGACTCTGTCTCAAAAACAAAAAACAAAAACAAAACAAACAAAAAAACTTGCAAAGTGGTAGCTTAAGACTTTACAATGCTTAATTTCATTTCATCTAGTTAATTTGTTAGAGATATGGTGTTGCTCTCTCACTCAGGCTGGAATGCAGTGGCACGATCACAGCTCATGCATCCTTGAACTCCTGGGCTCAAGAGATCCTCCTGCCTCAGCTTCCTGAAGTAGCTGGGACTACAGGCTCACAAAAACATGCCTGGCTAATTTTTAAATTTTTAAAATAGATTTGGGATCTTGCTATCTTGCCCAGCTTTGTCTCAAACTGCTGGTTCAAGTGATCCTCTTGCCTTGGCCTCCCAAAGTGCTGGGATTACAGGTGTGAGACACTACACCCAGCCTACAAATGCTTTTGTGGGAAAAATAAATATGAGACACCTTTATATGCTACCAAAGAGAACTACATGATTAAATTAAATGTAGTAAGTAATATTAATTTCTAAAAAGACTAAAATTGGTCTGTGCCATGATCTGATTTGCCTACTCCATATGGGGTTCTCTTTTCATTTCTTTTTTTTTTTTTTTTTTGAGACAGAATCTCACTCTGTCACCCAGGCTGGAGTGCAATGGCGCTATCTTGGCTCACTGAAACCTCCATCTCCCGGGTTCAAGCGATTCTCCTGCCTCAGCCTCCCAAGTAGCTGGGACTACAGGTGCACACCACCCCTCCCAGCTAATTTTTTAATTTCCAGTAGAGACGGGATTTCACCATGTTGGCCAGGCTGGTTTTGAACTCCTGACCCCAAGTGATCCGCCCGCCTCAGCCTCCCAAAGTGCTGGGATTACAGGCATGAGCCACTGCACGCCTGGCCTCCCTTTTCATTTCTGAAGATTGGTATGTTCTGGACGATTTATTTCTTCAGAGGAGTGACAGTGCCTGTGCCATCAAAAGCAAACAACAACAAAAGACTTGCTATTATTCCACAGCTGTCCTGTGCATCACAATATTAAAATCTAAAATTAAGCCATGATGCATTAATTGAGCAAATACATTTCCAATTACACACAATGGTGTCTTTAAAAGTTGGCATCCAACATTCATCCTAAATCTAAATAGTCCTCTGGAAATAGCAGGCACATACAATGAATGGTATTCCTGAGAAGTGGTATCCAATAATGCCCAATTAAATTGGGAGAAACTAATGGATTGCTAAAGTACTCTCAATGATGCTAGATCATGTTAAACAATACACTGGACCCAGTGCAAAAACACATTCTGTCACATCACCAAACTGCTGCAACAGATTCATTTTCATTGACAAAGACAGAGTACTTCTTTTGAATTCTGTGAAGACACAAAATGCCTGGACCCCTCTGGCTTTATAAGTTTAATTGGGGTAGCCAATAAACCTTTTCATTCAGCAGTCTCTCACATTCTTCCATTTCCCACAAAAACAAAACAAATATACAATTTAATAAAGTACACTGCTGGCTGGGTACAGTGGAACACGCCTGTAATCCCAACACTTTGGGAGGCCAAGGCAGGTGGATCATCTGAGGTCAGGAGTTCGAGAACAGCCTGAGCAACATGGAGAAACCCCATCTCTGCTAAAAATACTAAAAATTAGCCGGGCATAGTGGCACATGCCTGTAATCCCAACTACTTGGGAGGCTAAGGCAGGAGAATCGCTTGAACCTGCGAGGTAGAGGTTGCAGTGAGCTGAGATCATGCCATTGCACTCCAACCTGGGAAACGAGCGAAACTCTGTCTCAAAAAAGAAAAGAAAAGAAAGTACACTGCTAACTTTCCTAAAAATCAGAAGTTGTAATACTGAACAAAATGAGTAGGAGGAAAAATGCTGAAAAATGTATGGTGCATTGGAAGCTCTTGGAATAAAGAGTTTAAGTAAAACTAAACATGAAAACTAAATGGAAAATGTATACTTGGGGTCAGCTCTCTTGGCTACCAGACATTTTCATTGGTTTCCTGATAGAAACCTATCAGGAGTTTGCTTCTCCCTCTAACTGCAGTATGAACACCCACAACAGAAACAGTTTGAAGTGGCAGATCTGTGTACCCAGAGTATTTTGAACACATTTTTCACTAATCAAACATTTTGACCAGATACAAAGGACTCTAAAGACTGTGCTTTCATTTTCCTGTAAATTACTATAGTTTGAATTATAATATCCACCTTTAAAGTGTTTCACTGCTGGCATTACTTGTTTTTTGTTTTTTTTTTTTTTTGAGACGGAGTTTTGCTCTTGTTGCCCAGGCTGGAGAGCAATGGTACGATTTCAGCTCACCACAACCTCTACCTCCCAGGTTCAAGTGAGTCTCCTGCCTCAGCCTCCCAAGTAGCTGGGATTACAGGCATGCACCACCACGCCTGGCTAATTTTATATTTTTAGTAGAGATGGGGGTTTCTCCATGTTGGTTAGGCTGGTCTCGAACTCCTGACCTCAGGTAATCTGCCCGCCTCGGCCTCCCAAAATGTTGGGATTACAGGCGTGAGCCACTGCACCCAGCTGACCACTGGCATTCTTTATAAAATCACTGAAAATCATCACTTCAATAGTGAAATATAAAATGAAGGATGTTCAAGTTAGATCCCTGTCACTTATTTCAGCATTCAGGGCCATCTTTTTTTTGTGATTGTCACAAATTTTCAAAAAATCAAGTGCATGTAAAACAGTATGTTAATATTCAAAGACTAAAACTATGGGCTAGAAGTTTTACTTAAACTACAGCAGCTCAGCACGAGAAGGGGAAACGTTTGAACACTAGAGAAATTCACCCTTATACCTCTACCTCTATAAAAGAAAATTATTCTGGGTTATATAACAAAAATAAACCTCCCACCAGAGATCTTGGAAATCTTGAATTTTTTTTTCCTGCAGGAGGATTTATTATTTTCCACTGAGTGTCCATTCATGCGTTTTCTTCTTGTTTCTATTCATAGCACCCGATCCTGACTAGCATGCACAACCTCAAAAGAAAAGAAACACTAAATACAAACTGTGTAAAATTAAATAAAATAAAGCAAAATAAAAAGGCACACATTAAGAGTGGGTACCCTTGGGTTGGTGCCACAATGTCTACCTGTGCAATAGCTCTCATGGAACTCACCTTGTACGCAACACTATTAGACGAATCCACAATGATGAACAGTGGCTTCCTGGTGAAAGGATAGAGATCCCCAGGATGAAGGCTGGGAAAACAACAACAATGAAGAACTGTTAAACTGTGTCAGCCACGTCTCAGAAATCTTATTCTTCAGTTTGGTCTGCTCATATCTCCTTTGCATCATAGCACTGAGAGAAAAACAAAGACTAGTCAAGCAAAGGGAAAAAAAAAAAAAGCCTGTATTTACTAGGATAGCCAAGATAGTTTTATTTGGAGAAAAAAAAAAGTTCAGAGACAATTGTTATTCAAGAATATCTAAGCTAAAGTGAAGTCTGTGTATTTAAAGATGACTAAACACACAGCATGAAAACCTCAGAAGTTGGCACACAGGTACCTGTTTCATATTTAAAAGCTCCTTGTAAGAACATCTGGAAACAAGATGTAATAACAAAACCAGATTTGTATTTCAATGAGTCTTCAAAATTTCTATTTTAAAGATTTTTAATATTTCAAGCTACATCTTAATACTGCAGGTAGTAAGTAGGAAAATCTTTTTACTATCACTATTTTTTTTTTTTTTTAAAGACACCGTCTTGCTCCGTGGCCCAGGCTGGAGTACAGTGGTGTTGTGCAATCGCAGCTCACTGCAACCTCCGTGTCCCGGGCTCAGGTGATCCTCCCACCTCAGCCTCCTTGAGTAGCTGGGACTGCAGACATGTACCAACACAACCAGCTAATTTTTCTATTTTTAGTAGAGATGGGGTTTCTCCATGTTGCCCAGGCTGGTCTCGAACTCCTGAGCTCAAGCAATCTGCCCACCTCAGCTTCCCAAAGTGCTAGGATTATGGGCATGAGTCACTGTGCCCAGCTACTTTTTACCATATGTTTCCTCTAAACATGTGCATCAAGGGCTTGTTAAACATGCGGGGGCTTGTTAAACATGCAGTTTGACTGGCCCACAGAAGAGCTACTGAACCCAAAGGCGGAAATCCAGTAACATGCATGTGAGAGCCAATGCGTAAGGTCAGAATCTTGGTGTGCGTGCTCTTTCCTATGACTGAGTACACGATGTGCATATGTGGATAGATACTAATGTAAATGTAAATTTATGAATGTTTCACTGAGCAATATCATCAAACTTCATTATATTTCAAATAAAAGTTTTTCTTTTGTTGACAAATAAAAATTGTATATATTCAAGGTATACAATGTGATGACTTGTTAATGCATACACGTATAGTGATTACCACGATCAAATTAATCAACACCTCCATTCCCACACCGTTACCCTTCATGTGTGTGGGCGGCGGGGATGGGGGGGGTGGTGCCGGGGGCAGTGGGCAGAGAGGACACATATAAGCTTTACCCTTTCAGAAAATTTCGAGTAAACAACAATTTTTGTTATTGTTGTTGTTTGAGATGGGGTCTCACTTTGTCACCAAGGCTGGAGTACAGTGGCAAGATCATAGCTAACTGCAGCCTTGATCTCCCAGGCTCAAGTGATACTCCTGCCTCAGTCTCCCAAGTAGCTGGGACCATGGGCGTGCACCTCAACGCCTGGCTCATTTTTTAAATTTTTAGTAGAGACAAGATCCTCTTATGTTGCCAAGGCTGGTCTTGAACTCCTGAACTCAAGCAATCTTCCCATCTCAGCCTCCCAAAGTGCTGAGATTACGGGAATGAGCCACCATGCTCGGTCCAACAATACAATATTTTTATTTATTTTTATTTATTTATTTATTTTGAGATGGAGTCTCGCTCTGTCACACAGACTGGAGTGCAGTGGTATGATCTCGGCTCACTGCAACCTCCGCCTCCCAGGTTCAGGCAATTCTCCTGCCTCAGCCTCCCAAGTAGCTGGGATTACAGGCACATGCCACCACACCCGGCTAATTTTTTGTATTTTTAGTAGAGATGGGATTTCACCATGTTGCCAGGCTGGTTTTGAACTCCTGACCTCAAGTGATACGCCCACTTCGGCCTCCCAAAGTGCTGACATTACAGGCCTGAGCCACTGCACCCAGCCAATATAGTATTTTTAATTATCACCACCATGCTGTACTTTAAATGATATTTATCTTACAACTGAGAGGTTGCACCCTTTAACCAACATCTCCCTATATTCCCCAATCCTCAGCTCCTCAGAACTACCGTTGCACTCTGCTTCTGAGTGCAACTTTTTCAGATTCCACATATAAGTGATCATGCCATACAGATTCAGTATTCCTAATCTGAAAATCCAAAACGAAAAATGCTCCAAAATCCAAAAAGTTTTCAGAGCCAACATGATGCCACAAGTAGAAAATTCCACACCTGACCTCACATGATGGATCATAGTCATGCAGGTATGCAACACATAGTTTATCCAGGATCTCAAAGGGAAAAATAAAATTACTTTCAGGCAATGTGTATGAGTTGTATATGAAACACAAGTCAATTTCATGGGTCCCATCCCTAAGGTACCTTACTATCTATATACAAATATTCCAAAATCTGGAAAAATCCAAAACCCGAAACACTTCTGGTCCCACACATTTCAGATAAGGGATATTCAATATGTATTAGAAACAAAGTTTTAGACCAGTCCAGTTTTCTTTATAACCAGATTGCTCTCAGCTAGAAAAATTCTAGAGCCAATGAGCCAATAATAGCCCAAGCAATGAAGTTGTTATGCTTAGAAAAAGAATGAACTCCAGGCACGGTGGCTCACGCCTGTAATCCCAGCACTTTGGGAGGCCAAAGCAGGTGTATCACTTGAGGTCAGGATTTCAAGACCAGACTGGCCAACATGGTGAAACCCCATCTCTACTAAAAATACAAAAATTAGCTGGGTGTGGTGATGCATGACTGTAATCCCAGCTACTTGGGAGGCTGAGCAGGAGAATCGCTTGAACCCGGAAGGCAGAGGTTGCAGTGAGCCAAGATAGTGCCACTGCACTCCAGCCTGGGCGGCAGAGTAAAACTCTGTCTCAAAAAAAAGAAAAGAAAAAAGAAAAAGAACTTTTGTAGATGAAATTCTATTTGCTTTTGTATTTTTTGCATTTAAAAAAACTTTTTTTTAAGTTTTTGTAGAGACAGAGTCTCACTAAGTTGCCCAGGATGGTCTCAAACTCCTGGGTTCAGGTGATCCTCCTACCTCAGCCTCCTAAAATGTTGGGATCATAGGCATGAGCCACTGCTCCTGGCCTGAAGTTCTATTTGTAATCATGTAACAACATTCATTTGTGCTATATTAAACCAACAAAACCTTGTATTAAAAAATTCAGGCCCAGCGCGGTGGCTCATGCCTGTAATTCCAGCACTTTGGGAGGCCGAGGCTAAGGTCAGGAGTTCGAGACCAGACTGGTCAACATGGCAAAACCCCATCTCTATGAAAAATAAAAAAATTAGCCAGGCGTGGCGGTGGCCACCTGTAATCCCAGCTACTTGGGAGGCTGAGGTAGGAGAATCACTTGAGCCTGGGAGATGGAGGTTGCAGTGAGCCAAGATCGTGCCACTGCACTCTAGCCTGGGCACGAGAGCAAGATTCCATCTCAAAAAAAAAAAAAAACAAACTCAATACTAGAGGTTGGGAAGGGTAGGGGAACGGAGGTATAGGGAAGAGATTTGTTAAAGATTAAAAAATTACAGCTAGATAGAAGGAATATGTTCTAGTGTTCTATACCACTGTAGCATGACTATAGTTAATAATATGTTATATAGTTTTTATTTTCTCTTTTTTTTTTTTTTTTTTTTTTGAGACGGAGTCTTGCTTTGTTGCCCAGGCTGGAGTGCAGTGGCGTGATCTCGGCTCACCGCAAGCTCCACCTCCCGGGTTCACGCCATTCTCCTGCCTCAGCCTCCCGAGTAGCTGGGACTACAGGCGCCCACTACCACGCCCGGCTAATTTTTTGTATTTTTAGTAGAGACGGGGTTTCACCGTGTTAGCCAGGATAGTCTCGATCTCCTGACCTCGTGATCCGCCCGCCTCGGCCTCCCAAAGTGCTGGGATTACAGGCGTGAGCCACCGCGCCCGGCCTCTTTTTTGTTTTTTTGACACAGAGTCTCGCTCTATCACCCAGACTGGAGCACAGTCTCGGTTCACTGCAACCTCGACCTAATGGGTTCAAGTGATTCTCCTGCCTCAGCCTCCTGAGTAGGTAGGACCACAGGCGCAAGCCACCACACCCGGTTAATTTTTGTATTTTGGTAGAGACAGGGTTTCATGTTGGCCAAGCTGGTCTCAAACTCCTGACCTCAAGTGATCCACCCATCTCGGCCTCCCAAAGTGTTGGGATTACAGGTGTGAGCCACTGCTATCAGCCTATATTATAAATAGCTAGAAAAAAGATATTAAATGTTCCCAACACAAGGAATGGATGTTTGAGATGATGAGTATGCTAATTACTCTGATCTGATCACGATACATTACAAATATAGAAACATCATTAAGTACCCCAGGAATATTTACAATGATTATTTTTCAATTAAAAAAATAAAATAAAATAAAATGTGGCCAGGCACGGTGGCTCACACCTGTAATCCCAACACTTTGGGAGGCCGAGGCAGGTGGATCACAAGGTCAGGAGTTCAAGACCAGCCTGACAAACATGGTAAAACCCCATCTCTACTAAAAATACAAAAATTAGCCAGGCATGGTGGCTGGTGCCTGTAATCCCAGCTACGCAGGAGGCTGAGGCAGGAGAATTGCTTGAACCCAGGAGGCAGAGGTTGCAGTGAGCCGAGATCATGCCACTGCACTCCAGCCTGGGTGACAGGGCAAGACTCCATCTCAAAAAAAAAAAAAAAAAAAGTTTGGGCTGAACACAGTGGCTCACATCTTGTAATCCCAGCACTTTGTGAAGCTGAGGTGGGAGAATCACTTAAGGCCAGGAAATCAAGACTGACCTGAGTGACATAGCAAGACTCCGTCTCAAGAAAAAAATTTGTTTAAAAGTTCGTATTGATGTTACATGTATAATGTCCTGACATATTATTTATGTATATATTTACTGTCTCCAACTAGAATGCAATTTTGTTCACTGACATATCCCTAGTGACTAAACAGTGTGTAACATATTTATTCAACGAATATCAACCAAAAGTTCTAATTTCCTAGGATAGACAGAGCCTGAATTATTGCTGGAATCCAAATAAGTGTTTCTGGTCTGTCCCTAAATCTTAGTCTAAGGGAATCATTCTAGTACTAGAAAAAACTCCCCATTTTACTTAATATTTTTTCTATTTATAGACAGAGGTATAATTTTTATAATAAGAGTAGACACCAGAATACATACCAGTGCATTTCCTTGTGGGACTGATTTCGTTTGTGGATGGCATCTCCATTAATAATATCCCGGTTACTATTAGTAAGTACACCTCCAAAATCATAAGGACCTATAAAAACAAAGGGAAGAATCCTAGACTTCAGTTGAAGACTAACACTGACCTGATGTTCAAATACAAAGGTACTGTGTGAATCTCTCATTGATTCAAGCGAAGATAATTACACATTTAAATTATTTTAAAATTTAACATTTTAATTTAATGGAGTATTTAAATGACTTCAGTATGTTGTCATTTTCAACATTTTAAAAAACATTTAATTATTCAGCAGTTCTTCAAACAGAATATAATGAGAAACAAAACAAGACTCTATGGCATCATTATTCTAAGTAATAAAAGGAATGGAGATCTGGGATGTTCAAAATGACCTTTACATTTCAAGCAAACTTAAAATCTCAGGTTTAACAATACTATTTTAAAAGGAAGTTGGTCAGACATGGTTGCTCATGCCTGTAATCCCAGCACTTTGGGAGGCTGAAGCAGGAGGACTGCATGAGGCCAGGAGCTCCAGACCAGCCTGGGCAATATAGTGAGACCTGTCTCTACAAAAAAATTTTAAAAATTAGCCGAGCATGGTGGTAGGTGCCTGTATTCCCAGGCTGCAGTGAACTATGATCACACCACTGCACTCCAGTCTGGATGACAGAGTGAGACCCTGTCTCAGAAAAAAAAAAGAAGTTGCAGAATAAAATAATCTTTTTTTTTTTTAAAGAATGAAATCTTAGTCTCATAAGTAAATACAATTTTAAATGAGCCACTAACTGTAAAACTTAGAAAAATATTTGAATAGAATTTGAAAATTCTCATTCACAAAAACTTCACCTTTAAGAATGTATTGCCAGATTTCAGCGTGCAAATATCCATTATTATCCCTATTGTATCAAGCACTTTAGTTCTGGTTCTGAAGTTAGCCTTTTCCCACTAAATTCATATGAATTAGCTAAACTCTTGTCCAAATGGAACAGCAACTGTGGGATGTTCAGATAATCTCTCTCAAAGGACCTATCAAAGTACGATTACCTATCATACTTTGAAAAAAGTAAAGAAGTCAGTATGTTAAGCGGAAACCAAGAAAACTTGATTTAACAGTATATGAGACATACAGATAATTATAAATAAAAGTACTAACATTATTACAAAAAACTAAAGTAGTTTAAGATTTTACATTACTTTTAATGTTGTATTATATTTCATTTCTTAAAATCACTGCAATGAAAAGGCTGAAGAGATTTGTTTTCATTTCAACATTTTAAGAGAATCTGTAGGTCATGCAAGGAAGATGGCAAGGACATGCATTTTATAAAGGAATGCAAATTTCAACAAACAAATGAAGAGGAAAATGTTAAGGATGTTAAGAATTTTTTTATTTTTTTTTTTTTGCCCAGGCAAATATTTAATTATCTTATTTACATCCAAGTTACTTATCTATTCTGACCAATTTCTGGACTCATATGTTCTGGAGAGTGTTACGTTTTTATTCTGAAACAGCATCCCGATATTCTACAGATTGAATCCATAAAACAAAATAAAGGACAGAAAACAAAATCATGACAAGGGCTTGAACTTTCACAGTTACAAAAGTACACTGATTTCTACAAAGACTTTCAGCCATCATGTAGCCATTGACCGGATTCCCCAATGCACTGAAAGCTCAGAAAAATTCAATGATGTGAAATAGATCATTAGGCTTGGTTATTCCATCATCCTTTTCAACTTTGAAACACCAAACTCCTTATGTATATCTAAATGTATTTACATATTATGCTTTTGATACATTTGATAGTGAAGCAAGCATTTAATATATGAATTTTCTGATGATTTATGGGCTTTGACATATAACATTTCAGAAAATATGACAGACTGGGGTATCTACAAAATTACC
Organism: Gorilla gorilla gorilla; assembly: GCF_029281585.2. Lineage (NCBI taxonomy): Eukaryota > Metazoa > Chordata > Mammalia > Primates > Hominidae > Gorilla > Gorilla gorilla. The sequence goes on from NC_073237.2 coordinate 121,368,445, forward strand.
ACTCAACAAATAGACCAGGTTTCAAATTTGGAAGTCTGTCTAGAAAGGCTGAGATGGTCTGTGGGCTACGGGCCATCGTCTTGTAGAAAATAAAGAGAATTCAAGCCCTGCTCACAACAGGGAGCATTCCTTTATTGTACCTTCACTATCAGAACGACCTGTGGGGAAAACGCCAGTGGCCGACAGGTAAATCAGAAGCACGCTATTGGCAGGCAGCTCCTGAAATGAAAGAAAATCACATACACAAAACAACAAACAAGGATAAACAACATGGTTTTATTTAAAGTTCATGACATCTTAAAGTTGTGAAATAAATAAGAATGCACTGTTGTCTTTTCCAAGAGAAGAAACGCTCTTCTTGGTCCTGACTTTAAAACTATATACACGGCAGAGATTCATTATTAATCTATATTGTCAAAAGTTGCAAAGACATTCTCTGCTTCAAAAACCCCATCATTTGGAGAATATTCTCCAAAAACTTGAATGGAGAAGTAAAGATCCTGACTACATGGCTACAAGACAAAGTCCCTTTTGTGGCTTTCTCTACATAGACTTTGGGAAGAATTCTCCTATTTCTCACAGTTCTTTCAGATGATCTAAATGTTTCATAGAGCTCCTTGACTATATAAGAAGCCTAGACACTCTGCTTTTGTTTTTTAGTCTGGTTTCTTTTGGTTTTTTTTTTTTTGAGACAGAGTTTCACTCTTGTTGCCCACGTTGGAGTGCAATGGCGCGATCTCGGCTCACCGCAGCCTCCGCCTCCCGGGTTCAAGTAATTCTCCTGCCTCAGCTTCCCAAGCAGCTGGGATTACAGGCATGTGCCACCACACCCGGCTAATTTTGTACTCTTTTAGTAGAGATGGGGTTTCTCCATGTTGGTCAAGCTGTTCTTGAACTCCCGACCTCAGGTGATCCACCTGGCTTGGCCTCCCAAAGTGCTGGGATTACAGGAGTGAGCCACCACGCCCGGCCAGTTCTGCATTGTTACACCTAAAATCATTGAGTAATAAAAAACTGGAGGAAGGAGAACCACTATTATCATTAATTAATGATGGGAATAATCACAACATCATAAGCAATTTTCATTCCCAAACAGCTATTTCACAGCTTACCAGGAGTACAAAAAAAAAAAAAAGAAACAAAACAAAACAAAAGTATTTATTATCAGGATCATTACTCTAAAGGCAGTTTTTCATTTTTATATTTTACCTAAACTCTTAAGTATTTTTTCAAAAGAGTGACTCTTAGATTTTAGTTAGGGCACACTTTCACCTCATAGTAAAAAGTACTGGATCACACATACCTTAAAAGACGCTGCTAAGAAGGTATATAGCTGGCTGAAGGTTGGTTTGTAGAGCAGATACTTGTGGGGGTTTTCTCGTCTAGTAGGCTTGTCAGCTGATTCCTATATTTACACACAGAAAACATTATACATAAAAGCTGCATTTGACAAATGAATTATCAATGTCTATTTTCACTAGCCCTTATCAAGGAAGTCTTATTTTCACACTCAGTCTTACTGTGATTATCTATTTCTCCATGTCTCATCAAGTGAATTCTTTATTCAAGGCTGTAGTATCTGTTGAATAATCAGCGTTCCAACAGGAGAGAAGCAGCCAGAGGGTTACCAAACTTGCAAATGTAAAAGAGGAAATTACCTGCATTCCTGGTTTATTCATCTGGGAAGCTAAATTCATTGGCTCCCTTTCCAGAGCTTGTAACATCCGGAACATGTCAACAGTTAGTTCACTGAACTTAACCTGCAAGAAAAAAAAAAACAAACACAACCTAGCCTTAATGCAACATGCAGACTTTAAAGACTTTTATCACGTTCCTAGTTGTGACTTTCACATGTACTTCAGGGCTTTGGGTACCTTTTTCTCTAATATTTCGTTACAGAAATTTTCAAGCGATGGAAAGACTGGAAGAATTCTACAGTGACATCCATATGTTCATCATCTAGATCCTATAATAAGCATTTTTTATATTTGCTTTATCACATACCTCTCCAGCCATATACATGTCTACTGATCAATAAACTTCCTCAGGTTTTGTTTTTTTAAGTAGTTACAGAAACACAGGGGGCCATGCATGGTGACTCACGCCTATAATCCCAGCACTTTGGGAGGCCAAGGCAGGTGGATCACCTGAGGTCAGGAGTTCGAGACCAGCCTGGCCAACAAGGTGAAACCCCATCTCTACTAAAAATACAAAAATTAGCCGGGTGTGGTGGTGGATGCCTGTAATCCCAGCTACATAGGAGGCTGAGGCAGAAGAATCGCTTGAACCCAGGAGGCGGAGGTTGCAATGAGCCGAAATCGCACCATCGTATTCCAGCCTGGGTAACAGAGAAAGACTCTGTCTCAAAAAAAATTAAGCAGCAGCAGCAGCACAGAGACTATATTAGGTTCTACAAACATGTTAACCTCCACAGACTAGTGGATGAATTCACACGTGTAGGTAGTGTGCTATGTGAGGGGCAAGTTTTTCACTAACACCACAGGGATCTCCAGCCCAAATTCTCTCTTTTTTTTTTTTTTTGAGACAGAGTCTTGCTCTGTTGCCCAGGCTGGAGTGCAGTGGCACAATCTCAGCTCACTGCAACATCTGCCTCCCGTGTTCCAACGATTCTCCTGCCTCAGTCTCTGGAGTAGCTGGGATTACAGGCGTGTGCCACAACACCTGGCTAATTTTTGTATTTTTAACAGAGATGGGGTTTCACCATGTTGGCCAGGCTGGTCTCAAACTCCTGACCTCAAGTCATCTGCCCACCTCAACACAGAAGTTTGATAGTAATCCTTGCTACATGAGAAAAAAGAGCTAACTTTTGATGAATTAGCTATGCTGAAATACAACTGTGATCCATATATATATATTTATATATATATATATATATATATTTTTTTTTTTTTTTGAGATGGAGTTTCATTCTTGTCACCCAGGCTGGAGTGCAATGGCACGATCTCGGCTCACTGCAACCTCCTCCTCCCGGGTTCAAACGATTCTCCTGCCTCAGCCTCCAGAGTAGCTGGGATTATGGGCATGCGCCACCACACCAGGCTAATTTTGTATTTTTAGTAGAGATGGGGTTTCTCCATGTTGGTCAGGCTGGTCTTGAACTCCCGACCTCAGATGATCCTCCTGCCTCAGCCTCCCAAAGGGCTGGGATCACAGGCATGAGCTACCGCGCCCAGCCTATGATCCATATTTTATAGTAATTTCTTCCATACATTTTGGCACTACACAATATTTAAGTCTGTATCCTTTTCCAATTTCAGTAATACTTATACGGAACTTCAGGAACACACATGATAATAAAACAGATGAGAATTTTTTAAAGAACATGTTTCTATCAAATAAAAAAAGAGGAATTATTTAGTTAAGATGAGAATAAGTTTATGAAGATTACTAACTACACTTTCAAACATTTAACTCATTTAATATACATATGTGTGTGTGTATGTATGTGAGTTTCGCTCTGTCACTCAGCCTGGAGTGCAACGGCGCAATCTCGGCTCACTGCAACCTCCGCCTCCCAGGATCAAGTGATTCTCTTGCCTCAGCATCCTGAGTAGCTGGGATTACAGGTATGTGCCACCATGCCCGGCTAATTTTGTATTTTTAGTAGAGACGGGGTTTCACCATGTTGGTCAGCCTGGTCTTGAACTCCTGACCTCAGATGACCCACCAGCCTCGTCCTCCCAAAGTGCTGGGATTACAGGCATGAGCCACTGCGCCCAGCCAAGAGACGGGGATTAAAGAAGGGGAAGAGGTTTAAGGAGATAAGTGGGCACTAATGCCTTGTTTTCCTATAGTAAGGGTAGCATGGGGCTCCTGGCTAAGAACTGGTTGGTTGGTTGGAGAATGGCCCCTCCCACACATACACCTATGCCCAAATAAAACTGGATGCACAAAAAGATATGGCCTCAGAGGAGAACACTAGAAACAAATCTGCTCCAGAGACATAAACATGAAGGAAACTCTACCTTAGCCTTTGTTCTGAGAAGAGATCAAGAAAAGTCTCCCCCAAGAATTCATGGCCATATGCTGATTCTCATGTGGTTTGAGAATCTGAATTAACATTATTTGCATGGCTGAAAAATCTATAAGGTTTTTCACTTAAAAAGAACAAAAACTGATACTGCCCCCAAGTTTTGAGGGAAAAAGCAATGCAGATCTTCATTGGAAGAAGGCATCCTCAATTCAGGTCTTACAGAATTCTAGCTGACAGAATTACATCAAAGAAGACTCAGAAACAAAAATCATAAAACGCATGAAGAAAAAAGGCACGCCTGATTCAGCAAACAGAAACAGGATGATACAAACATCATACATAACATGCAAAAGTCTAGGTGTGGCAGCTCACACCTGTAATCCCAGCAGTTTGGAGGGCCAAGGTGGGAGGATCATTTGAGGCCAGGAGCTGGAGACCAGCCAAGAGGCGGGGATTAAAGAAGGGGCAACATAGTGAGATGCACGCCCCCATCCCCGGTCTCTTAAAAAAAAAAAAAGTTAGTTTCATATGCTTAAATAGAAGAAGTAATTAAAATCATGATTAAGCCAATCAAAGGAATATGTAGAAAATAACCTAATACATTCATTCATTCATTCATTCATTCATTTGAGACGGAGTCTCGCTCTGTCACCCAGGCTGGAGTGCAGTGGCGCGATCTCGGCTCACTGCAACCTCTGCCTCCCGGGTTCAAGTGATTCTCCTGCCTCAGCCTCTTGAGTAGCTAGGACTACAGGCGCACGCCACCACGCCCGGCTAATTTTTGTATTTTTAGTAGAGATGGGGTTTCACCATATTGGTCAGGCTGGTATTGAACTCCTGACCTCGTAATCTGCCCGCCTCGGCCTCCCAAAGTGTGGGGATTACAGGCGTGAGCCACTGCACCTGACCTATACTTTTAAAAATAAAAAATACAATAAATGAAATGTAAAAACTGAGGCCAGGCGTGCTGGCTCGCACCTGTAATCCCAGCACTTTGGGAGACTGAGGCAGGTGAATCACCTAAGGTCAGGAGTTTGAGACGAGCCTGGCCAACATGGTGAAACCCCATCTCTACTAACAAATATAAAAATTAGCTGGGCACGTAGGGCGTGCCTGTAGTCCTGGCTACTGGGGAGTTTGTGGTGGGAGAATCAACTGAACCAGTGAGGCAGAAGTTGCAGTGAGCTGAGATCATGCCACTGCATGCCAGCCTGGGCGACAGAGCAAGACTGTCTCAAAACAAAAAGAAAAGAAAGAGAATGCTGGGGGATTTGATTATAAATTAATATGCAAGCAAATTATCAGATATATAGTAATTATAAATATTAAGATAATATGATAATTTTTAAAGTGAGAAACAAGCAATAGAACAGACCAACACACTTGTAGTTAGCATAACTAGAGAGTATAGTTAGCAGAAAAGGACTTTAAAATAACTACTAAGTGTAATCAACAAAATAGACATGGTAGAACACAAATGAAGAAATAGAGAATTCTGCCAGAGAATTAAAATCTACTAAAAAATAAAAAAGGGCCAGGTGCCGTGGTTCATGCCTATAATCCCAACATTTGGGAGGCTAGGGCAGAAGGACTGCTTGAGGCCAGGAGTTTGAGACCAGCCTTGGCAATACAGCAACACCCCATCTCTATAAAACATAAACATTTTTGGAAGGCTGAGGCAGGAAGATCACTTCAGCCTGGGAGGTTCAAGGCTACAGTGAGCCATGACTGTGCCACTGCACTCCCACCTGCATGACAGAACCAGATACTGTCTCTAAAAAGAAAAAAAAAAAATTTTTTTAAAGACAGGGTCTGCTTCTGTCACCCAGGCTGAAGTGTGTGGCACAATCATGGCTCACTGCAGCCTTGACCTCCCGGGCTCAAGTGATTCTTCCACCCCAGTCTCCCAAGCAGCTGGGACTAGAGGCACATGACCAACATCCAGCTAAGGTTTGTTTTTTAGTTCTTTTTCTTTTTCTTTTCTTTTTTTTTTTTTTTTTTTGAGACGGAGTCTCGCTCTGTCGCCCAGGCTGGAGTGCAGTGGTCCGATCTCTGCTCACTGCAAGCTCCGCCTCCCGGGTTCACGCCATTCTCCTGCCTCAGCCTCCGGAGTAGCTGGGACTACAGGCGCCGACCACCATGCCCGGCTAATTTTTTGTATTTTTAGTAGAGACGGGGTTTCACCGTGTTAGCCAGGATGGTCTCGATCTCCTGACCTTGTGATCCGCCCGCCTCGGCCTCCCAAAGTTCAGGGATTACAGGCGTGAGCCACTGTGCCCGGCCCTTTATTTTTTTCTTTTTGAGACAGAGTCTCACTCTGTCACCCAGGCTGGAGTGCAGTGGCACGAATTTGTCTCATTGCAACCTCTGCCTCCAGAGTTCAAGTGATCCTCCTGCCTCAGTCTCCCAAGTAGCTGGGATCACAAGCATGAGCCACCATGCCTGGCTTATTTTTAGTAGAGACAGGGTTTCACCATGTTGGCCAGGCTGGTCTCGAACTCCTAACCTCAAGTGATCTACCAAGCTAGGCCTCCCAAAGTAATGGGATTACAGGCATGAGCCACTGCCTGGCCTGATATTTGTATTTTTTGTAGAAATGGGGTTTCATCATGCTGCCCAGGCTAGGAAAAAAAAAATTTAATCTATAAAACAAGAATCAAATGGAAAAATCCAGAGCTAAGAAAGACAATATGTGAAATATGAAACTTAGTAAAAGGTTAAATAGCAGATTAAACACATCAGAAGACATGGTTAGTGAAATGGAAAAGAAGTCAACAGAAAACAGCCTAACTTAAACCTAGAGAGGAAAAAATGATGAAAAATACAGAAAAGAATATAACAGACACACGTGGCACTGTGAAAGGGTCTACAAACATGTAACTGAGTCCTAGAAGTGGAGCAGAGAAAGAACAGAAGGGAAACAATATTCAGAGACATAATAACCATATTTCAAAATAGATGAAAGACATAAACCCATAGATTCAAGAAACTCTGTGAACCTCAAGCAGGATAAATAAAGAAAACTGCACCTGAATATAACATAGTAAAACTACAAAGAATCAAAGAAAGTGAGAAAATCTTAAAAACACACAGAGGAAAGAAACATTTCCTTAAGTGGATATAATATGTGACTAATAAATCTAACAGACAATTTCTCAACAGAAATGAGAGAAGATAATGAAATTAAATCTCCAAAGTCCTGAAAAAAAATTATCAAACTCAAGTTGGAGATGTGCAATATACTGTCAGTAAGAGTTAAAAAAGAAATTAGAAAATACATTCAACTGAAAGAAAATATAAAATATAAAATATTATAGAATAAGCAGGATTGGAAAAAATACAAAATATCAAAATATGCAGAATAAAATTAAAGTAATGCTTAAAGAGAATTTTACAGCTTTGGATTTTTATTTTATTCATTTATTTATTTATTTAGAGACGGCGTCTTCTTCTGTTGCCCAGGCTGCAGTGCAGCGGTGCAATCTGGGCTCACTGCAGCCTCCACCTCCTGGGTCCAAGCAATTCTCCTGCCTCAGCCTCCCAAGTAGCTGGAATTATAGGCACATGCCACCATGCCTGACTAATTTTTGTATTTTAAGTAGAGATCAGATTCTGCCATGTTGGCCAGGCTGGTCTAGAACTCCTGACCCTCAGGCGATCTGCCCCACTTTGCCTCCCAAAGTGCATGAGCCACCATGCCCAAAGGCATGAATCACCACACCCAGCCCAGGGATTTTTATATTAGAAGAGGAAAAAGAGCATAGTGGCTCACACCTGTAATCCCAACACTTTGGGAGGCTAAGCTGGGGGCAGATCACCTGAGGCTAGGAGTTTGAGACCAGCCTGGCCAACATGGCGAAACCCTGTCTCTACTAAAAATACAAAAATTAGCTGGGCCACCGTGGTGGCACATGCCTGTAATGCCAGCTACTCAGGAGGCTGAGGCAGGAAAATCACTAGAACCCAGGAGCCAGAGGCGGCAGTGAGTCAAGATCACACCACTGTACTCCAGCCTGAGGGACAGAGTGAGACTCTGTCTCAAAAATAAAAATAAAGTCAGTTGGCCAGGCGAGGAGGCACGCCTGTAATCCCAGCACTTTGGGAGGCCAAGGTGGGCAGATCACGAGGTCAGGAGACCAAGACCATTCTGGTTAACACGGTGAAACCCTGCCTCTACTAAAAATACAAAAAATTGGAGGAGCCAAGATGGCCGAATAGGAACAGCTCCGGTCTACAGCTCCCAGGGTAAGCGACGCAGAAGACGGGTGATTTCTGCATTTCCATCTGAGGTACCGGGTTCATCTCACTAGGGAGCGCGCAGTGGGCGCAGGACAGTGGGTGCAGCGCACCGTGCGCGAGCCGAAGCAGGGCAAGGCATTGCCTCACTCGGGAAGCACAAGGGGTCAGGGAGTTCCCTTTCCTAGTCAAAGAAAGGGGTGACAGACGGCACCTGGAAAATCGGGTCACTTCCACCCCAATACTGCGCTTTTCCGACGGGCTTAAAAAACGGTGCACCAGGAGATTATATCCCGCACCTGGCTTGGAGGGTCCTACACCCACGGAGTCTCGCTGATTGCTAGCACAGCAGTCTGAGATCAAACTGCAAGGCAGCAGCGAGGCTGGGGGAGGGGTGCCCGCCATTGCCCAGGCTTGCTTAGGTAAACAAAGCAGCCAGGAAGCTCGAACTGGGTGGAGCCTACCACAGCTCAAGGAGGCCTGCCTGCCTCTGTAGGCTCCACCTCTGGGGGCAGGGCACAGACAAACAAAAAGACAGCAGTAACCTCTGCAGACTTAAATGTCCCTGTCTGACAGCTTTGAAGAGAGCAGTGGTTCTCCCAGCACGCAGCTTGAGATCTGAGAACGGGCAGACTGCCTCCTCAAGTGGGTCCCTGACCCCGACCCCCGAGCAGCCTAACTGGGAGGCACCCCCCAAGTAGGGGCAGACTGACATCTCACATGGCCAGGTACTCCTCTGAGACAAAACTTCCAGGGGAACATCAGACAGCAGCATTCACGGTTCACGAAAATCCGCTGTTCTGCAGCCACCGCTGCTGGTACCCAGGCAAACAGGGTCTGGAGTGGACCTCTAGCAAACTCCAACAGACCTGCAGCTGAGGGTCCTGTCTGTCAGAAGGAAAACTAACAAACAGAAAGGACATCCACACCAAAAACCCATCTGTACTTCACCATCATCAAAGACCAAAAGTAGATAAAACCACAAAGATGGGGAAAAAACAGAGCAGAAAAACTGGAAACTCTAAAAAGCAGAGCGCCTCTCCTCCTCCAAAGGAACGCGGCTCCTCACCAGCAACGGAACAAAGCTGGACAGAGAATGACTTTGACGAGTTGAGAGAAGAAGGCTTCAGACGATCAAACTACTCCAAGCTACAGGAGGAAATTCAAACCAAAGGCAAAGAAGTTGAAAACTTTGAAAAAAATTTAGACGAATGTATAACTAGGATAACCAACACAGAGAAGTGCTTAAATGAGCTGATGGAGCTGAAAGCCAAGGCTCGAGAACTACGTGAAGAATTCAGAAGCCTCAGGAGCCGATGCGATCAACTGGAAGAAAGGGTATCAGTGATGAAAGATGAAATGAATGAAATGAAGCGAGAAGGGAAGTTTAGAGAAAAAAGAATAAAAAGAAACAAACAAAGCCTCCAAGAAATATGGGACTATGTGAAAAGACCAAATCTACGTCTGATTGGTGTACCTGAAAGTGACAGGGAGAATGGAACCAAGTTGGAAAACACTCTGCAGGATATTATCCAGGAGAACTTCCCCAATCTAGCAAGGCAGGCCAACATTCAGATTCAGGAAATACAGAGAACACCACAAAGATATTCCTCGAGAAGAGCAACTCCAAGACACATAATTGTCAGATTCACCAAAGTTGAAATGAAGGAAGAAATGTTAAGGGCAGCCAGATAGAAAGGTCGGGTTACCACAAAGGGAAGCCCATCAGACTAACAGCGGATCTCTTGGCAGAAACTCTACAAGCCAGAAGAGAGTGGGGGCCAATATTCGACATTCTTAAAGAAAAGAATTTTCAACCCAGAATTTCATATCCAGCCAAACTAAGCTTCATAAGTGAAGGAGAAATAAAATACTTCACAGACAAGCAAATGCTGAGAGATTTTGTCACCACCAGGCCTGCCCTACAAGAGCTCCTGAAGGAAGCACTAAACATGGAAAGGAACAACCGGTACCAGCCACTGCAAAATCATGCCGAACTGCAAAGACCATTCAGGCTAGGAAGAAACTGCATCAACTAACGAGCAAAATAACCAGCTAACATCATAATGACAGGATCAAATTCACACATAACAATATTAACTTTAAATGTAAATGGACTAAATGCTCCAATTAAAAGACACAGACTGGCAAATTGGATAAAGAGTCAAGACCCACCAGTGTGCTGTATTCAGGAAACCCATCTCACGTGCAGAGACACACACAGGCTCAAAATAAAAGGATGGAGGAAGATCTACCAAGCAAATGGAAAACAAAAAAAGGCAGGGGTTGCAATCCTAGTCTCTGATAAAACAGACTTTAAACCAACAAAGATCAAAAGAGACAAAGAAGGCCATTACATAATGGTAAAGGGATCAATTCAACAAGAGCTAACTAGCCTAAATATATATGCACCCAATACAAGAGCACCCAGATTCATAAAGCAAGTCCTGAGTGACCTACAAAGAGACTTAGACTCCCACACAATAATAATGGGTGACTTTAACACCCCACTGTCAACATTAAACAGATCAACGAGACAGAAAGTTAACAAGGATACCCAGGAATTGAACTCAGCTCTGCACCAAGCAGACCTAATAGACATCTACAGAACTCTCCACCCCAAATCAACTAAATATACATTTTTTTCAGCACCACACCACACCTATTCTAAAATTGACCACATAGTTGGAAGTAAAGCTCTCCTCAGCAAATGTAAAAGATCAGAAGTTATAACAAACTGTCTCTCAGACCACAGTGCAATCAAACTAGAACTCAGGATTAAGAAACTCACTCAAAACCACTCAACTACATGGAAACTGAACAACCTGCTCCTGAATGACTACTGGGTACATAACGAAATGAAGGCAGAAATAAAGATGTTCTTCGAAACCAACGAGAACAAAGACACAACATACCAGAATCTCTGAGACACATTCAAAGCAGTGTGTAGAGGGAAATTTATAGCACTAAATGCCCACAAGAGAAAGCAAGAAAGATCCAAAATTGACACCCTAACATCACAATTAAAAGAACTAGAAAAGCAAGAGCAAACACATTCAAAAGCTAGCAGAGGGCAAGAAATAACTAAAATCAGAGCAGAACTGAAGGAAATAGAGACACAAAAAACCCTTCAAAAAATTAATGAATCCAGGAGCTGGTTTTTTGAAAGGATCAACAAAATTGATAGACTGCTAGCAAGACTAATAAAGAAGAAAAGAGAGAAGAATCAAATAGACGCAATAAAAAATGATAAAGGGGATATCACCACCGATCCCACAGAAATACAAACTACCATCAGAGAATACTATAAACACCTCTACGCAAATAAACTAGAAAATCTAGAAGAAATGGATAAATTCCTCAACACATACACCCTCCCAAGACTAAACCAGGAAGAAGTTGAATCTCTGAATAGACCAGTAACAGGCTCTGAAATTGTGGCAATAATCAATAGCTTACCAATCAAAGAGTCCAGGACCAGATGGATTCACAGCCAAATTCTACCAGAGGTACAAGGAGGAACTGGTACCATTCCTTCTGAAACTATTCCAATCAATAGAAAAAGAGGGAATCCTCCCTAACTCATTTTATGAGGCCAGCATCATCCTGATACCAAAGCTGGGCAGAGACACAACCAAAAAAGAGAATTTTAGACCAATATCCTTGATGAACATCGATGCAAAAATCCTCAATAAAATACTGGCAAACCGAATCCAGCAGCACATCAAAAAGCTTATCCACCATGATCAAGTGGGCTTTATCCCTGGGATGCAAGGCTGGTTCAATATATGCAAATCAATAAATGTAATCCAGCATATAAACAGAACCAAAGACAAAAACCACATGATTATCTCAACAGATGCAGAAAAGGCCTTTGACAAAATTCAACAACCCTTCATGCTAAAAACTCTCAATAAATTAGGTATTGATGGGATGTATCTCAAAATAATAAGAGCTATCTATGACAAACCCACAGCCAATATCATACTGAATGGGCAAAAACTGGAAGCATTCCCTTTGAAAACGGGCACAAGACAGGGATGCCCTCTCTCACCACTCCTATTCAACATAGTGTTGGAAGTTCTGGCCAGGGCAACTAGGCAGGAGAAGGAAATAAAGGGTATTCAATTAGGAAAAGAGGAAGTCAAATTGTCCCTGTTTGCAGACGACATGATTGTATATCTAGAAAACCCCATTGTCTCAGCCCAAAATCTCCTTAAGCTGATAAGCAACTTCAGCAAAGTCTCAGGATACAAAAATCAATGTACAAAAATCACAAGCATTCTTATACACCAATAACAGACAAACAGAGAGCCAAATCATGAGTGAACTCCCATTCACAATTGCTTCAAAGAGAATAAAATACCTAGGAATCCAACTTACAAGGGATGTGAAGGACCTCTTCAAGGAGAACTACAAACCACTGCTCAAGGAAATAAAAGAGGATACAAACAAATGGAAGAACATTCCATGCTCATGGGTAGGAAGAATCAATATCGTGAAAATGGCCATACTGCCCAAGGTAATTTAGAGATTCAATGCCATCCCCATCAAGCTACCAATGACTTTCTTCACAGAATTGGAAAAAACTACTTTAAAGTTCATATGGAACCAAAAAAGAGCCCGCATCGCCATGTCAATCCTAAGCCAAAAGAACAAAGCTGGAGGCATCACGCTATCTGGCTTCAAACTATACTACAAGGCTACAGTAACCAAAACAGCATGGTACTGGTACCAAAACAGAGACATAGATCAATGGAACAGAACAGAGCCCTCAGAAATAACGCCACATACCTACAACTATCTGATCTTTGACAAACCTGAGACAAACAAGCAATGGGGAAAGGATTCCCTATTTAATAAATGGTGCTGGGAAAACTGGCTAGCCATATGTAGAAAGCTGAAACTGGATCCCTTCCTTACACCTTATACAAAAATTAATTCAAGATGGATTAAAGACTTAAACGTTAGACCTAAAACCATAAAAACCCTAGAAGAAAACCTAGGCATTACCATTCAGGACGTAGGCATGGGCAAGGACTTCATGTCTAGAACACCAAAAGCAATGGCAACAAAAGACAAAATTGACAAATGGGATCTAATTAAACTAAAGAGCTTCTGCACAGCAAAAGAAACTACCATCAGAGTGAACAGGCAACCTACAAGATGGGAGAAAATGTTCGCAACCTACTCATCTGACAAAGGGCTAATATCCAGAATCTACAATGAACTCAAACAAATTTACAAGAAAAAAACAAACAACCCCATCAAAAAGTGGGCGAAGGACATGAACAGACACTTCTCAAAAGAAGACATTTATGCAGCCAAAAAACACATGAAAAAATGCTCACCATCACTAGCCATCAGAGAAATGCAAATCAAAATCACAATGAGATACCATCTCATACCAGTTAGAATGGCAATCATTAAAAAGTCAGGAAACAGGTGCTGGAGAGGATGTGGAGAAATAGGAACACTTTTACACTGTTGGTGGGACTGTAAACTAGTTCAACCATTGTGGAAGTCAGTGTGGTGATTCCTCAGGGATCTAGAACTAGAAATACCATTTGACCCAGCCATCCCATTACTGGGTATATACCCAATGGACTATAAATCATGCTGCTATAAAGACACATGCACACGTATGTTTATTGCAGCACTATTCACAATAGCAAAGACTTGGAATCAACCCAAATGTCCAACAATGATAGACTGGATTAAGAAAATGTGGCACATATACACCAAGGAATACTATGCAGCCATAAAAAGGATGAGTTCATGTCCTTTGTAGGGACATGGATGAAATTGGAAATCATCATTCTCAGTAAACTATCGCAAGAACAAAACACCAAACACCGCATCTTCTCACTCATAGGTGGGAATTGAACAATGAGAACACATGGACACAGGAAGGGGAACATCACACTCTGGGGACTGTTGTGGGGTAGGGGGAGGGGGGAGGGATAGCTTTAGGAGATATACCTAATGCTAAATGATGAGTTAATGGGTGCAGCACACCAGCATGGCACATGTATACATATGTAACTAACCTGCACATTGTGCACATGTACCCTAAAACTTAAAGTATAATAATAATAAAATAAAATAAAATAAAATAATAAATACAAAAAAAAAAATACAAAAAATTAACCGGGCATGGTGGCACGCACCTGTAGTCCCATCTACTAGGAAGGCTGAGGCAGGAGAATCACTTGAACCTGGGAGGCAGAAGTTGCAGTGAGCTGAGATTGCACCACTGCACTCCAGCCTAGGAGACAGAGCAAGACTCTGTCTAAATAAATAAATAAATAAATAAATAAATGTCAGTTATCTAAGCAAATTAAATTCAAAATAGGAAGAAGGAAATAAGAATCAGAATCAATGTAAGAGAAAAAATTAGAAAAAATCAGTATTTCATTTACCACAATATATCGAGGCCTATTAAAATGCCATAATAATGAAGTCAGAAGTATCAGCATAATAGACATACAGACCAAAGGAACAGAATGAGACTCAAATATATTTGAACATCAGATTTATGATAAAAGTGACCCTGCAGTGTGGCAGGGAAAAGATGGTCTTTTTAGTAAATGGTGCTAGGTCTACTGGAAATCCAGAAAGAAAATCTGACCCATACTTCACACTAAAATAAATCCCAAAGAGATCATAGATCTAAATATGAAAGGTAAGGTAAGCAATGATTTCTCAAAATAGGACACAAAAAAGCTAATACCAGAAAGGAAAAAAATTATAAATTAGACTACATTAAAATTAAGGACTTCTGTTCACTGGAATCTCAGTATCTGGAACAGGGGCGTCTGGCATAGAGTAGATACTAATAAATATTTTAACAGATGTTTAAAGAAAACGAGAAAAAGAGACAGAAGATATCAGAAGAGAGTAAAAGGCAAGACAAGAGTAGGAGAAGATAGTTCAATACATAAATCTGACAAAGGACTTTCATGTAGAATATATTCGGAACTCTTACAGATCAATAAGAAAATACTGGAAATGCTTGGTCATAGAGTGTGCACATATGGAGCTGTACTAGATAATGCCTGCCACTTTTCTAAAGTAAATCTATCAATTTCTATTTCTACATAGTATGAAATATTCAGTTCTTGTACTAGTTGCCAGGATATGCTATTATCAGTTTCTTGGTCTCTTTTGTTTTTAGTCATCTAGGTCGGTGATATCTCATTTGGTTTTAATTTATATTTTTCTGATTAAAAAAATTTTCTTTGAATTAAAAAAAAGTGAGAAAAATACCGAGCCTTAAGATAGTATAACTATACAAACCATAAATGTTTCAAAATATTTCCATTTAGTATATTCATACTATAATTTCAAAAACGTTGTAGACATTTGCAAAATAATGGTCATAAAAGCCAAAAATGGAGAAATACCAGAAAAATTTAACAATAACAAAAGTGATTGATAGATGCTAGGATAGGATCCAAAATTAAACTTGTATAAAAAACACATCTAGAAAAATGTATTCACTGGTGTAATTTCCAGTAAATTTCATTTCTAGTACATTAAATCTCATCATCATGGTGCTACTGTGTCATGAAAAAACATTTGAAATTCACTTTTGACAAATTTACGCAAAAACAACTCCTGGCCAAGTGCGGTGGCTCACACCTGTAATCCCAACACTTTGGGAGGCTGAGGCAGGAGGATCACTTGAGGTCAGGAGTTCAAGACCAGCCTGGCCAACATGATGATGCCATCTCTACTAAATACACAAAAATTAGCCGGGTGTGGTGGTATGTGCCTGTAATCCCAGCTACTTGGGAGGCTGAGAGGCAGGAGAATCGCTTGAACCTGGGAGATGGAGGTTGCAGTGAGCCAAAATCGTGCCACTGCACTCCCACCTGAGTGACAAAGCAAGACTCCGTCTCAAAAAAAAAAACACAAAAAACACCAACTCCTCGCCCCTTTTTGCTCGATTGGAAAGTAGGACATATACATTTTGGAAACTTTATTATTATTATTAATTTTTGAGACAGAGTCTCGCTCTGTCGCCCAGGCTGTAGTACAGTGGTGTGATCTTGGCTCACTCCAACCTCCGCCTCCCAGGTTCAAGTGATTCTCTTGCCTCAGCCTCCTGAGTAGCTGGGATTACAGGAGCATGCCACCATGGCTGGCTAATTTTTGCATTCTGTAGTAGAGATGGGGCTTCGCCATGTTGGCCAGGCTGGTCTTGAACTCCTGACCTCAAGTGATCTAACCACCTGGGCTTCCCAAAGTGCTGAGATTCCAGGTGTGAGCCACTGTGCCAGGTCAGAAATTTTGGAAACTTTAGAATGTTGTAAAAAATAAAATAAAAATCCCTTATAATTTGGTTATTTGGAGATAAAACTTAGATAGTTGTAACATTTCTTCCTCGTCTTTTTCCTGTGTGCATACATATAGACATTTTAACATATATGAAATATTTCTGCTTCCTGGCTCCATGGCAAGTTTATTTTCATTTACTGTATCATGAGTATCTTTCTATGTTATTAAAAATTCTTTCTAAGCTATTTAAATATCTGTAATATATTCCATATATGCACACAGCATAATTTAATCAGCAATTTCCTCACAAGAGGATGTTAGGATATTTATAAGAAAATAATTCTGTGATCATCAATAGCACTATTTTTCACAGTGAATTTTAAGCATAATTCCTTCACAATTCTTTACCTGATTATTACAATTACCAATAATGAGTGCGTCAGCCAGAGACAACTGTCCCACAATCATGCCCTGTTCCAGCAATGGGGCTCCTGTTTCAGCAAGGCGATTCGATGTGATAACAATGGTATTATCATCATTTAATACCATTACAGGATCCGCCTAAAGAAAAAAGCAATAAGAACTTAACGAATGGCCAAGACTAAATATCAATAGAGTAAGCTATTCCTTCTTCTTGACATATACACACAATAAAAACATAAACTACATGGTCATTTATTTATCAATAATTATGATTTTTCTTATCAAAAACTGACCTCAATGAAAGCTGCTACTTCTTGAAGCACCAAGTTCCATTCCACTTGATCTTCAGTATTAAATCGGTGAGTATAATCTTCAATTTCATCTGACAATTCCTGATTTTAAAAACATCACAAAAAAGGTTATTAAAAAACCCATAAAAACACACAGCCATATAGAACCATATTCCTGACAGAAACCGACATACTTACAAAATTTGATTATTAGCAATACACAGTCCTGATTATAACCAAAAACAAAGATGAAAACTAATAAATTTTCTTCAAAAGTACAAACTTCAGAATAACACCCATCAAATAAAGTCTTTACAGAGATCTATTTCCTATCAGTACTACATGAGCAATGAATTCATTAATGAAAGAATCAGAAAAGAGAAATTCAAAAATTTTAACAATAAAAAAAAATGAGGCTGGATGCAGTATCTCATACCTGTAATCCCAGCCCTTTGGGAGGTCGAGGTGGGAGGATCATTTGAGGCCAAGATTTCGAGACCAGCCTAGGCAACACAGTGAGACCCTACCACTACAAAAAATTATATATTTCTAAAAATACTTCCTGACTTTATTTGGATTTGTATTATATGGTTTTTGGAAATATTTTTAATGGTAACTGGGTATAAAGGAAGGTAGAAAAGGAGAACAGAGAGCTACTCTGGTGGCCTTGTCAAAACTGGCATGTTGAGCTGGGCACGGTGGCTCATGCCTGTAATCCCAGCACTTCGGGAGGCCGAGGCTGGCGGATTGCTTGAACTCATGAGTTTGAGACCAGCCTGGGCAACATGGTGAAACCCTGTCTCTACAAAAAACACAAAAATTAGCTAGGAGTGGTGGCTTGAGCCTATGATTCCAGCTACTCAGGTGGCTAAGGTGGGAGGACTGCTTGAGCCCAGGAGGCAGAGGTTGCAGTGAGACAAGATCATGCCACTGTACTCCAGCTGGATGACAGAGCGAGACCTTGTCTCAAAAAAAAAAAAAGAAAAAAAAAAAACCCCACAAAACCCAAAAAACCAACTGGCATGTTATACTTGATACAAAATTAAGTATGCCATTGAAACTATTGAGTACAGAGTGCAATCAGAATTTAATATGCAATGATTACAGGTATTAAGTGGGTCTGAAGACAGTTAACTCTTAATCACCTCAGTTAATGAAGGAGAGACTTTATGCAGACACTCTAAAGTGGTGGGAAAATGAAAATCACTTGCAAGGCCTTTGTAAAGCATTATGTACTTTTTCTTGACATAACATTTCAATTATTTTCTCTTAAACTAAGAATTTTTGTTTGTTTGCATTCCCAGCCATCCACTGATGGGCTCTGAAATGTAAAACATGCAGAAAGGACAAAAGCAAGGAACCAAGATAATTATCTCAGATTAGTGTATTTGTAACATGAAAAGAGTTGGAAAATTTTTTTATCATTACCCTTGTCAGAAGTTACTATACTTTGAATATTGTAATTATTGATATATCAAAATTATTTTAACCTAAAATCTGTTTTTTACAAATAAGATCATCCATATACAACTAGAGATTAGAATTTGAACTATTTAAAGTGTATTTACCTTTACCAGATCCTTTACAACATCCATTTTGTTGAGAAGAAGACAAACTACTATAAATCTTGCATAATATCGTAACTTCTTAACTACCAATTCAGGTCTATGGAAGATAAATGAAAAATTACTCATTAGATTAAAAAAGAAAGCTTTTTGATTTTTTTAATTTTCTGATAGCTTTTAAAACTCTTTCCCTCCTTTTCTGCACAATTATAAACATTCCCACATATAAGCATATAGTCTTTTAAAAATATTTCTTACTGATTTATTAAGCTGTTTACTCATATATTCATTCATTTAACAAGTATTTATTGAGAACTTAGGTGCATCAGATACTGTTAATTGCTAAAAGCACAGCTGTAAAAAACTAGAGATATTCCCTTCTTCAAAGATCTTACAGACAGAAAAGAACTTAAAATATACAGGACAGAGATAAATGCTTACAACACAATGGAATAATATAATGATAGGAGAAATAAAGAATGCTATTTGTGCCCACAGGACTAGATCTTGGGTGAGAAAAGGCTTCCTAAAGAAAGTAGTAAATGTTTAAGTTAAGAATGCAACGAAGCGTGGAAGACTACAGGCAGGAAAATATGAGGTGAAAAGGATTCCAGGAAGAATACTGTCTTAAAATCTCATTTTTCTGCTATTAGTATAATCAAGTCAGCTTTTTCATGCTTATTGTTTGTATATCTTTTTTCATCTTCTTTCAATTATCTGTGGCTTTTAATCCAAATTCACATGTTTTGTGGGCAGTATATACTTAGGTCCTGATTTTCTGTCCACTTTGACTATCTCTGTGCCTTTTACTTGATGTTTTTAGACCAATTACATTTAATGTCATTATTGCTTTGGCTAGGTTTATACCTACCACCTTGCTATTTGTTTCCTACTTGCTCCTTCTCTTGCTATGTTCCTCTGTTGTTCCTGTTGTGCTTTCTCTTCGGTTAATCAAATATTTTTTAGTGTTCCATTTTATATCATCTATTGGCTTCCTAGTTATACTACTTCTTTGTTATTGTTCTTTAAGTGATTGCTAGGAGTAACAACGTGCATCCTTTAACTTATCAAATGCCCCTTACAATATATTTTATCTGTTCACACATAACACTTTACACTTACCAATCATCAATTCAAACCTGACATTTCCTCCTGCTTTCCATATCCTACATCACAAATAATAGCCTTACAACAGTGTATTTTTTTGTGTATGTTCAACATTTTCCATAATAAAATTTTTAAAAAATTCTTTCAACCCATGAGTTACTTAGAAATGTGTCTATTGATTGACAAACTTATTGATTTTTTTTTGTTTAAGAAATGGAGTCTTGTTATGTTGCCTGACTGGACTTGAACTCCTGGGTTCAAGGAATCCTCTTGCCTCAGCCTTCTGAGTAGCTGGCCTGCAAATGCAGCTACTGATTTTTTTAAATTATGTTTTATTTTTGTTTTTAATGAAATCGTACCATGGTTAGACAACACACACTTTATTGAACCTTGTATTAAACTTGTGTTGTGGCAAGTATCAGTTAATTTCACAGATTTTCATATAAGTTTGAAAATAACATATATACTGTTGCACACAATTTTAGGTACACTGGAACAAACTTGTTACTCAAATCTTATAATTTCTTGTCTTCTTGATATATAAATTATTAAATATCATATATCAAAAATTCCCATGTACATCAGATCATTAATTTCCCCACTTTAAAAAAACACTTTGCTTTATCATAATGCTACGTTATTAGGTATATATAAGTTTATGATTTTTATATTTTCCTGAATCGTTCCTTTCATCAGAGTAAACCTCTATTCTCAGTAATACTTTCTACCTTTAAATATACACACAGTATACACATAAGAAATGCGTATACACGTACACATTTCTTCCCCTTAGTAGCTGTCTCATTATCTTTCTCTGTCTACTTTACATCTTTGAAGGGTTTATTTATTTAAAAGAGACAGTCTTGCCCTATTTCCCAGGCTGAAGTGCAGTGGCACCATCATAAATCACTGCAGCCTCAAACTCCTGGGCTCAAGCAATCCTCTCACCTCAGCTTCCTGAGTAACGAGGATTGCAGGTATGTGCCACCATGCCTGGGTAATTTTTTTATTTTTATTTTTTGTAGAAATCGGGTCTTGCTACATTTCCCAGGCTGGTCTTGAACTCCTGGCTGCAAGCAATCTTCCCATCTTAGCCACCCAAAGTGTTGGGATAACAGGTGTGAGCCACCGCTCTTGGCCTCGAAGAGTCTCTTAAAAACAGTATATTATTGGGTTTTTCTAAGAGGCATACTGATAATCTTTGTCTTTAACAGGGAAGTTTAGATCATTTTTACTTACCATGATTCGGATTTGTTTCTATTTTATTATTTTGTGCTAATTATACTTTTTGGAGTTTATTTTCCCTTCCTGCCTTTCATTGTAATGATCACCATTTTGTTACTCACTTTCCCCCTCTACCTCTTCTGAGTTTACACATTCTAATTATAGTTTTCTGAAAATATTAACAAGTAAACTTTACTCTATGTTTCTTCTGAAGAATAAATGGATATTAGAATGGTTTAATTCTTTATCCCCTTTCTTCTTTCATATTATTGTTATCTAGATTTGGCTCCATTTTATTTTAATAATGTCAATCAGCCATTGTTATGATGATTACTGCCCCATCAAATCGATGTTTTAGAATACAAGGGGATAATTTTTTCTTACCAATCCTTCTTGTATATCATACCTTCCCCTTCTAGTTTCAATTTTCTTCTTCCTTGCTCTTTTATGTCACCCAAACCAATTGCCCCACCCTCCAAGGTCACCACAGCCATGGGAAAATGAACTAGGGACTTCCTTACTTTCTTGACAACTAAGTTTTCCATTTAAAAGGATGATTGTCCTATTTTACCCAGCATTTCTAGATGTTTAGTATTTCAGGTTATCTAGCCTATCATATTGTCGAAAGTGGAATTCAAAACAAAGAAAATTAGTAGAAGGATGATGTCAATTCAAACTTGAAATATGAATGACTTAATTCTGTTACTTTTTTGATTAAAAAATAGGTTCTATGAATCTATATCATGGATTATACAACCAGCAAACCTTCTACAAAGGGCCAGATGGTAAATATTTTAAGCTTTGCAGGCCACATTTGGTGCCTGTAGCATATTCATCTTTTCCCTTTTTACAACCCTTTGAAAATGTAAAAAAAAAAAAAAAATTCTAAACTGCCACGCAGTACAAAAACAGGCCATGGGCCCAATCTGGCATGCAAACAGGCCATAGTTAGCTGATCCTTATATTCAATAAGCATACAGAAGTGGGTGGGTGCTTTCTATTTTGGAAGCCACTGTGATGAACTGCAGCAAAGCACAGATGAAATGCGTCAGTGCTGTCCACTCATACATAAGAGGCCACCTCAATCAAGCCCGATAACCTGAACCACAACCCCTAGCCTACCAACTGACTCCATATCAAACTGCAGAAAAAAGAGTGTGACTCACTGCAAGGGTCCACATCAAGCCCTCTTTATCATCAGTGCCAAAGCCTTCAATTTTACATTCATATTTCCCACTGAAAAAAACTTAATACTGTCACCACTTATGTTGACATCAACATAACTGGAATTTATTTTCCTTTCCTGCCTTCTATTGTAATAATCATAATTTTATTATTCACTTTCCCCCTACCTCTTCTGAAGTTACACATTCTCCTTATATTCTTTAAAATTATTTTTCTTAAAATAATAACAAGCAAACTTTACTTACTCTATGTTTCTTCTGAACAATAAATGACATGTTGACATGTTGTCAACGTCAACATAAGTGGTGACAGTATCAAGTTTTGTCCAGTGGGAAATATGAATGTAAAATTGAAGGCTTTTTATGAAGTTTTTTTTTTTTTTTTTTTGAGACGGAGTCTCACTTTGTCACCCAGGCTGAGTGCAGTGGCGCCATCTTGGCTCACTGCAACCTCCGCCTCCCCGGTTCAAGCGATTCTCATGCCTCAGCCTCCTGAGTAGCTCGGACTACAGGCGCGTGCCACCACGCCCGGCTAATTTTTTGTATTTTTAGTAGAGACGGGGTTTCACCATGTTAACCAGGATGGTCTCGATCTCCTGACCTCATGATCCGCCTGCCTTGGCTTCCCAAAGTGCTGGGATTATAGGTGTGAGCCACTGTACCCGGCCATTTTTTTTAAGCTATTAACAAACTTCTGGACTCCAGAATTCTAGCCTTGTCCAACCTGCTAGGCTCCCTACTTACAAGACACTGACTCTTTAACTATACATTTGCCTAGGAAACTCTGTTCTTCCAGGTGGCTCACCGTAACATCTCCACAAAACCTCTTGGGTATTCAGAATCTTCACCTTCTCCATATCCAACCAGGTTCAGCTTTGGCCATTTGCAACAGAATTGGGGTGCGCAGCTCCTAGGAGGAGTGGCTGTATGTAATATCTCCTCTCCTAGGTAGGATGGACCCATGGAATGAGATGTTCTGGGAGTGGTCTATGCTTAGTGACAGACACTAACCTTGAGGTTGCTGGAACAAACTACTTATTCCTCCTGGTCTCGACATAATCCTTAGCTGTCAAGACAGTGCAGAGAGAACTTGTTCCTTTTGAGGAGTGAAGATTTTTGCTTTTTAAATGAACTGTGAAATTGTGGAATACTTCCTTACTTGGTTTTCTCTCCTGGCTCTTGATTTTAGCAGCTGTTGCTGATTGCAATCTTGACTAGCACTCTTACCCTGTGTAAACTAAGAAACAACCTACAAACTGAACAAAGCCCCTCCTAACTACACACAGCAAGGTCAAGGTTTTGCACACCAGATTGTCCTTTGATTCTAATTTACTGGCACAAAGCAAGAGTTTTTGTCATCCTGATTCCAAATAATCCTACTTCTAAATAATATGCTCTGATCTAGAAAACTGCACAGGAAAACAATTCAAATTTGATGTTTGTTATTAAGGCATAAAATTATGGCAATAAATCAAACTGTTGGGTATTAAGATTAAAGCCAATTTCCCTTTTGTCAAATTAGAAAATGCAGAAAAGTAAATTATACAAGGTGTTTTGCTATTACTTAAAATAGTTCTCTGCTTATATGTATTTTTAATGCCGATAAAATGTTACACAGCTCTTTCGCATTTTTTAAGATATAATTTATCTCGCCAAGAATTTTTTTAAAAATTAGAGTTGGAGGAAATATATCTGTAGTGAAAATATGTGAAGCAAACTATAGGACAACCTAAGGGAAAAGTAACTGATGGAACTTCTGATGTAAGGGGATGACAAAAAGATATGAAAAATGTACACTCCAGCATCTACACCCCTTACATGTGCCATGCAAACGCCCCTAGACAAGTCTGAACAAGACATGCAAGGAAATTAAGGAGATTTACAAGAGTGGGGCTTTCCCCAAAATGTCACTGTTTAGTTGGAAAGCTTACAACAGTCAACCACAAAGTGTTCTTGAGAAAAACATGTCAAAACTGTTTTCTTCTATTGCTAAGAGAATATAATCTTTTCACCATATAAAAACTGTGAGTTGTGTTGCTGGGGTAGAGAGAATATTCAGACCTTCTGTGCCTGAACTTTCTCATCCAACAGTTCCCAGAACACTAACAAGAAAGATTCTCCAGAAGATCTCTGATTTCTTCCACAACTCCATACTCATCTGGAAGTAATCAAATCACAATCCAGGCTGGGTGTGGTGGCTCACGCCTGTAATCCCAGCACTTTGGGAGGCCAAGGCGGGTGGATCACTTGAGGTCAAGAGTTGAAGACCAGCCTGGCCAACATGGTGAAACCCCATCTCTACTAAAAAATACAAAAAAATTAGCCGGGGGTGGTGACACAAGCCTGTAATCCCAGCTACTTGGGATGCTGAAGCAGGATAATTGCTTGAACCCAGGAAGTAGAGGTGGAGGTTGCAGTGAGTTGAGATCGCACCACTGCACTCCAGCCTGGGCGACAGAGCGAGACTCCACCTCCAAAAAAAAAAGAGAGAGAAAATTCAAACAGCATTAACAGACTATTCCCTGGTCCTACATGACAGTTGTCACCAGGCTTTTGAAGAGATATGAATTAAGATTACACAGGCTAAAGAATAAATGTTATTAGCTAAGCCTTGTTTTGGAGTCATTTCTTTTCTATTAAATCTGTGTGAAGCCAATCTCTTGTAAAACAATAACCCAACCCTCCTTTGGCATTGTGACATCTGTTAAACATCTTTGATATTTATTGCTTAGGTAACATAAACTTCTCTATGCTTTCGAAGGTCTACTACATAGCAGGCACTCAGTAAAGCCTGGTAAATGAGTACACGTTATAAAAATGTATGCTTTTCCACACAATTTCTACGAAGACTAAAGACTGAATGTTTTATCCTCATCTTTCTAAAAACATAGCAGATACATACCTGTCCTCTTTATTGACTTGAGAATAATATGATCTCTGTCTGATTGCAGAATAGAAGGAAAAAGCCTCATTCAGATAGCTGGTTTCAGATGTGCGTAAGCTATGAGAAAAAATATATTTTTAAATATGACAGTGTCAGAGACTCTTCACCATGGTAAATACTTGTTCTATATACCGCTGTATTCCTCTGTGGCACGGGGTGCGGGGGTGGGAATGACTGTCCTAAATTTGAATCGGCAAGACAATAATCATATCACCCTTAAAATGTATAAAAAATAATAATGAAATTTTTTGAAAAACCTCCTCGCTGCATCCAAGCCTTTTTTGATGCCAACCCATATTACACATTATCCTCATTCTTTGAAGGGACTCTCCAAACAGCATTCCATCCAGTGAAATCCTCTCCCAGGACTAGGCCACTTCCTCAAATCCATACAGTCCTTTGGCCCATTTCTTTAATTTCTGTCCTCACAGAACTGAGGAATGCACTAATCCATACGAATCTCCAGGGGATGTTAATGAATTATGTTTTACAAGGGACTTTTTAAGAAAACATTTCTACCTGAGAAAACACTTCTAGTTTTACAAGGGACTTTTTAAGAAAATATTCTACCCAAGAGAGTGATTTTAGTGGTGGGAATTTGGAGCGGTATGCCAAAATGTAGGAAATGGAAGAAGTTTTATTGCCTTTTCTTTTTTTTTTTTCTAATTTTTTATTTTTTGAGACAGAGTTTCACTCCTGTTGCCCAGGCTGGAGTGCCAATGGCATGATCTCGGCTCACTGCAACCTCTGCCTCCCAGGTTCAAGCAATTTTCCTCCCTCAGCCTCCCAAGGAGCTGGGATTACAGGCACCTGCCACCACACTTGGCTAATTTTTTTGTCTTTTTAGTAGAGGCGGGGTTTCACTAGGCTGGTCTCAAACTCCTGACCTCAGGTGATCCACCTGCCTTGGCCTCCCAAAGTCCTAGGATTACAGGCGTGAGCCACCACGCCCAGCCATTTTATTGCCTTTTAGATTACAAATGGTCCAAGCCTTTTTTATTGTATATCTGATTATCACTTCAGGATGATGACATTTAGATTCCTAAAAGGACCCTTCTTGTTTTCTGAACTCAGGGATGGGACTATATAGATGTTAGTGCTCTAAGGATATAATAAAAAATATCTTTCAAACATATCCTGCAAGTATGAGTTTTTTAAAGTATCCTTCTGAAAACCATTCATTCACACATACAAGTTATAATATAATGCTACACATTATTAAGACAAGTGAAGCTGCAAGAACAATAAATCCTTTAGTATTAATTGTTTATCTAAAACCAAGATCAAATTTTTAAGTTATAAATGAGTCTGACCAAATGAAGTGTTTGGGAGGCAAGCCTTTAAAACAAATAGTACTTTGACTATGGAAGGTTATTGCACAACATTGTCTTGATCAATCTGGTCCGAACTACTAGAGTTTCATTTGTAACTCACGATTTTCATGCCTAGCAATGAGTATACTATGTATGTATACTTCTGCATGCTGTGTTTTAATCAGACAACACTTTACTCTTTCCATGTGTAATTTACTTACTAATAATGATAGTATAGCTGCCCAATCTTGGAAGCAATTTCTCCTATTTGCCAGCGCTTCAAGCCATACCGATTATCCAAGACTTGTCTGTTTTATATAGGATACAAGAAAATAGAAATGAATCTATAAATTCCAAAACTAATCAAATCTGTAAATTCAATAGGATAAAATACCATCCAATTCAGCAAAGCTAATGAATTTTTCATTAGATTTCAATGTAGTCATTCCATTAAATTTAAAAAGCATTTATTAAATGTCTATTTATAAGTTGAAATATAAAAAGAAACTACTTTGGCCAATAAACATGCATTTTAGAATGAAACCATAAATCATCCTACCTATGCTCTAGCTGATCTGAACCATTCCACATATAATATTGTCTTTAAAAATCGGACAAGAACATTACTCTTTTTTTTCCTTTTTTGAGACAGAGTGTGGCTCTGTTGCCCAGGCTGGAGTACAGTGGCATGATCTGGGCTCACTGCAACCTCCGCCTCTCGGGTTCCAGCAATTCTGCTGCCTCAGTCTCCTGAATAGCTGGGATTACAGGTGTGCACCACCATGCCTGACTAATTTTTATATTTTTAGTAGAGACAGGGTTTCACCATGTTAGCCAGGCTGGTCTTGAACTCCTAACCTCAAGTTATCCACCCACCTCAGACTCCTAAAGTGCTGGGATTACAGACAGGAGCCACTGCACCCAGCCTTATTTTATTATTTATTTTTATTTATTTATTTACTTTTTTGAGACAGGGTCTCTCTCTGTTGCCCAAGCTGGAGTGTAGTGATGCAATCTCTGCTCACTGCAACCTCCCCCACTTCAGGGTTCAAGCGATTCTCGTGCCACAGCCTCCTAAGTAGCTGGGATTACAGCTGAGCACCACCACACCTGGCTAATTTTTGTGTATTTTGTAGAGATAGGGTTTAGCCATGCTGCCAAGGCTGGTCTCAAACTCCTGAGCTCAAGCAATCCTCCCACCTTGGCCTCCCAAAGTGCTGGGATTACAGGCATGAGCCACCATGCCTGGCCATACATTTTAAAATCTTAAATAAATAGGAAAGAAATAAATTTGTTTTCATTTGGGTTATAAACATGAAATATGTTATTTTAAAAGCACCAAGATTTACCTTTGCTTTGTTGGTGAAAAAAAAGAAAAAGCACCAAGACAAAAAGCACTGAAGTAGTGAAGATAAAAACTGTGACTAATACAAAACAGGCCTTCACCCTCCTTTAACTATAAAATTCATTTACCGATGCTGCTGCTGGAACTTCCAGAGTTTGGTGTAAACATCAAAAGTTCTTCCAAAATAGGACTGCCACTGCTTCTGTCCATATTGTGGCAAATCTCTGTAATAGTAAATGAGTATGTATTAATATTAAACTTCTTATGCTATTTGGAAATTATGTCTTGTGATGGTACAAACCAGACAGATGAAAAATGCTTGCATTCAGGCTTTCTTTTTTAAAAAAGTTACACTTTTTGGAGCAGAAATAATTCTATAACTAGGGTCCAGGACATGCTCTTTTCCTATTCTCCTCCCTACTTCTCTGACAGGTCGTTCTTAGTGTTCTTTGCAGATGCTTCTCCCATGAGGTTTCTGGTCCTCTCTTCCCTCTCCCTCGGTGATCTTATTCACACTCACTTATATACTGACAATTTCCGAATGTTTATCTTCAGCTAAGAACTCAGCTGAATGTTTGAAAAACACTGCTTTAGAAAATATACCTAGAAATCGATATGTAGATGGTATTACTGTTCTGCACTATTCTATCCTCTCCCTATAAGATAAATATACATCCCTGTCCTTGAACCTGGTGACTTATAGTACAGTCTTTGAGAGGCAAATACTCCCTACCATACAAACATTGGGCCTGGCCGTATTAACTTCCTTTGGCCAATGAAATATAATTGTAAGTTATTTATATCATATCTTAGGAGAAGATTAAGAGCACTGAGTGTTTCAGCATTTTCAATTTTCCCTCTGACCTAAGACAAAAATAGGGCTGTTCTTCAGCCTGGAACACTGAGTAAGACACATTTAACAGTGCCCCAAAACCACAGACAACTTGTAGCTAACATGGGAGCTAGAAACACATCTTTACTGTAGGAAGGCACTACAATTTGAGGGTTGTTACAGCAGCCTTACTTTGGAAAAGCTAGTCCAGAAACTGGTAATAGGAGTACGTTATTGCCATAACAAACATGTAACATACGTGACACCTGCAATTGCGACTGAGTAGCAAGTAACTGTTACTGAAGGCTGGAAACAATGATGACCTATATAATGCAATGGTAACACTGCATTTGCCTGAGAAAACTGAGAGCAGATAATACGATTAATGAACTTGTTGATTTATACAAAGAGGTTGGGAAACAGTATGTTGCTAGCCCTGGATGCTATTAGCTACACTTATAATACAACGAGAAAAAGATGAACTCAGAAAAGAATTAGCTGCAAGCGGAGTTGAAAAGAAAAAGAGAAAATCCACAAATTCAAGAACTTACAAGATTGAAAGATACAACAATTACTAATGCATAACTGTAAAATATATAATTGAGAAATGCTATCCATAAATGCCAATTAAAATTCAGCCTCATCTTCGAGGGCAAAACTTCTTCATTAAAGTCTGTGAATAGATGGAGATGGCCCCAAGTACCTTTTTTCAGTGGGACAAAACAGATTTGGGAAAGGAATTTAAGAAGTTGGCTGTCTTGTAGAAACCTTATAAACTCAAGGTATCTCTAATAAAGTCTAGAAGACAGTCGTGTCTCAAAGAATTTAGGGTATGGCTACTGGTACATGGAGCTAACTTGAATCAAATTATAAAGAGTCAACTACATTTCACAAGATTTGTACTATTGAGGTCACTTTTTTTTTTTTGAGACGGAGTCGCGCTCTTGCCGCCCAGGCTGGAGTGCAGTGGCGTGATCTTGGCTCACTGCAAGCTCCTCCTCCCAGGTTCATGCCATTCTCCTGCCTCAGCCTCCCAAGTAACTGGGGCTACAGGTGCCTGCCACCACGCCCGGCTAATTTTTTGTATTTTTAGTAGAGACAGGGTTTCACTGTGGTCTCGATCTCCTGATCTCCTGATCCACCTGCCTCAGCCTACCAAAGTGCTGGGATTACAGGCATAAGCCACCACGCCCGGCCACTTTTTTAAAAAAATAAAGGAGCAATAAATTCATTGAATTTAGTGGTAAATGAATAAATCTAGAGATCAATTTGGGGAATTCGTATTTTTTCTAATTTTGTCAACAGCATTTCTTTCCACTTATGGTACAAACATTGTCATTAAATACATTTATAACTCTTTCCATAAAGGTCCTATATTTCCTGGTTCATATTACTGTAAGGTCTCATATTTTCATTGTTTTTGTGAAAGGTATCTCTATTTTTTAAGTTATATCTTTTAATTTTTTTATGATGGAAAATTTCAAACATACACAAAAGTAGAGAGAACAGTACAATGACCCCTAGGTACCATCAGCAGATTCACAGCTTATCAATTTAGAGCCAGTCTCTTCTATTTAGGGTTGCCAGATAAAATACATGTTTTTGTTTCTGGGCCCCCTACTCCTTTCTCTATCTGTCTACCTTTGTTGTGCTAGTTCAACTCTGTCTCAATCAGTACCCCTATGACCACCATTAGCACTATTTTCAATTAAGAAAAGAAGTACAGGCTATATTTATATTGATCCCTATAACTAAAATGCCTATAGAAATATTTAAAACAGAGAAAACACTCAAATGTTTAATAGTAAAATGAATATATATATATATATATTTTTTTTTTGAGATGGAGTCTCTATCTGTCACCAGGCTGGAGTGCAGTGGCGCGATCTCGGCTCACTGCAACCTCCACCTCCCGGGTTCAAGTGATTCTCCCGCCTCAGCTTTCTGAGTAGCTGGGACTGCAAGCACACGACACCACGCCTGGCTAATTTTTGTATTTTTAGTACAGACGGGGTTTCGCCATGTTGGTCAGGGTGGTCCCGAACTCCTGACCTCAGGTGATCCACCCGCCTCGGCCTCCTAAAGTGCTGGGATTACAGGTGTGAGCCACCATGCCCGGCCTCTGGTTAGCTTTCCTTTTGCACCATTGGGATATCTTGCTATTGGTGTCACCCACCTCGCTGTTAGGCAAGGTATATTGTGAAGACACTCAATGGAAGGAGAAAACCTGATTACTAATATTATGCTTTTTTTTTTTGAGATGGAGTCTCACTCTGTTGCCCAGGCTGGAGCGCAGTGGCGCGACCTCAGCTCACTTCAACCTCCGCCTCCTGGGTTCAAGTGATTCTCCTACCTCAGCCTCCAAAGTAGCTGGGATTACAGGCGCCCGTCACCATGCCCGATTAATTTTTGTATTTTTTTAAGTAGAGAAGGGGTTTCCCCATGTTGGCCAGGCTGGTCTTGAACTCCTGACCTCAGGTGATCCACCCACCTTGGCCTCCTAAAGTACTGGGATTACAGGCATGAGCCACTGCGCCCAGCCTACTAATATTATTCTATCAAGTGCTAAGAATTATGAAGGCCATATAAAGTAATGTGAAAAGTGATCTCTTCAATTAATAGGATTATTGGTTGTAATAGACAGAAAATATGATCACATATGTAGAAAAAACTGCAAATAAGTACTAAATTACATGACACTGAATAAAAGTAATAAGGAGTTTAGAAAAGGGACACATTGGCTACTCAGGAGGCTGAGGCGGAAAGATTGCTTGAGACCAGGGGTTTAAGTTCAGCCTGGGCAACACAGCAAGACTCCATCTCCAAAAAAAAAAATCAATTAATTAAAATGAAAAATGTTTAAGGTACATATTGGAAGGCTTGACTAGCCAGGAAATGCTTCACAAAGAGAAAGATTTGGATAGGCAAAAGAGAAAGAAGAGATTAAGAGATTATCAGACAGAGATACATAAAATATATAAGAGAAGCAACGACAATTGTAAGTTAATAACACTTTGTAGCACAAGTAGGAAAACAGCCTGAATTAAATAAATGATGTATTATGGGAACTAGTAGAAAATAAGGTATAATAACAACAACAACAACAACAACAAAAGGTACAACAGGTAGGCTGGAGTCAGTTTATACAGTTCAAGAGCATAAAGTCTTTCTGGTCTTTCTATGTAGGTTTATTTCCTGCATTTAAAAAGTAAAGATAATAACTGCTAATGGGTACAGGGTTCTTTTGGGGATAATGAATGTTCTAAAATTGACTGTAGTGATGGGTGCACATAACCTGTGAGGATACTAAAAACCACTGAGTTGTACACTTCCAAAAGGTAACTTGTAAGATATCTGAATATCCCAATAAAGATGTTCTTTTTAAAAAGAGTAATATAAATAAAAAAGCAATACATGATGGACTGAGCATATAATTTTGTCTTCTCTTTCGAGGCTCCATACAGAAATAAAAAGAGAGGGAGGCAATCAGTAGATGAGACATTTCAAGAAACTTCTGAAAGAACATTTGATGAAGAAATATCATTATTATATGAAGAAATATCAATATTATTACTTCCCACCAATCAAAATCCTGGCGGGAAATAGACGACACACAAGTGGGTCACTGGGAAGAGTTTGACAAAGAGGCTACAAAGATGTGAACAGAGTCAAGGGAAACCAACAAGGAACACTTTAAGGACCTGTGGCTAAGTTACTATCCCTTAGGCCTGGTGCAGCAGAGGGAGGGGGCAGTTCCCAAAACTTAAGGGAGGGAGCTGGCAAAATACACATCTGTGCTCACTCTACTCCTGCCCTCCAACCTCCTGCTGACCCTTTCCATTGGTGTAGCCCAGCTGGAAGACAGAGGGCAAAGATATCAGTTGGAGCAGCCTATAAATGTTAGTCTCCCAGGGTAGGAGAAGAGGCAAAAGGTAAGATCTGGAAGGGCAAACTGAAAATGTCCAGCCTAGTGCCTTCCATATAACAGAATGAAGAAAGCTGGAACCTAGAAAACATGAGAAAAGAACTACATGTGAAAGGACTCAACCCAGAGAGGTTACAAAAGAAAAACAGGGCAGGGTACAGCAGTTCATGTCTGTAGTCCCAGCACTTTGGGAGGCCTAGGCAGGTAGACAGCTCGAGCCCAGGAGTTCAAGACCAGCCTGGACAACATGGCAAAACACAGTCTCTACAAACAAAAATAAAAAATAAAAAATAAAATTGCCAGGCGTAGTGGCACACACCTGTAGTCCCAGCTATTCAGGAGGCTGAGATGGGAGGATTCATTGAGCCCGAAGATCAAGTCTGCAGTGAGCTGTGATCATGCCACTGTACTCTAGCATGGGCAACATAGCAAGACCCTGTCTCAAAACAAACAAACCCAAAAAACAAATAGTGTAAAAAAGAGTGATCCATTTGAGTGTGAACTTAAGGATGAATTCATTTGAGATATACACTGGAACTATAGAGAAGGAAAGATCATTTCTCAACTCCTGGCTTTGCTATGTATAATATTTACATAGTTATATGTCAAAATGTTGTTTATTATCTGTTTTCAACTTTTAGAATCCATGTATAGATCAAACACAAAATATTTAACTATGATTATAGAATGGTAAATACATTTTATGTTCTGTGAAATAAAAACATGAAGCTATAACTGACCAAAACTAAGCATGAGAAAAGAAGAGAGGCTGGGTGTGGTGGCTCAATGCTTGCAATCCCAGCACTTTGGCAGGCTGAGATGGGAGGACTGCTTGAACCCAGAAGTTCAAGACCAGCCAGGGCAACAAAGTGAGATCCCTGTCTCTAGCAAAAATGAAACAATTAGCCAGGTGTGGTGGCATGCACCTGTGGTCCCAGCTACTCAGAGTCTGAGGAAGGAGAATCGTTAGAGTCCAGGAGGTCGGGGCTGCAGTGAGCTGTGATCATACCACTGCGCTCCAGCCTGGGCAACAGACTGAGACTCTATCTTAAAAAAAGAAAAAAAGAAAGAAACAAAGAAACAAAGAAAACATAGAAAAGATGATGGAACTAGTGGGAATGAAAATTTACCTTACAAAATGGAATCAAAGGGATACCATCAATATGGTGTATGGATGGGTTAAAGGACTGGGTTTTGAAGTCAGACTGGCTTGGTACCACTAATTGTCTACACAATGTTATACAGAGTAAACTTTATGCCTTAGTTCCTCATTTATAAAATGGAGATAATAATAATAGAGCCTAGACCATAGGTTTGATGACAAGAGTTACTGAGTTAATACAGGTAACGACCTAAGAATATACAGCACCTAGTGAAAACACAAAAAAGTTAGATAATACTATCATCTATGATCAGCATTTAAAACGTGTGCTGCCAGTAGTTGACAATATGATTAATAAAATGAATAACGGGCCAGGCACAGTGACTCAGGCCTGCAATCCTAGCACTTTGGGAGGCCAAGGCAGGAGGATCATTTGAGGCTAGGAGTTCGAGACCAGCATGGGCAACGAAGTGAGACCTTGTCTCTACAAAAAAATTTAAAAATTAGCCAACCAGCAGCCCTCGGGGCTGCTCTGCCTACAGAGTAGCCATTCTTTTCTTTCTTTACTTCTCTAATAAACTTGTTTTTACTTTAAAAAGAAATTAGCCAGGGGCATGCTTGTAGTCCCAGCTACTATGGGGGCTGAGGCGGGATGACTGCTTCAGCCCAGGAGGTTGAGGCTGCAATAAGCCATCATTGCACCACTGCACTCCAGCCTGGGCAACAAAGGGAGCCCCTGTCTTAAAAATAAATAAATAAAATAAAATGAATAATGGGAAAACCAAGAAGAGTGGTAACGTAAATTCAGAGGGTATGGTGGGGATTAGACAGTATGTGTGGATTACTTGAAAGAGGCCTGGCACAAAGTAAGCACTAATAAATGTTAGTTGCTATTAGTATTCTTATTCCTGCTACTATTTCTATGGGGCAGGGAAAAGAGTAGCTTTTGGGTAAATGAAATCTTCATTTATTGTGGCAGGATATCAAAAGAGAATGTATAAATTAATAAACCAAGAAAGAGTGATAAAAGTATATTTGAGAAATGAAAGTAAACGCCAGGAAAACTAAAATCAGAAAGAGTCAAAAGTGATTGCCTCTGAAAAATGAGGACTCCAGGTGAGAGGGATGTTTTAGCCAATACTACTTCATAGTGTAAGCCCTTTTATATTATTTCACCTTGTAAAACTCATGTTTTTTTAATTATGAGTTATATTTTAATTCATTTTTTGAATTGGTAATTTATATACATAGTATAAAATTCAAAGAGCACAAAAGGTATGTATAGAGTAAGTCTCCTCCACTTCTATTCCAAATAACCTAGGTCTTCATTGTGAAGACCTTTATTTACTTACAAGCATATAACTGTGCATGTATGCATATAAATATGCTGTTTTGAAAAAGAAGTTTTAAATAAATACATTAAGAAAAAAGTAGCCGGGCATGATGGCTCATGCCTGTAGTCCCAACACTTGGGGAGGCTAAGGCGGGAAGAGCACTTGAACCCAGAAGTTCAAGACCACACTGGGAAACATGGAGAGACCTTATCTCTTCAAAATATTTTTTAAAAAATTATCCAGGCAGGCCAGGTGCAGTGGCTCATGCCTGTAATCCCAGCACTTTGGGAGGCCGAGGCAGGCTGATCACCTGAGGTCAGGAGTTCGAGACCATCCTGGCCAACATGGTGAAACGCTGTCTCTACTAAAGAGACAAAAATTAGCCAGAAGTGGTGGCAGGCGCCCATAATCCCAGCTACTTGGGAGGCTGAGGCAGGAGAATTGCTTGAAACTGGGAGGCAAAAGTTGCAGTGAGCTAAGACTGCACCACTGCACTCCGGGCCTGGGCAACAACAGCAAAACTTTGTCCATTAAAAAAAAAAAAAAAAAAAAAAATTAGCCAGGCCTGGTAGGACTACATGCCTATGGTCACAGCTCCCCGGGAGGCTGAAGGGAGAGTATCATTTGAGCCAAGGAGGTCAAGACCAGCCTGGGCAATGTAGTAAGACTCCATCCCTACAAAAAAAAAAAGAAAAGAAAAGAAAAGAAAGAAGAAAAAAAAGTACAAGATGAAAAAGAACAATCCCATGACCTAACCAATTCCATTTAATATTTTAGTGTATTTCTTGCCAGACTGTTTCCTGGTCATATTTGTTTTGTCACCTTACATAAGGAAATTGTATTTCTGTTTTATTGGCTGTCTAAGACTATTAGTGATCTGAAAGGGTTTTATAGAAGAATTTCTTGGCCAGGTACAGTGGCTCAAGCCTGTAATATCAGCACTTTGGGAGGCCAAGGCGGGCGGATCATTTGAGGTCAGGAGTTTGAGACCAGCCTGACCAACATGGTGAAAACCCGTCTCTACTAAACATACAAAACATTAGCTGGGTCTGGTGGCGAACACCTATAATCCCAGCTACTTGGGAGGCTGAGGCAGGAGAATTGCTTGAACCTGGGAAGCGGAGGTTGCAGTGAGCTGAGATTGTGCCACTGCACTCCAGCCTGGGCGACGGGAGTGAAACTCCATCTCAGGAAAAAAAAAAAAAGAATTACTTGTGCCCATTTTTGGGGCCATCAAAATAAGAAATAACAGGTCAGTGCAGTGGCTCATGCCTGTAATCCCAGCACTTTGAGGGGCCAAGGCGGACAGATCACTTGAGCCCGGAGTTCGAGACCAGCCTGGGCAACATGGCAAAACCCTGTCTCTACAAAAAAATACACAAATTAGCCAGACATGGTGGCACAGGTCTGTAGTGCTAGCTACTCGGGGAGCTGAGGTGGGAGGATCAATTGAGCCCAGGAGGTCAAAGCTGCAGTGAGCCAAGATTGCGCCACTACAGTCCAACAAGACTCTAACTCAAAAAAAGAAAAGAAATAATTCAAATGAAACTGTTTCCTTTTAAAGCATCATTGAGAAAGCCACAAAACAAGGCCTATCAGTGTGGCTAGCTCAACCTGCTATGTTTTGTTAAAATGTTTTTCTTGAGATAAACTGGGTGCAGTGTACATCGGTAGTTCACCAAGCCTGTAATACCATGACATCTAATTTATGATTTCCTTTTGAGCTGCTATTTCTTGGCCAGCAGCTGTGTGTCTCCAAATAATTTTTCCCCCAAACCAGC
The DNA here is from genome assembly GCF_029281585.2 of Gorilla gorilla gorilla. Classification (NCBI taxonomy): domain Eukaryota; kingdom Metazoa; phylum Chordata; class Mammalia; order Primates; family Hominidae; genus Gorilla; species Gorilla gorilla. Next base: position 121,405,327 of record NC_073237.2, read on the forward strand.
ATGTTTTCTGAATATGTCTTCTTGATCTGCTTACCTAGATGTTTTCCAAATGCTGTGAAATGTTTTTTAAAATTTCATCTTTACTTTTTCCATTACAACTTTTCTGAATTCTCCATCAAAAATATTGGTAATTATTCAGTTGTGTCATCTTCATTCTCTTGACTTCATATTTATCATTTTCTCAGGATACTGAGAGATCATCTCCAGTTCTTCCTGAATATCACTAGCTAAATGTTTTGAAGTATCGGTAGGATCAGTCTGCAGTCACATCACCCTGAGGCGCAGCATCTTGTATAAGTATCAGTTCTACTCTATTGTCTTTGATGTGAATTTTAATCCTGCTACTGCGTTTTTGCTTTCCTGAACATCTTTCTTGCTTTATTTAACCTTAGCCTGTTATCTCCTTATAGTTCTATGCTCTTTCACAGAAGCCATGATCTGTGGCATTTTATTACAGAAGACAATCTTCTGAAAGTTTTTTATACCTGGCCAACTGATCTTTACTCATTGGTTTCATAGCTCTCAGTATGTATACTGTGACAGTGACAATATTTCTTCCCCCTCTTACATTCTGCTTAATTTTTAGAAGTAGCAATCTGGGGCCGGGTGCGGTGGCTCACGCCTGTAATCCCAGCACTTTGGGAGGCCAAGGTGGGCAGGTCACAAGGTCAAGAGAGCAGACCATTCTGGCCAACATGGTGAAACTCCGTCTCTACTAAAAATACAAAAGAATTAGCTAGGCGTGGTGGCATGCATCTGCAGTCCCAGCCACTCGGGAGGCTGAGGCCAGAGAATCGCCTGAATCTGGGAAGTGGAGGCTGCAGTGAATCAAGATCATGCCACTGCACTCCAGCCTGGCAACAGAGCGAGACTCCATCTCAAAAAAAAAAAAAAAAGAAAAAGAAAAAGAAAGAAATAGCAATCTGGGTATCTCATAAAGCAGTAAAAATGCAGAAGGGCAGGTGCTGATTTCACCACTGGAGACTTTATCAATTAACTTTTGCTGCATAACAAGCCACTTCAAAACTTAGAAGCTTAAAACAAAAACCATGTAGTCACTAATCATTTTATGGGTAGGCAATTAGATGTGAGTTCAGTTGGACAGTTCTGCCAGTCTCAGTCAGATCTCACTCAGGCAACTCAGACAGCTAGTGGTCTGTGGCCTCTCTCAAATGTCCAGGACCAGCTTGGGTTTATTTATATAGGGCTTGGTTAAAAGGTTTTAAGACTTGCAAAAGAGAAGACAAGCTCTAATGTGCATTTTTCAAGTATTTGAATTATGTCTGCAACTGTCCCACTGGCCAAAGCAAATCTATTAGCCCAACCCAGAGGCAGTATGACAGGAAACTAGTAGTAAGCATGGATTCAGGGAAGGGACTCATTTTACAAACAATCTATCACAGAGACCTTATGTTTCTTTCCTTTTCAATTATGAAAATAATAAAAGTCTCTAGAAAACAAAAATACTATAAAGTATATTAAAGCAAAAAGTAAAACAATGCTCTCTTGCTTCTCCTTTCAACTTTATTCCCCACAAACAACCACCAATAAGAATGATTTTGGCAGGGGACTGTGGCTCACACCTATAATCCCAGCACTTTGGGAGGCTGAGGTGGGAGGATCACTTGAATCCAGGAGTTCAAGACCAACCTGGGCAACATAGGGAGAGCCCGTCTCTATAAGAAAATACAATAAATTAGCCAAGTGTGGTGGCAGGTGCCTGTGGTCCCAGCTACTTGGGTAGCTGAGGTGGGAGGACTGCTTGAACCCCAGAGGTCAAGGCTGCAGTAAGCCATAATCGTGCCACTGCACTCCAGCCTGGGTGAGTTAGAGTGAGACTCTGTCTCAAGAAACAAACAAAAAAGAATGATTTCTTTCTCTGTGCACATTTAAGTATATACATGAGTTTTTCCATTATTTTACACCAATGGGATAAAACTACATATAATGTCCTGCAACATGTCTATTTAAGAATATATCGGGTTTCTTTAATACATAGAGAATTATATCAATATTTACTGTGTACAAAGTAGTATATAATGAACCAACTTATTTAATCAATATCTTCCTGATGAACATTTATATTCTTTCTACTTTTTCCCTGTTTTGTTTATTTATTTATTTATTTAGAGACAGAGTCTCACTCTGTCGCCCAGGTTGGAGTGCAGTGGCACGATCTTGGCTCACCGCAACCTCTGCCTCCTGGGTTCAAGCGTTCTCCTGCCTCAGCCTCCTGAGTAGATGGGATTACAGGTGCACACCACCATGTCCAATTAATTTTTTTTTTTTTTTTGCATTTTTAATAGAGACGGGGTTTCACCATATTGGCCAGGCTGGTCTTGAACTACTGACCTCAAGTGATCCGCCGTCTTGGCCTCTCAAAGTGCTGGGATTACAGCCACCGCACCCGGTCTCCCTGTTTTAAAAATGCTGTAATAAATATCTTCATACTAATAAATTTGAATAGCTACACAATATGAATGAAAGGTCAATTTCTGTAGGTGGAAGTGAAGAGTGAAAAAAGATCTGCATTTTTGTACCAGATGTTAAGTTAATGGATAAGAAAGCAAAATGTTTTCCTACCTGAAATTTTCAGGCACAATAGCAAGAATTAGCAAGTTTAAAACTGCATTTTAAAAATCCATTTCCATTTTCCTTATAAGCTGAAATTCATTTCAGATTACAGAAATAGGTTAACTGTAGATATTAGTTTCCCACATTTATTGTAAGTTTTCATCTTTTTTATGTCTCCACGGATCTCTAATGAGAGGTTACATCACGAAGACCTAATCAGATGTTTTTAAATGTAAGTTGCTGCTAGAAACTTTCTCTTATGAAGCTGCTGCTGTTAGGAAGATTGTATTATTATGTACAAGCATTTGTCAGCAACACCAACTTTGTGACAACTGACAATTATTGTGTTTCATTAAGGATACTATCTAAAGTCTTTAGGCAATTTTTCAAGTAAGCACTTGCCTGCAAGTTCCTTTGAGTTTCCAAAACTGATAAAATTAATAAATCTCAGTAATACATCCTGTTAAGGGAGAAAACAGAACTAGAAGCCAGTGTTTTATTTCAGGTGTCAAGTAAAAAGGGTTATAAAGGAAGAGGACTTTGTACGCAGGCTAAAAGTACATAAAAAGTGATCTAAAATGCTATACTAGGGCTCCTAACAGTAAGCTGTAATATATAAATATTTTCTGATTTATAGCTATGAACAACATTGGCTAACTTCTATACTATTTTCCTCAAAAGAATTTAGAACATCTACTATTCCAGTCTAAATCAGTTATAAAGACACCAGTTTCTTTTTCAAAATAGGGTTTAAATTTTTTAAAATTTTTCCATAGGAAAACTCCTATGATCATCCTTTTTCTAATGAGACATATCACAGAAGTTAATATACGAACCACTATATGATCAGCATCTAAAATTAACTAAGGTACTCTATAAAGAGTTTCAAAAAAAACTCCTCTACTACTCAGAGCTTGACTCTGATTTTAAACTCTGAATATATCATGTGGTCATTATTACTGTCAGCAAAGATGGGAAATTAATGGTCCATATAATTAAATTAAATAGGGCACTGAATTACCCCATAATTTAACTGACCTTATATTTCACATTTTGCAAAGGCACCTATGTTATGAATTAGCTAATCATATTCTTTTTCCAAGATTTTGGAGGAAAGTAAAAGTATGACACTAATCTCTCTTTATTGAAATCCTCAGTTCTATCAATAGAACTCAGGAGACTATGGTAGGAAGAAATACAGTGCAAATAATTAAACCTGATTATCAGGGATGTTTCAAATATAACGTTGAGATATCAAAACTCAGGAAATCTCTGTAAATTTCCTGTAAATCCCCCATCTTTACTAAACTGAATTAGCTAAGATCATTGATCCCTACGTACACCTAAAATCCAAGTCCAAGGGGCATCTTTCAGTCCTTCTTTATCAGTCCTCTCTATGGCATTACACTGTTCACCACTTTCTCACCATTTTGTAACTCTTTTTTCTGTCCTTACAATCTCTTCCATTAACTTCTCTTTCCTTAGTCCAGTCCCTAAATGCATGGCTTCCACCAGAGTATGTGTGTGTGTGTGTGTGTGTGTGTGTGTGTGTGTATATATATATATATATATATATACACACACACACATACATATACAAAAAGAAACATACATACAGGAAGTTACTTAGGAATCATGGCCAGTAAGCTGTAGAGCTATGATTCAAATTCAAACCTTCTACCTCCTAATCCAATGCTCTTTTCCACCATATGGAATAACCACCTAGATTTTGTACGCAAGTAAAGTTGTTAGTTCTTTTCTGGGACCACATTCTGCTCCCTGGCTTTTTTTTTTTTTTTTTTTTTTTTTTTTTTTTTTTTTTTGACAGAGTCTCACTTCACCCAGGCTGGAGTGCAGTGGCATGATCTTGGCTCACTGCAACCTCCACCTCCCAGGTTCAAGTGTTTCTCATACCTCAGCTTCCTGAGTAGCTGGGATTATGGGCATTTGCCACCATGCCCGGCTAATTGCTTTGTATTTTTAGTAGAGATGAGGTTTCGCCACGTTGGCCAGGCTGGTCTTGAACTCCTGACGTCAAGTGATCCACCTGCCCTGGCTTCCCAAAGTGCTGGGATTACAGGCGTGAGCCACTGTGCCTGGCCTGCTCCCTGGCTCTTAGGATACTGCTGACCTCCAACAAAGCTGTGGTCAAAGGCAAAGGAATAAGCCAACTTCTCTGAATCAGGTTTTCAGTCAAAGAGGACACTGCCCGACTCACACATTCTTGTTTAAACACAGAGGACTATATTACTGGGACATCTTTCTTCCAAACCATGTTTCTGTGTTCATGCGTATACGAGACCAAACTGCATTTGAGACTTCAAAGCCCAATTGAGCATTTCCTTGTTTAGCACCAGTATCTGCTTTTACCCATTGGTAGACCCAGTGTTTTTTTGTTGTTCTTTGTTTTTAAAGACACGGTCTCACTCTATTCCTCCAGGCTGGTGTGCAATGACATGATCATAGCTCACTGCAGCCTCAAACTCCTGGGCTCAAGCAATTCTCCTGCCTCAGCCTCCTGAGTGGCTGGGACTACAGGTGCATGGCACCACACTCAGCTAATATTTTTGTTTGAGACAGGGTCTCACTCTGTTGTCCAAGCTGGAGTACAGTGGTGCAATCTCCACTCACTGCAACCTCTCCCTCCCAGGTTCAAGCGATTCTCACGCCTTAGCCTCTCAAGTAGCTGGGATTATGATGGTGGTGGCAGCCCATCTGAAGCAGCTGCTGCAGGGATGCCGACTGCAGTGGGGAAGTTGTGGCCAGGGCTGCATGCTCCACAGAATGGGTGGAGGCCAGGAACAGGTGGAAGCCGGGCCACCTACTGAGTTGGAGGGGTGGGAGCCCAGCGCTCCTGGGCGCAGCTGCAGCTACCCAGCTGCAGCTTTGGACCCATGCTTCCCTGTGTTCTCAGGGTCTTAAGAAGCTCCCTGCCCCCACATGCTTGAAAGTACCTGCTCCTGCTCCCTGGCCTCTCCCAGCTCCTGGCACCCACTCTGGGGTGGAGCAAAGTTGTGGCCAAGCCTGGGACCTGTCACAACTGACTGGGTGTGCTCATGACGGCACTGACTCACAAGCCCCCTGCTGCCTCAGCCCCCTCCAGACTTTGGGTACTGACGAGCATGGGAGGCAGGCCTGGGGGGATAAGGCTGCCAGTTCTGGTTGAAGTCCATGGCCCAGAGTGAGAACTCGAGGTGCTTTTTCCAGGCCCATCCGTGGCCTCCCATGGACCAATCAGCACACACTTCCACCATTCAGAGCACAAAATAACCCCAGACAGCCAGACTCATACCCTCTGTGGGATGACATGCCTACAGAAAGGAGCTACCCACTCCTTTCTGCTGAGAGCTGGACACTTGCTGGGATGATCCACCTGCAGGAAGGAGCAACTACTATAGGTCTCCTCTCTGCTAAGAGCTGGACACTTGCCTGGACAAACTGCTTGCAGAAAGGAGCTACCTACTAGGGGTCTCCTGAGAGCTGTTCTGTCACTGAATGAAGCTCCTCTCCACCTTGTTCACCCTCCAGTTGTCCACATACCTCATTCTTCCTGGGCGCAGGACAAGAACTCAGGACCTGGCAAATTCTGGTACTCAAAAAATGGTAACACAAACAGGGCTGAAACATGCCCCCTTGCTCGCCACGTTGTAGGCAATGAGAAGGAAAGAGCTGAGGCCCTTTGGGAGTTCAGACCTATGGGCTCCCTGAGCCAGGGTTGTGACATCCTCTTTGGGGCTTGTGGTTCCTGGCATCTCCAAGCTTCTGGGCACCACCACCATGTTCCCCTCGTCCAGACGTGGGTGCCTGCAGTGGAAGCTGCTTGAGGCACATCTAATCCAGCTGCAACCTTGCATGGCGCCAGTGCCTGGAGATGCCTGCCCCACCACGGCAGCTAGCTTGCTTGGCTGTGCACAGTGGCCAGACCCCATGCTCATTCGCTAACACACCCCTCACTGCTCCATACCTGGCCTACCCTGGCAGGTGTGGGATCTGGGCCAGTAGCATAAGTCAAGCACAACCTGCCAGGCTGAGTAGCGGGAACATGCCCAGTGAGCCCAAGCAAAACTCGGGCAAAGGTGCCACTAGCCACAGAGGTTTCTGGCTGGAAAAATAACACCCTAAGGATCCTGTGACATTTTTAGACATGCACCACCATGCCTGGCTAATTTTTGTGTTTTTAGTAGAGATGGGGTTTCGCCATGTTGGCCAGGATGATCTCAAACTCCTGGCCTCAAGTGATCTGCCTACCTCAGCCTCCCAAAGTGCTGGGATTATAGGCATGAGCCACTGCACCTGGCCAGGTAATTTTTAAAATTTTCTATAGAGATGAGGTCTCACTGTGTTGCTCAGGCTGGTCTTGAACTCCTGGCTTCAAGCAATCCTCTCACCTCAACCTCTTGAGCAGCTGGACGACAGACATGCACTACCACACCCAGCTATACTTTTTATTTTGTAGACGGGGTCTCACTTTGTTGCCCAGGCTGGTCTTAAATTCCTGAGCTCAGGCAATCCTCTGGCCTTGGCCTCCCAAAGTGCTGGAATTACAGGCATGAGTCGCTGTGCCTGGCCTGCCTCTATTCCTAGAGTCAAACATTCGTCTGTGTTTGGAATCCTTACTCCTAAATTGAGGAAAAACTTCTCAGAAGTAGCACTTCTCAAATTATAATCTATCACATTAACATAGGCTATGACTTTAACTGGCAAAGCTTTGTTTTTCTCATCTGTAGAACCAAAATAATAGACACTAATGACATTGTTTTGAGGATTTAATGAATTCTTCAGGGTTCTTAACATATCTTTTTAATATTCTCTCTATACCCCTCCTGAAGAATCTTAAAAACTAACCACTATTGAATGTGGTTAAAAGTGAACACTTTTACACTGCTGGTGGGAATGTAAACTAGTACAACCACTATGGAAAACAGTGTGGAGATTCCTTAAATGACTAAAAGTAAAACTACCATTTGATCCAGCAATCCCACTACTGGGTATCTACCCAGAGGAAAAGAAGTCATTTATATAAAAAAGATACCTGCACACACATGGTTATAACGGCACAATTTGCAATTGTAAAAATATGGAACCAGCCCAAGTGCCCATCAATCAACAAGTGGATAAAGAAATTGTGAGATATATATATATATATATATATGCACACACACATATATATACATATATACACATATATACACACACACATATATATATATTTCATTCCTTTTATGGCCTATCTCATACACACACACACACACACACACACACATATATATATGTGTGTGTATATATATATATGAGATAGGCCATAAAAGGAATGAAATAATGGCATTTGCAGCAACCTGGAAGGAATTGGAGACCATTATTCTAAGTTAAGTAACTCACGAATGGAAAACCAAACATCATGTGTTCTCAGTCATAGGTGGAAGCTAAGGTATGAGGATACAAAGACATAAGAATGACACATGGACTTTTGGGACTCTCATGAAAGGGTAGGAGGGGCGTGAGGAACAAGACTACACATTGGGTACAGTGTATACTGCTTGGGTGATGGGTGCATCAAAATCTCACAAATCACCACTAAAGAACTTATTCATGTAACCAAACACACCTGTTCCCCAAAAAACTACTGAAATTTAAAAAAAAAAAAAAAAATAACTACAACTACCTCTCCACTAACCAATTCCCGATCCAGCTTCTACCAGCAACTTTAAAGGGGAAGATGCTCTATGTTTCTAGTAAGACCTGACAAGATCTTAGAGGGAGCTAACATATAAGACCTGGTTATATTGACTTTAATAGAATATATTATATTATAATAGAATATATTCATCTATTTTATTGTTTAATATTTTAGTATAGCATTTAAATAGCTAATTTTCTAGATTCTGGGGAAATGGTGACAGCATAGTATTGAATCTATTCAGATACCTTCCCAACACAGGCAGAACAAACAGATAATAAAGCAAAACCCACTGGTAACATTTCAATAAAACCAAGGGTTATGGGCTGAATTGTTATTCCCAAAACTCGTACATTGAACCTCTAACTTCCAGTATCTCAGAATTTCACTGTATCTGGAGATAGGGCCTTTAAAGAGGTAACTAAAAAGAAGCCTTTAGGGAAGGTTTTAATACAATATGAGTTGCGTCCTTAGAAGAAGACATTAGGACATACAAAGAGGCGCCAGGGCACAAATGCATGCAAAGATGACCATGTGAGGGCACAGGAAGGAGGCATCCATCTGCAATCCAAGGAGAGAGGGCTCAGAACAAACTGAACCTGCTGACACCTTGATCTTGGACTTCCGGCCTCCAGAACTGTGAGAAAATGCATTTCTGTTGTTTAAGCTACTCAGTCTATGGCACCTTGTTATGGCAGCCATAGCAAACTGATACAGTAATATGGTAACCATCAAATCCCAGGTGGTTGGAGACAAATTACCAACAGCCAAAAGACCTGCAAGCTATTAGCATCTATGTTGGAGGAGACAAAGAAAGCAAAACTGGGAACACCTCATGGACCAGTGAAGAAGACAACCCCAAAATAGCCAATATGGATTCATGAGAAAGCACAGTCAGCCATTATGAGAACAGAAACTAAAACTGGGAGGAATTTTGCCTGAGCAAACAGCCACACATGGCTACTAAGCACTTGAATGTAGTTAATCTTAACTGAAATGTATGTAAGTATAAAATACTCACTGTGTTTCAAAGACTTAGTATAAAAAACAATGTAAAATATCACTAATATTTCTCTAACGATTTATGATGAAGTAGAATATTTTTTATTTATTGGATCAAATATTATTAAAATTAATTTCACTTGTTTCTTTTTAGTTTTTAATGTGGCTAGAAAATTTAAAATAACATTTGTGGCTTATATTAAATTTCTATTAGTCATTGATTTTCTTTTCTTTTTTTTTTTTTGAGATGGAATTTCACTCTTGTTGCCCAGGCTGGAATGCAATGGCATGATCTTGGCTCACTGCAACCTCTGCTGCTCAGGTTCAAGCAATTCTCCTGCCTCAGACTCTCAAGTAGCTGGGACTACAGGCATGTGCCACCACGCCCAGCTAATTTTGTATTTTTAGTAGAGATGGGGTTTCACCATGTTGGTCAGGCTGGGCTCAAATTCCTAACCTCAAGTGATCCACACACCTCAGCCTCCCAAAGTGCTGGGATTACAGGCAAGAGCCACTATGCCCAGCCTAGTCAATCAATGATGTTCAAGAGCATGTGATCAAGATACCTACTGTACTCTGGTGGCAGTCTACCTCAAAGGCAAGTCCAATTCTTCTGGTGGTAAGCCATATAAAATGACAGCCTATATCACAAGCTTGTACAGACAGTTTAGGGTATAATCTCTAAAATAACATGGTTATTTATTTCAATAACAATAAACTTGCCATTACCAGTTTGCAGAACTAGCCTCTAAGAGAATATTAATTTTCTGAAGAAGGAGAAGGAGAAGAGGGAGGAAAGAAGAAAAGAGGAAGAAGAAGAAGAAGAAGGAGAAGAAGAAGAAGAAGAAGGGGAAAAGGGCAGAGGAGGGGAAGAAGGGGTCAATGGAATAAACTGTTAATTTCTCAGTTGTCCTCTTTAGGAAAAAGGGAATCCTAAAAACAGGCTTCTAAAGGAAGCATTATAGAAACTTTCTTAAGTTGAATACTGGGAGCATATTTATTTATTTATTTATTTAATTTTATTTTTATTTTATTTTTGGAGATGGAGTTTCACTCTTGTTGCCCAGGCTGGAGGCAATGGCGTGATCTCGGCTCACCACAACATCCGCCTCCCAGGTTCAAGCGATTCTCCTTCCTCAGCCTCCCAAGTAGCTGGGATTACAGGCATGTGACACCACGCCCGGCTAATTTTGTATTTTTAGTAGAGATGGGGTTTCTCCATGTTGGTCAGACTGGTCTCAAACTCCTGACCTCATGTGATCTGCCTGCCTCAGCCTCCCAAAGTGCTGGGATTACAGGCGTGAGCCACCGCACCTGGCTAGGAGCATATTTAATAAAAATAATTTCTGTAATTATTTTCATTTAAGACTAGTACACTTCACTTTGGGGCACCTCCCAATTAAAAATATACATATACACACACACTCACACAATATATACTATTATATGTACTATAATAATAATATTATATATACTATCAGTGGCCTCCCAAGCCTTCTTTGGCTTTGTGTATTTGCTCCTCTGTAGTCAAATAATTAGTGACTTGGAGGCCTCTGCTTTTGCAAAACACTGCAAGTTAGGGATATCACTGATAGACACAGCTGTGTTTCTCAAATACATGTCTCGAGATGCTGCCTTATATAATCCCACTAAGTATTCCATTCTGCTTCGACAGTCTTAGTCACCATGGCAACCAGAACCCTGCAAGCATTTGGGCTTTTGATCATTTTCTGACAGTATTCAAAGCTTTTTCTAACATTATTCTCACTTCATTACTATTGCAACTACATGCAAGAGCCATTATATGCGAAACATCATTCATTTCATCCAATTCTTATTTTTCTAGATTATGTTTTCTTACACAGTGAGTGGAAATAAGAGATAAACTATTATGCACATATTATAAGAAGGTATTTTCAGTTGAGAAAAATACTCCATTAAGATATTCACAGCTGGGAAAATGAAAGGCTCTGACAACTTAGATGAACAGCTTAGTATAATGTGGAAAGACACACCTCCAAGAGTAAAAAGAGAATCTATTATATCCCAAATGAGACATGATACAAAAATCTGAAATCTTTCATGCACTGAAATGCCCTTTTTCACTCTGCTCATAATGAGTTTAAAAATCCAAGTAACAGGGAACACAACAGGGGAGGTTTCTGAGGTGCTGTGTGTGCTACTTCTTCATCTGAATACAAGTCACATGGATGTATTCAGTTTCTTAAAAACACACAGCATGTGCACTTTTCCGCAGTCAATTATACTTCAGTAATAAGTTTAAGACACAGTACATGAATTGAAGAAAGCAAGCAAAAAGAAAAACATGTTAGAACATGTGGAAAAGGAGAAAAAAAAAAGACAAGCACTAACAGTGAAAAAAATGCTAGAGGGAAAGGGCTTAATATTAAAAACTGACACTATTCCAGCTGGATCCCACTTCATTCCATTTCCCCAAATGCCAATGCTGGTCCAGACCACTACCAACACATTTCTTCTTCTCTATAAGGACCACAGACCTACTCAGACCAATTTAAATAAGGGGGTGGGGGTGGGCGCAGGGGGATAGCAACCAAAAAAACCTCATAATTATTCCAAAATAAATCTTGTCCCTTTCTCAAGAAATGCTCATAAAGCAACATCAACACTCAAAAGAAAAGAGGTTTCTGATTGACATAACTCAAAGATCTTCTTTACACAGGAAACAGGGAGAGTAGTGTAGACGAGAATGCCAATACACACCTCCAACCCACCACCACAGGGAACTTTAAGGAAGGCCTACAAAACTGATAAAGACAGCCCTTTATAATCAAGGTCTAATATTGAACAAAGAACACTTTTTTCTCTTTTCTTTTTATAAAAAGGACAAGGTCTCACTGCATTGCCCAGGCTGGAGTACAGTGGCATAACATAGCTCATTGCAGCTTCAAACCCCTGGGTTCAAGTGACCCTCCCACCTCAGCCTCCCAAGTTGCTGGGACTAAAGGCACACACCACCACACCCAGCTAATTTTTAAATTTTTGGTAGATGGAGTCTTCCTATGTCGCCAGGCTGGTCTAGAGCTCTTGGCTTCAAGTGATTCTCCTGCCTTCGCCTCCCAAAGTGCTGGGATTACAGGTATCAGCCACTGCTCCTGGAGATACTTTCATTTATATAAACAAAAAAAAGAAAACAATACGGCTGCTATACTGGACAACCACATCTCTCTCAAACAAAAATCCAAAAGCATTCAGAGAAGATATATAGTTTGCTCGCCACAGACCTATTTTTGTATAAATAATTATGGCTTATTTATTTATTTATTTACTTAGAGACAGAGTCTTGCTCTGTCACCCAGGCTGGAGTGCAGTGGTGTGATTGCAGCTCACTGCAACATCCGCCTCCCAGCTTCAAGCGATTCTCCTGTCTCAGCCTCCCGAGTAGCTGAGACTACAGGTGCGTGCCACCACGCCTGGCTAATTTTTGTATTTTTAGTAGAGATGGGGTTTCACCATGTTGGCCAGGCTGGTCTCGAACTCCTGACCTCAGGTGATCTGCCTGCCTCAGCCTCCCAAAGTGCTGGGATTACAGGCGTGAGCTACCGTGCCCAGCCAATTATATCTTATTTAAATTGAAGAGGGTCACTCAATAAAACACTGAAAATATATCTGTGGTATATTTGCTTATCCACTCTTCCAGGTGACAGATCAAAATTTATCATTATTAGTATTGTAAAATTTTAAAACAGCACCTTAGAAAGATACGACTCTATACCTGGGATATAAGATTTATATTTCAAAATAGCTCAAAGAGCAGATTTAAAATGTTCCCAACACAAATAAATGATAAATGTTTGAAGTGATGGATATCCCAAATCCATAATGTGATCATTACAATGGTAGGTATGTATCAAAATATCACATGTACCCCATACATATGTAAAATTATTATGTATCAATGTTTAAAAAGAAAAAATGAAAAATATGCAATAATCAAAACAATTGGAAATGTTTTTCTGATTTAAAAAATAACATAAAACTAACATTCCACTCCATACACAAAAATTAACTCAAAATGGGCTGGGCATGGTGGCTCATGCCTGTAATCCCAGAACTTTGGGAGGCCAAGGCAGGCGGATCACTTGAGGTTAGGAGTTCAAGACCAGCCTGGCCAACATGGTGAAATCCCGTTTCTACTAAAACAAATACAGTGTGGTGGCACCAACTACTAGGGAGGCTGAGGCAGGAGAACTGCTTGAACCCGGGAGGCAGAGGCTGCACTGAGCCGAGATCATGCCACTGCACTCCAGCCTGGGTGACAAAGCAAGGCTCCATCTCAAAAAAATTAATTAAAATAAAAAGAACTCAAAATGGATCACAGACCTAAATGTAAGAGCTAAAAGTATAAAACTCTTAGAAGAAAACACGGGAGTAAATTTTCATGACCTTAAGTTAGGCAATGATTTCTTAGATACAATACCAAAAGTACAAGCAATGAAAGAAAAGAATGACAAGTTTAACTTTATTAAAATTAAAAACATTTGTGCTTCAAAGGATATCATTAAGAAAGTAAAAGACATGCCGGTTTGCGGTGGCTCACGCCTGTAATCCCAGCACTTTGGGAGGTCGAGGCGGGTGGATCACCTGAGGTCAGGAGTTCTAGACCAGCCTGGCCAACATGGTGAAATCCCGTTTCTACTAAAAATACAAAAATTAGCCGGGCATGGTGACAGGCACCTGTAATCCCAGCTACTTGGGGTAGGGGGGCGGTGGGTGCCGAGGCAGGAGAATCGCTTGGAGGCAGGAGAATCGCTTGGAGGCAGGAGAATCACTTGAACCCAGGAGGCGGAGGTTGCAGTGAGCAAGATCGCACCATCACACTCCAGCCTGGGGGACAAGAGCAAAACTTCATCTCAAAAAAAAAAAAAAGAAAGAAAGAAAGTAAAAGACAATCCACAGAATAAGAGAATATATATTTGCAAATCATACATCTTACAAGGGACTTGTATCCAGAATATATAAACAATTATAAATTAATAATTTTAAAAATAATTCAATTTTTTAACTGGTCAAAGAATTAGAACAGATACTTTCCCAAAGAAGAACCAGAAATCGCTAACAAGCACATAAAAAGATGCCCAACATTAGGGAAATTCAAATCAAAACCACCAAGAGACACCATTTACATCCAGTAGGATGTCTATAATCAAAAAGACAGAAAATAATAAGTGTTGATGAGAATGAGGAGAAACTAGAACACATTACTGGTGATGAGGCCACTTTGGAAAACAGTTTGGCAGGTCCTCAAAAGGTTAAACACAGAATTACTATATGACCCAGGAATTCTACTCCTTGGTATATGGCCAAGAGAATCGTAATCCCAGCACTTTGGGAGGCCGAGGCAGGTGGATCACCTGAGGTCAGGAGTTCAAGACCAGCCTGGCCAACATGGTGAAACCTGTCTCTACCAAAAATACAAAAATTACTTGGGTGTGGTGTTAGGCACCTGTAATTTCAGCTACTCGGGAGGCTGAGGCAGGAAAATTGCTTGAACCCAGGAGGCGGAGGTTGCAGTAAGCCAAAATCGTGTCATTGCACTCCAGCCCGGATGACAAGAGCAACACTCTGTCTCAAAAAAAAGGAAAACCTACGCTCACATAAAAACTTGTATACAAATGTTCATAGGACTATTATTCTTGATAGCCAAAAAACTCAAATGTCTATCAACTGATGACTGGACAAATTGTGATAAATCCTTACAATGGAATATTAATCACTAATAAAAGTAGTGATATGTGCTATAACACAGATGAACCTCAAAAACATTATGTTAACAAAAGAAGTCCATGATAGAAGACCACATATTGTATGATTCCAATTATTTAATATATAAAATATCCAAAATAGGTAAATCCATAGAGACAAAAAGTAGATTGGTGGTTGTCAGGGGTTAGGATTTGGAAGAATGTAGAATCACTGCTAATAGGAACCGGATTTCTTTTGGGGGTGATTAAAATGATCTAAAATTAAACCGTACTAACAGCTGCACAACTCTGCAAACATACCAAACTTTTCAACTGTAAACTTTGAATGGGCAAATTTTATTGTATATAAATATAGCTCCATAAAACTGTCTCAAAAAAATGGGGTCCGAGCTATTATAACTATGTCAGTGTTTTAAGTTTGAGAGCCCATGTGCCAGAAGTTACACAAGGGATTTAAATGCAAGCTTTTAAATGCCTTCCTACCTTTAAATCTATAATCCCTTTAAGATTTTGTTTTTATTTTTTGGTTAAGGGTCTTGCTCTGTCACCCAGGCTGGAGTGCAGTGGTGTGATCACAGTTCACTGAAGCCTTGATCTCCTGGGCTTGAGCAATCCTCTCATCTCAGTCTCCCGAGCAGCTGTGACTTGAGGCACTCACCACCATATCCAGCTAATTTTTTCATGTTTTGTAGAGACGAGGTTTCACCATGTTGCCCAGGCTGATCTCAAACTCCTGGGCTCAAGTGATCCTCCCACCTCAGCCTCCCGAAGTGCTGGGATTATGGGGGTGAGCCACTGCGCCTGGCCTCTTTTAACTTTTTACTTACTTAATTTCAATAGGCACACAGATATGTGTTCCTATCTGTGAAATAGGTTCACTAGATGTGCTAAAGCTGAGGCTTGCTGTGAGCAGAAGTTTGCCTTGGGTTTTGTTTTTTTATAATTTCCTCATAGAGTAATTGAGGGCAGGGACTGTTAGCTTTATCTCTGAATTTTCGTACCCAATACAGAATATGGTACATACTGGGTGCCAATTAAATGTTGAAGAAAAAAAATATACCTGGAAGGCAAAGAGAAAAAAAAAAGTCTAAGTATGCAAATTTAAGAGGTTTAAAATAATCTATTACAGGAAAATAAAAGATTTAAACCCCAGGCATACCAAGGAGAACTTCTGAATTAAAATAGTGAAAGAAAATATTCTTTAAAAAGACACAATTAATTTATAAAGCCAAAGAAAAACATGATCTCAAACATCTCCTCTGCAGCATAAAATAGGAAGCAGAAGAGTGCAGGGGTTAAGAATACTGCCTTTGGAATCTTCCATTTAACAAATATTCACAAAGCCTTTACAATGTGCAAGACATGGGCTTAAAAACTAGAGAAACAGTGACAAACAGGGGCCTGCTCTTAGGGACATTTCATTTTAATGCAGGAGAGACATAATAAGCAAGTAAATAATATTAAGAGTGGTGAGTGTCATGAAGCAAATCAAATGAATATAGGAAAAAGAGAATGATTAAAAGGGCAGCTTTAGACAGAATGGTATTTGAAAAATTCACATAATTTTTTTAAAAGATAAATTATCTGGTTTAAAAATAAACCCTGCCAGTATACGTCCAAACCTGGGGATGTATAATACAATTGTAAAATGTAAGATAAAAAGATTTCATTTTTATCCATAAATAAACCATAATTTAAAATAACTTAGTATCTTTACAATCACTCCTTCCTATGTAAATTTTCAAAAATAAAACCTGTTTATCCCTAGAATTTTACCTATTGGATGAATTTTCTTCTAACTGGTACTAAGCTAATGAAGCTTTAGGTCTGAAGTCAGTGAATATCCTAAGAGTCTCAAGAACTGAAATACAGGTTAAATCATAAATAGCATGGTTTATAACACCTCATCATTACTTTTTCTACCCACCCCCCACCATCACCACCCCGATCTGGTAGACAAAGGTAACCATCATTACTTTAGGCACAGACATTTCATCCCAGAAAACAAAGAAAGAAAGAATAAAAGAAACAAGCAAGTAAACAAATTACAAAAATGCAATAGGAGGCTCCACATTCAATTGCATATGCATATTTAGGCTCCTCAGACCTCAACACCCTAATGTGCAAAACCAGATTAAAATCAGATCTGGTGTGAGTTGAGTAATGTATACAAAACCATCTCACAAAACAGCTCTTTTTAACTTGACTAAAACAGTGTAAGTTATCCTCTTTTCCTATTGTTTTTTTATCCAAGAATTTTAAAAATGATGTCAAAGAAAAAATCATGATCACTCTAATACAGAAATTTATATGACATTCTACCCATAATTTTCGGAAACTTACCACACATCAGCAAGAAAAAAAACGAATGCAGAACTAAAGAAAAGTTCAAAACACCAAGAGTCCACTCACCTTAACCCATTGAACAGTTGCTTAGATTTATCCAGAAGATAACAAAAATCTGTAACTGTTTTCCTCTCTCCCTGTGGGATATCATCTTCAGCACCTCCAGAGGACATGATTTCTTTAAGAGCAAATTCAGTCCTGTAAGAAAACATATGTTCATTCATCCAGTAGGTAAAAATAAAAATAGAAAAAAACCTTAGTTATATCATCTGATAGTATTTTTTATCCAAGACAGATATAGAATTCTTCTGATTACAATCAAATCACAAAAATATAATTTAAGTGTAAGATACTGTAAGAAAACAGATCATCTCAGTCGGGCACGGTGGCTTACACCTGTAATCCCAGCACTTTGGGAGGTCGAGGTGGATGGATCACCTGAGGTGAGGAGTTCGAGACCAGCCTGGCCAACATGGAGAAAGCTTGTCTCTACTAAAAATACAAAAATTAGCCGGGCGTGGTGGTGGGCGCCTGTAGTCCCAGCTACTCAGGAGGCTGAGGCAGCAGAATTGCTTTACCCAGGGAGGCGGAGGTTGCAGTGAGCCGAGACGTGCCATTGCACTCCAGCCTGGGTGACAGAGCGAGACGCCGTCTCAAAAAACAAAGAAAAAAAGAAAGAAAATAGATCATCTCCTATCATTGGTATGGATGAAAATTGGAACCATATTAGAAAGCAATTTTTATAATATCCTTTCCTCTAATAAATATTATTTGAATGCCTGTTATGTTCTAGGCATTCCTCTACATGGTTAACAATCTAAAAATATTGATTTATTTGTCCATTTGATCCACTCTATAAATCCTTCTGGAAAATGATCCCACAAATGGGAAAACACTTTATCCGTGTATTTATTTTAGTTAGTATCATAACATTTAAAAATTGAAAACAACCTAAAGGCCCCAAAGACGAAAATGGTTAGGAATACTGACCACTGCACTCTGCCCAATCACTAACTTACAACTCTGTTTAAGAAGGTGAGGCAATGGTATGAGTATACTTCAGTATAAAAGGGATATAAAATCACACACACACATATACATACACACACACGTACACACACAGACGTATATTAAAACTATATTGAAACTATCTCCACTTGTAATAAATTTCATAAACCTGCCATGTAAAAACAGAAAACAACAGTAAGTTGTCAGACAGTATGTACAATACAAACCTAAATTTTAAAAACTGATTTGTGTTTACACACAGACAGAAATTCCTGGAACAACACAGGAAAATTTGGTCCTGGTGTAGGATGTAAAAATAGGCAGACAAAATATAGTCACTGAAATAATGTGATACAATTGGTGAAATAATGAACTTTAATAGATGGACTGAAGAACAGAAAGGATACAGTTGAACAAATTCATAAGCTAAAATATCAGATTTGGGGTACTCTGCCAAAAGACAGTACAAAGAGATAAAATATATAAAAGAAAAAGCAAGAGATAAGATAGAGAAATGAGGGAAATCAACTGCCACACAATAGCTTACACAGGAGGAGAGAAAAACACAAATGAGAGTGAAGAAATATTTGCAGAAATAATGACTAAAGTTCCCAGAATTAGAGAAAATGTAACACCTAAAATTGAAAGGACTCAAAGAATGTCAAAATAATCCCACAGCTAGAACCATTAAAGTAAAACTTAGGAAATCAGAATTCTCTTCCCTTCCTGAAAAATTCACTCTTACAGCCACCAAGTGGGTATCCACATCACAGGGTACCTGCATGGGTGTCGGAATATAAGCTATGTGAGGAGGCCATTCGCAGGCAGAGCCAGCTTGCACAGGATGTTGAAGGCCGAGTGTGGAGGAGGAGGAGGAGGAGGGCACCCATGAGGGTGGAGGACTGGCAGGGAAAGTAGGAGCCTGAGCACAGTGACGGCACCTCCACATAGAAGGGTTCAAAGCAGCAATGGGAGATTTGCTATATAAAGAGGGAAGGATCAAATAAGATCTATTAAGGGCAGATGCAGTGGCTCACGCCTGTAATCCCAGCACTTTGGAAGGCAGAAGCAGGAGGATCACTTGAGGCTAGGAGTTTGAGACCTGCCTGGGCAACACAGTGAGATCTTGTCTCTACAAAAAATGTAAAAATTAGCCAGATGTGGTGGCAGGTGCCTACTCAGCTACCTCAGCTACTCAGGAGGCTGAGGCAGGAGAATCGACTGAGGCCAGCAGTTCAAGGGTGCAGAGAGCTATGATCCCTCCACTGCACTTCAGCCTGAGTGACAGAACGAGACCCCATTTCTTTAAGAAAAAAAAAAATTCTTTTTTAAAAAAGATTTATCAAAGGCAATGGGACCCAGAGTTCTCACTTGGCAGAGAAGGGAAATGCAAATATGGAAATGGAAAAAGTTAGAATGAACTCTGTGGATTGAAACTGGGCCAGGTGCAGTGGCTCATGCCTGAGTGAGGCCAAGGTGGGTGGATCATTTGAGGTCAGGAGTTTGAGACCAGCCTGGGCAACATGGTGAAACCCATCTCCACCAAAAAATACAAAAATTAGCCCAGCATGGTGGGGTGTGCCTGCAGTCCCCAGCTACTTGGAAGGCTGAGGCAGGAGAATCACTTGAACCCAGGAGGCGGAGGTTGAGGTGAGCTGAGATCATGCCACTGTACTTCAGCCTGGGCAACAGAACGAGACTGCGTTTCAAAAAAAATAAACTGTAAGTATGAGTGAACTAATGGATTTCTGAAAACATGGACATACATGCATGGTGTGTGTGTCTACATAAGCACACACAGATGCATACTCCCTAGCTCTGTAATTCTATCTACTGAGAGCGCCTTGGAGCAGTGATCATCTTCCCTCCCCAGTGGTATGAACGTTTCTAGCACCTAACACTTGGCCCCTAATACCATTCTCCAATAAAAGGAACCAGACATCTCTGGAGAATTGTAATTCACTAATTACAGCACAGGGGTAGAAAAAGTACAGGATGAATCTGGAATATCTTGTGGTAGTATGCAAGAAAGTCCTCAAGGAATGCTAAAGAATGTCAAAAAGACATAGGATCAAGCTTGAAGGAGATCCCACTGGCCAAACAGAGTAATTTCAGCATCAATACCAATAGTAATAGCAATGGATTATAACCTACTGAACAAAATAAGAAATCATGAATCAATATAGATATAAATAAATGAGTGAATAAATGGAAAGTGTGGTAGTGAATGGGATAGTTTCAGAATACTTCCCCCATAAACTACACATTACTTCCAAGGGAAAACGTAATTTCACAGCAGTAAAACCCAGCAGACACTGCCTTGATCAAATGATCAAAGCGAACATCATTACTAATCAGACAAATCAAAGTCCCATGCGATGAGAAGTACTGTTCCTGTCAAAGTTCTGTAGCCTGAGTCTAATCATGAGGAAACAGACAAAAGCAAGTTGGGGGACATTCTACAAAATAACCAACCTGCAATCTTCAAAAATGTCAAGTACTTTCCTTCAAAGACAAGGGAAAACTGAGGTATAATGCCTGATTCTCCCCTGGATCCTTCTGCTGTAAAGGATGTTATTGAGACAACTGGTAAGGCCTGAATGGGGTCTAAGGACTAGACAGGAGTAAATTTCAATGTTAATAAGAAAAATGTTCAACCACCAATGATGAATTGGTGAACAAAATACAAACATAGTAAAATACAGTAACAAAATACAAACCTAATGCAGCAAAATGAGCACATTAAAACTACACTAATTACAGCAGTTGAACATGCACTGAAACCAGCATAGTTGCTAGAGGCAGTGTAAATTAGTTCAAACCCATGAGTTTCCCTGAATGTATGAGGGGACATTAAATGGTCATTCTATGAGATCTATCAATTACACTGCAGAAAATTTATCCTGAGGTTAACTGTCATTACTGGTAAATTACTCATAACACAAGAACTGGTGAAGAATCACTAGCATCTGACATTCTTCAAAATCTATCTTTCCAGTCTCACCTTCCACTAGCACACACGTACTTATTCTCCAACCACAAGGAAATACTTGAAAGCCTCTGAACCAATCCTACTCTTATACAGCATCATGATTTACATGCTATTCCCCTGGCCTATTTTGTACACCTACCAAATTTATATTCATAGTTGAAGACAGCATTCAAACGACAACTTTTCTGTAAAACTTTCCTTGAAAATCTAAATCTCTCCCTGGCACCTACTTCTGATCAAGTCAGTAGGGGCTTCTTCAGTTACTTCACAAAGAGTTAAACAAATATAACAATTATTTGTTTTTTGAAAAGTCTATCTCACCATCTAGACACACACTGTCCAAAAGTGTAGTCATTAGCCTTTTGTCACTATTTGGCACTTGAAACATGGCTACTCTGAATTGAGATGTGCTATAAATGTGAGGTGTAAGTGTAAAATATGCCAGATTTAGAAGGCTTAGTACGAAAAAAAAAAAAAAAGCCATGGCAGATAGTGAAAGGAAACTGATAAAGACATATGGCCACATAAAGATGGCATTAATATGTAATCTTAGCAACAGCATTGTTTGTGGAGATAATTCTCAGCAGACATCTTCAGAGTGGCATATTTCTTCAAAGTAGTTCCAACTGTCTTGCAAACAGCCAGGTATTCTGAATATATAACCAAAAAGATCATCATATATATTTTTAAATCTTTCAGTATGCTAGTGATATGGTTTGGCCCACCCAAATCTCAACTTGAATTGTAAATCCCAGAATTCCCATGTGTTGTGGGAGGGAACCACGGGGAGGTAATTGAATCATGGGGCCATCTTTCCCATGTTATTCTCATGATAGTGAGTAAGTCTCACAAGATCTGATGGTTTTATCAGGGGTGTCCGCTTTTGCTTCCTCCTTATTTTCTCTTGCCACTGCCATGTAAGAAGCACCTTTCACCTCCTATCATGATTCTGAGGCCTTCCCAGCCATGTGGACCTATAAGTCCAATTAAACCTCTTTTTCTTCCCAGTCTCAGGTATGGCTTTATGAGTAGCATGAAAATGGACTAATACAGCTAGGTTGCAAAAGACAAATAGTTTGTGTTTCATGACTTTCTCAGTGTTCCTATTCAAGTATTTCATAAATATACCATCCTTCCTTGTAGCTGCTACTTATCACATTCTACTCTAATATTACAGAAACCTGTGCCTCATGTCATACCAGATTATAAAGTCCTTGGCCAGGCACGGTGGCTCACGCCTGTAATCCCAGCACTTTGGGAGGCTGAGGAGGGCAGATCATGAGGTCAGGAGATCGAGACCATAGTGGCTAACACGATGAAACCCTGTCTCTACTAAAAATACAAAAAATTAGCCAGGCATGGTGGTGGGCACCTGTAGTCCCAGCTACTCTGGAGGCTGAGGCAGGAAAATGGCATGAACCCAGGAGGCGGAGCTTGTAATGAGCAGAGATCGTGCGACTGCACTTCAGCCTGGGCGATACAGCGAGACTCCGTCTCAAAAAAAAAAAAGTCCTTAAGGGCTAAACCCATGTTACATTTATTCTTGCTCTTCAACTAAACCTTCAATAGAACTTCAAATACCTCAAGTATTTATTTCAGTCTTATGAATTGAAATGGATTATGGTAATAGTTTTGGACAAAGTAATATAAAACCTAAACTTAAAAAAATATTGTTCAAGGCTGGGCCCGGTGGCTCACGCCTGTAATCCCAACACTTTGGAGGCTGAGAAGGGCAGATCACTTGAGTCCAGAAGTTAGAGATCAGCCTGGGCAACACAGTGAAACGCTGACTCTACAAAAAAATACAAAAGCTAGCCAGGCATGGTGGCACATACCTGTGGTCCCAGCTACTCAGCAGACTGATGTGGGAGGACTGCTTGAGCACAGGGGTTTGAGGTAGCAGTGAGCTATAACAGTGTCACTGCACACCACTGGAGGCAACAGAGCAAGACCCAACTCAAAATGAAAGAAATGAAACGAAGAAAAGAAAAGTAAACAAAATATATGGAATTCATCACCAGCAGAACAAAAGGAAAAGAAGAGTGTCCTTTAAGCAAAAGGAAAATAATCAAAAAAAGAAACTTAGAGATATAGGAAAAAAATATAGAGCAAGGGTAAAGGAGATGCATGGGTAAATATAAGCAAATATTGACATTATAAAATGAAGATATGTATGTGTTTTACAGAAGAATGGAAAAAATGTTAGTCTATTAATTGAAAGGGGAATAAATGGAGTTAAAGTTTGCTGAGGTCCTTGCATTATTCTGAAAGTGACAAAAATAATAATTTATACTAAATTTTAAGTCAGGAAAGCATGCCTTAATCTCTAGATTTTTTTTTTTTGGAGACAGGGTCTCGCTATGTTGCCCAGGCTGGTGTGCAGTGGCGTGATCATGGCTCACTGCAACCTCCGCTTCCCAGGCTCAAGTCATCCTCCTATCTCAACCTCTTGAGTAGCTGGGTCTCCAGGCACACCACCATGCTCGGCTAATTTTTTGTATTTTTTTGTAGAGACATGGTCTCCCCATGTTGCCCAGGTTGGTCTCAAACTCATGGACTCAAGTAATCCTCCTGCCTCAGCCTCCCAAAGTGCTAGATTTACAGGCACGGGCCACTGTGCCCAGCCTAGTCTCTATATTAAAATTAAAAAAAAAAAAAAAAAGCAGGCTGGGCGCGGTGGCTTATGCCTGTAATCTCAGCACTTTGGGAGGCCAAGGTGAGTGGATCACAAGGTCAAAGGAGTTCGAGACCAGCCTGACCAACATGGTGAATGAAACCCCATCTCTACTAAAAATACAAAAATTAGCCGGGTGTGGTGGCACACGCCTGTAATCCCAGCTACTCAGGAGGCTGAGGCAGGAGAATCGCTTGAATCTGGGAGGCAGGGGTTGCAGCGAGCCAAAATTGCAAAAACAAACAAACAAAAAAAGGCCAGGTGCGGTGGCTCACGCCTGTAATCCCAGCACTTTGGGAGGCTGAGATGGGTGGATCATGAGGTCAGGAGATCAAGACCAGCCTGGCCAACATGGTGAAACCCTGTCTGTACTAAACATACAAAAATTAGCTGGGCATGGTGGTGCGTGCCTGTAATCCCAGCTACTTGGGAGACTGAGGCAAGAGAATCACTTGAACCAGGGAGTAGGAGGTTGCAGTGAGTCCAGATCACACCACTGCATTCCAGCCTGGTGTCAGTGAGACTCCGTCTCAAAAAAAAAAAAAAAAAAAAAAAAAAAAAATGTAAAACACTGTGTAAGTACTAATGAAGTCAAATAATAGAATGGTTTTAATTATAACCCCCCACCCCCCCAAAAAAAGGGCAAGATTAGGCCCAGGGCGGTAGCTCACACCTGTAATCCCAGCACTTTGGGAGGCTGAGGTGGGCGGATCACTTGGATTGGGTGTTCGAGACCAGCCTGGCCAACATGGCAAAACAGCATCTCTATTAAAAATACAAAAATTAGATAGGCATGGTGGCACACACCTGTAATCCCAGCCACTCAGGAAGTGAAGGTTGCAGTGAGCCAAGATCGCACCACTGCACTCTAGCCTAGGTGACAGAGTGAGAATCAATCTCAAAGGAGGAAAAAAAAAAAAAGAATGAATATAGAAAAGACAGGACAAATGGAAGGCAAAGAGTGTAACAGTAAAATTAAAACACAATATGTCAGTAGCTACAATATATTTTAATGAACTAAGTACTAAAATTTAATGATGAAGTCCATCAGATTGGATTTAAGAAAAAAAAACTGATACATGAGTAAAAGATTGAAAAGGTTGTAAGTCAAAGTATGGAAAATACATATCTTGAAACATCAACCAAAAGGGAAGAAGTGTAGCTACGCTATTATCAGGCGACACTGAGTTTAAGTCCCCCCCCAAAAAAAAAATCAACATAGATGAGAAGAATATTCCCTAGTGACAAAGTGTTCAGGTCAATATATCCCTTTTATCTTTTTTTTTTTTTTTTTTTTTTTTTGAGACAGAGTTTCACTCTTATCACCCAGGCTGAAGTGCAATGGCGGGATCTCGGCTTACTGCAACCTCCATCTCCCAGGTTCAAGTGATTTTCCTGCCTCAGCCTCCCAAGTAGCTGGGATTACAGACATGCACCACCATGCCCAGCTAAGTTTTGTATTTTTAGTAGAGATGGGGTTTCACCATATTGGCCAGGCTGATCTTGAACTCCAGACTCAGGTGATCCCCCTGCCTTGGCCTCCCAAAGTGCTGGGATTACAGGCGTGAGCCACCACGCCCAGCCAATTCAATATATTTCTAAAAATCATATGCACCTAATAACATAGCCTCAAAATATATAAATAAAAATGGATAAAACTAAATGAAGAAACAGACAAATCCACAATCATAAGGGGAAATTTTAGAACATATCCCTCAGTAACTAACAAAAGAATCATAAAAAAAGACTAACGATAGTAGGAGTTTTAAAATCCCCATTAATAAAGTTGATCTAACTGAAATATAGAGAACCACACATCTACAAACTGCAGAATATGTCTTTTTTATTCACATACCCATGGAGCAATCATAAAGACCAATTCTAGACGGGTGCCGTGGTTCAAATAAATAAATTAATTAATTAATACTAATTCTCATACTCCATCTCAAATAAATAAGTAAATAAATACTAATTCTATGCTAGATATAAACCAAGTCCCTAGATGTCACAAATAATTAAAATTACAGTATACCTTCTGATCACACTGCAAGTAAGTGAGAAATCAATAGCCAAAATATTACTAAAAAAATTCTCAGGTGGGCGCAGTGGCTCATACCTGTAATCTCAGCACTTTGGGAGGCTGAGGTGGGCAGATCACCTGGAGTCAGGAGTTCAAGACCAGACTGGCCAACATAGTGAAATCCCGTCTCTACTAAAAATACAAAAATTAGCTGGGCATGGTGGTGGGTGCCTGTAACTCCAGCTACTTGGGAGGCTGAGGCAGGAAAATCACTTGAACCCAGGAGGCGGAGGTTGCAGTGAGCCAAGATCGTGCCACTGCACTCTAGCCTGGGCGACAGAGTGGAACTCCATCTCAAAAAACAAACAAACAAAAAAATCCCATGTTTGGAAATTAAGAAATATCCATGTAAATAATTCACGGGTCAAAAAACATCATAATGAAAAGTAGAAAACATTCTGAACTGATTCACAATGAAAATTAAAGCTTATAGATACAGATAATTCTATGCTTAGAGAGAAATGGCTGGCCTTTAAACACATACATTTAAAAAGAGGTTAGGAAATGAACAGCCAATAAGAGCAGCCAATTAAACCCAAAGAAAAAAGAGGGCAATAAATTTACATAGATGAAATTAATTAAATAAGAAACACAACAAAGTCAACAAAATAAAGTTAGTTCTTTAAAAAGACTAATAAAACCCTGGCAAGAATGACCCATGGGGGAAAAAAACAACAACAGAGAATAACTAATATCAAGAATGAAAAAAAGGAGTATCACTGCTGAAAACAAAAAGATCACAAAAGGAATATTATAAATAACTTAATGCCATCAACGTGAACATTTAAGTAAAATAGACAAACATTGAGAAAAACACTTATTGCTAAACCTGATACACAAAGAAATTTTGAAGAGTTCTAGATCTACTAAAACATTGACAGCCTAATTGAAGCCTACCCACAATGAAAACTTCACACCCAGGTGGTTTCACTGTCAAATTTATAAAAAACATCTAAAGAAGACAAAAGAAAAAGAGGCAATCTTACATAAACTCTTACAGAATAGAGAAGAAGGAACATTCCTCAGCTCATTTTATGACGCCAACATAATTTTGATACCAAACCCTAACAGGGATATTATAAGAAAGCAAAATTACAGGCCATTCTCACTAATGAGTATAGATGCAAATATACTAAGCCAAATGTTAGCAAGTCCAATTCGGCAATATATAAAAAGGACATGACAAAATTGGACTTATTTTAGGAATGTAAAGTTGGTTTGATATTTGAAAATCAATCACTGTAATTTATCACACAAGTAGAATGAAGGACAAAAATCATACTACAATTGCTCAACAGATGCACAACTCACATTTGGTAAAATTTAACATTGGCTCACAATTAAGAAAAAGAAACCAACTCAGCAAACTAGGAACAGAAAGGGAGCTTCATTAATTTTATAAAGGATATGTATTTTAAAACTATAGCAAAAATCATACTTTTCAGTGAAATGTTGATATCTTTCCCCTTGAGATTGTGAATGACTGCTATCAGCAGAACCTCTGATACTGTATTGAATAAAGAAAAAAAGAAAACAAAAAAGATATAAGCTGTTATTATTTGTACATAACATGAACATTTCCATAGAAATTTCCAAAGAATCTATATGTAATTATCAGAATTAACCAGTGGGTTTAGCAAAGTTTCTGGATAAAAGGTCAACACATATAAAGGTTAAGTATATTTCTATATTCCCAAGAACAAAGAAAAAATTTTTAAATCAATTTAGTGTAGCCTAAGTGTACAGTGATTCTAAAATCTACAGAAGTGTATGGTCATGTCCTAGGCCTTCACATTCACTCACCACTTGCTCACTGACTCACCCAAAGCAACTTCCAGTCCTGCAGGCTCCATTCATGGTAAGTGCCCTGATAGGTATACCATTTTTTATTTTATTTTATTTATTTTTTATTTTTTTTTGAGACGGAGTCTCACTCTATCTCCCAGGCTGGAGTGCAGTGGCATGATCTCAGCTCACTGCAAACTCCGACTCCCGGGTTCACACCATTCTCCTGCCTCAGCCTCATGAGTAGCTGGGACTACAGGCGCCCGCCACCGCGCCCGGCTAATTTTTTGTATTTTTAGTAGATACGAGGTTTCACTGTGTTAGCCAGGATGGTCTCGATCTCCTGACCTCGTGATCCGCCTGCCTCGGCCTCCCAAAGTGCTGGGATTACAGGCGTGAGCCACTGCGCCTGGCCTATTTATTTTTTTTAAAGATGCAGTTGTGCTTGGAACCATTTTTTAATCTCTTACATTGTGTTTTTACTGCACCATTTCTATGTTTAGATATGTTTGGATATACAAGTACTTAACATTGTATAATTGCTAACAGTATTCAGTACAGTACCATGCTGTACAGGTTTGCAGCCCAGGAGCAACAGGCTATACCATGAAGCCTAGGTATGTAGGAAGCCTATACCATCTAGTTTGTGTAAGTACACTCTATGATATTTGCACAACAAAATTGCCTCATGACACATTTCTCAGAACATATCCCTGTTGTTAAGCAACACGACTGTATATATAAATTATGTGGGCAGACTGGAAATCCATAAACAAGATCAATTCAACAGACACTTGTGGGAAGCACATGGGTAAACATATCACAAGAATAGAAGTAGAGACAAAGGAAAAAGAACATATATTTTAATGGGTTGAATTGTGTCCCCCTTAAAAGATATGTTGAAGTCCTAACTTCTGGTACCTGTGAACGGGATGGGACCTTCTTTGGAAAGAGGGGTTTTGCAGATGTAATTAAGGCCTAAGTTAAGATGACGTCATGCTGGAGTAGAGTGGGCCCTGAACACAATGTGACTGCTGTCCTTAAAGAGCAGAGGAGACACAGAGACAGACACACAGGGAAGGGAGAATGCCATGTGAAGACAGACAGGAAGGAAGGCAGCCACGTGAAGACGGAGGCAGAGATCAAAATCACACAGCTTCAAGCCAAGGAATGCCAAGGATTGCTGGCAACCATCAGAAGCCGGGAGAGAGACCCGGAACAGATTTCCCTTCTGAGTCGCTAAGAAGGAACCAATTCTGCAACCACTTAATTTTGGATTCTGGCCTCCTGAACTATGAAAGCATAAATTTCTGTTGTTTTAAGCCACCCAGCTTGTCATTTCTCATTTTGGTCTTAATTTGCATTTCTCTGACAACTAATGAAGTTCAATGCCCTTTCATTTGTTACAGCAGGCCTGGGAAACTAATACATAGATACATAATACATCAATAGAGTCCTTACACAGATTACAAAATGGGCAAACAAGCAAAACAACAATGAGCAGGGACAACTGCTCAAAGACGTGTTTTGCTGAGTAAAGAAAATTTGGCAAATTATTGACCTGCCTTGTTGATAATTACTTTTTATAGGAAGTTTGTGACAAAGCAACAAGAAAAACTGCCTCTCTGGACTGAATTCTGAGTAAATAGTTGGTAATATGAAAGTCTGAAAGAAATCTTGAGAGAAAATAATGTTAAGTCTGCATTACATTATACCAGTATGCATAAAGTGGAGTCATAATGGCAGTGGAAAGGGCCTTGGTATAGCACAAAAGCCCGAGTATTTCTGTTGCTAACAGTTACTAGTTATGTGATTTTAACCAAAAATAACTTTAGTTAACACTGTGATTGCAAGTTTTTAATCCAGCAAAACAAGAAATTTACAAGCCAGGCATGGTGGCTTACACCTGTAATCCTAGCACTTTGGGAGGCCAAGGCAGGAGGATCACTTGAGGCTAGATGTTCAAGACCAACCTGGGCAACAAAGCAAGACCCCATCTCTACAAAAATTAAAAAATTAGCCAGGCATGATGGCATGCACCTGTAGTTCCAGCTACTCGGGAAGCTGAGGCAGGAGGATCCCTTGAGCCCAGGAGTTTGAGGTTACAGTGAGCTGACTGAACCACCACACTCCAACCTGACCGACAGAGTGAGATCCTGTCTGAAAAACAACAAAAAAATACAAAATACAACAAAAAACAAAGAGGCTTATGCCTCTAATCCCAGCACTTTGGGAGTCCAAGGCAGACAGACTGCTTGAAGCCAGGAGTTCAAGACCAGCCTGAATAACATGGCAAAACCCCATCTCAATTATTCTCTAAAAATGTTTTATAAAAAAATTAAAAATAAATTTACACTTGGCTTGCTTACCTCAGATACCTGTTGTGAAGATAACAATAAGATTTCAGCTGTAAAATCAGTTTGAAAACACTACATAATATATAATATCACCATCGTTATTATTCCGCAGTTAGTGATGTTTCAAAAACATAAGGAACAACTCTGTGATCAGACTGAAAAGGTAAACAGGCAGAGAAAAGAAAGGAAGTACATAGGAAAGAAAATAAAAATATAACAAAAAATTTGACCAGGCGCAGTGCCTCATGCCTATAATCCCAGCACTTTGAGAGGCCAAGGTGGTTGGAAAACTTGTGGTCAGGAGTTCAAGACCAACCTGGTCAACATGGTGAAACTCCCGTCTCTACTAAAAATACAAAAAAATTAGCCAGGCCTGGTGGCATGCACCTGTAACCCCAGCTACTCAGGAGGCTGAGGCAGGAGAATCACTTTAACCCGAGAGGCAGAGGTTGCAGTGAGCCAAGATCATGCCACTGCACTCCAGCCTGGGAGACAGAGTGAGACTCCATCTCAAGAAAAAAAAAATTAAAAAACAAAAAAATTTATTCTGACAAAGAAAGGAGAGCATTTATGGAAATCACATGCTAAGAAAGGGATCATTTTGTTATGAGCTCAGATTTTTTTTTTTTTTGAGATGGAGTCTTGCTCTGTTGCCCAGGCTGGAGTCCAGTGGCGTGATCTTGGCTCACTGCAAGCTCCACCTCTGGGGTTCAAGCCATTCTTCTGACTCAGCCTCCCGAGTAGCTGGGACTACAGGCGCCCACCACCACGCCCGGCTAATATTTTTGTATTTTTAGTAGAGACGGGGTTTCACCATGTCGGCCAGGATGGTCTCGATCTCCTGACCTTGTGATCCACCCGCCTCAGCCTCCCAAAGTGCTGGGATTACAGGCGTCAGCCATTGCACCTGGTCTTTTTTTTTTTTCTTTTTTTGAGACGTCGTCTCGCTCTTGTCACCAAGGCTAGAGTGCAGTTGCATGATCTCGGCTCACTGCAACCTCCACCTCCCGGGTTCAAGCAATTCTCTGCCTTAGCCTCCTGAGTAGCTGGGATTACAGGCGCCCGCCACCACACCTGGCTGATTTTTGTACTTTAGTAGAGATGTGGTTTCGCCATGTTGGCCAGACTGGTCTCGAACTCCTGACCTCAGGTGATCTGCCCACCTCGGTCTCCCAAAGTGCTGAGGTTACAGGCGTGAGCCACCGTGCCCGGCCATGAGCTCATATTTTTAAAAAACATACAAAGAGATGGAATGGCTGTATAATTAAGCATGAGCATAAAATACTATCACATGTCTCAGCTGTAAAAATGGAATATTAATAATACCTAGCTCTTAAAGTTGTTGCACAATAAAATGAACTAACAGATATGAAACTGTGCTATAAATTACACTATACCATGAAATTGTTAGTTGCAAAATTGTTGCAAATACACTCCAAAACAGCATAAATTGAAAAATACCAAGTACAGAAAGTGTTGAATATGTGTGTATATGTGAGGGGTGATGATGATGGTTTTGCCATATTCAGTATAAACAGAATAGCTACCACTTGGTACAGATGGCATTCCTATAATGAGAACAAATGACAGAGCTCTAAAAGCTGGTCCTTACCACAGTGTGAAGCATCTTCATGTATCAAGGATAGCATAAAATTATCATGAATTATGCACAAATTATTTTCTAAAAACAATCTTTTTTTTTTTTTTTTTTTTTGAGACATAGTCTCGCCCTGTTGCCCAGGCTTGAGTGCAGCAGTGCAATCTCAGCTCATAGCAAGCTCCACCTCCAGGATTCAAGCAATTCTCCTGCCTCAGCCTCCTAGTACCTGGGATTACAGGCACCTGCCACCAAACCCAACTAGTTTTTGTATTTTTAGTAGAGACAGGTTTTCACCATGTTGGCCAGGCTGGTCTAGCACTCCTGACCTCAAATGATCCACCTACCTCGACCTCCCAACGTGCTGGGATTACAAGCATGAGCCACCACACCAGGCCAAAACAATCTTTTTGTCTTATTCCAACATGTTACTGAAGTTAAATTACAAGGCCAGGCATGGTGGCTCACGCCTGTAATCTCATGCCTGTAATCCCAAGGTAGGAGGAACACTTGAGGCCAAGAGTTCAAGACTAGCTTGGGCAATATCTGATATGGTTTGGCTGTGTCCCTACCCAAATCGCATCTTGAATTGTAGCTTCCATAATTCCCATTTGTTGTGGGAGGGACCCGGTGGGAGATAATTGAATCATGGGGGCGGTTTCCCCCATACTGTTCTCATGGTAGTGAATAAGTCTCACAAGATCTGATGGTTTTATAAGAGGAAACCCCTTTCGCTTGGTTCTCATTTTCTCTCTTGTCTGCCGCCATGTAAGATGTGCTTTTCACCTTCCACCACGATTGTGAGGCCTCCTAGCTACATGGAGGTGTGAGTCCATTAAACTTCTTTTCCTTTATACCACCCAGTCTCAGGTGTGTCTTTATTACCTGTGAGAAAATGGACTAATGTACTATCACAAGACTCTATCTCTATAAAAATTTTTTTTAAAAATCAGCCTGGCATGGTGTTGTGTGCCTATAGTCCTAGCTATTAGGATGGCTGAGGTGGAAGGATCGCTTGAGCCCAGGAGTTCTAGGCTGCAATGAACATGACTGTGCCACTGCACTACAGCCTGGGTGACAAAATGAGACTCTAACTCAAAGAAAAAAAGTTACATGCTATAATAATAACGAAAAGAGAAATGCATAGGTACCAAACTTCTTGTTGATCAATGTATAAAGAAACTGAATAATACCATGAGGACAGAGAGTTTAAGAAAAGGAAGCCAAAGGAGTTTTGGCATGGAGCAGCAGTGATACACAGCCAGAAGGCCATTTGTAAAATATTGCCCACAAGACTATAAAGACATCATTTTGCCTATCAAATATAGAAAAAGAGAGATGTTTATCTAACACACACAATTACACAAATTCCAGTAGTAATTCAACTGAGACATAGCACAACCTAGCAGAAAGCACTGCAGTGAAAGGGAAAAAAGGCAGGAAAAAAAGAGAACACACAATTACTTGATACACAGAGCAAAAGGAATGTTGGTTAATCAGAGTAAATGTTGGCTCCCCTTGCTGTATTCTGCATTTTCTCTAGTGCACACTGGTATAATTAGTCCATACTTATTGAGGAAACTAAGTTCTGATTAGCATGACGTGTTCAGAGCAAAAGAACAAATTACTTTCACTGCTTAAGGCATACAGATCTGCATGAATTTGTTTCAATGCCAGTGCCAGAAGGGAAAACTAAAGAGGGCAAGAGACAGGGGATAGTAGATAGTCTTTTTTTTTTTTTTTTTTTTTTCTGAGACAGTCTTGCTCTGTCACCAGGCTGGAGTGCAGTGGTGCAATCTCGGCTCACTGCAACCTCTGCCTCCCAGGTTCAAGCGGTTCTCCTGCCTCAGCCTCCTGAGTCGCTGGGACTACAGGCGGGCACCACCACGCCCAGCTAATTTTTGTATTTATAGTAGAGACGGGGTTTCACCATGTTGGCCAGGACGGTCTCGATCTCCTGACCTCATGATCCGCCCACTTGGCCTCCCAATGTGCTGGGATTACAGGCGTAAGAGAGTAGAGATTCTTATACTGAGAAAAGATATAGTTACATTAAAAATTTCTTCTCTTACTCAAGTAACTGTATTAAGAATTATATCATTCCAATGTACAAAAATAACAATGAAACAGTGTTTAATAAACTGAGTATAAATGAAGAAATAAAACAGAAAAAATTGAAAAATGTAGAAAATAGCTTTTAAAAATTTATTCCTATGACTTATTTTTTTACTTTTTTATTGTGGTAAAATATACATATTTACCATCTTAACCGTTTCTAAGTGTACAGTTCAGTGGTATTGAATATATCCATAGTGTTGTATAGCCATCACCACCATCCATCTCCATTTTTACCTTGTAAAACTGAAATTCTATACCCACTACTTAATAACTCCCCCATTTTCCCCTCCTCCTAGCCCGTGGCAGCCACCAATCTACTTTCTGTCGATAGGTTTGACTACTCTAAGAATATCATGTAAGTGGAATCATATAGTATTTGTCTTTTTGTGTCCAGCTTACTTCATTTGGCATTATGTCCTCATGATCCATTCATGGTGTAGCATATATCAGTATTTCCTTCCTTTTTAAGGCTGAATAATACGCCCTTGTTTTTATATACCATATTTTGCTTCTCCATTCATCCACTGATGGACACAAGGGTTGCTGCCATGTTATAACTACTGTGAATAATGCTGCTATGAACATGGCTATACAAATATCTCATCAAGAACCTGCTCTCAATTCTTTTGGATATAAACCTAGAAGTAGAATTGCTGGATCATATGAGGATTCTATTTTTAATTTTTTGAGGAACTGCTATATTGTTTTCCACAGTGGCTGTATCATTTTATAGTCCCACCAACAATGCACAAGAGCTCCAACTTCTCCATGTTTCTCAACACTTGTTATTTTCTATTTATTACTATTATACCTTCTTGATAGCAGCCATATGAATGAGTGTAGTTTTGATTTGCATTTCTCTAATGACAAGTGATGCTGAGCATCTTTTCACCTGCTTATTGGCCATCTGCATATCTTCTTTGGAGCAATGTCTATCCTATGACTCTGTTTATGCAGCAAAAAGACACTTATACAAGGTCAGGAGTTCATGACCAGCCTGGTCAATGTAATGTAAAGCTAAAAAAGAAAAACAAAAATAAAAATAAAATAAATGTGTAAATAAAATGAAGAGTACAGGATTTAATCACTCTGAAAGGTTTCTTTTCCCTGTATGGTTAGTCAAATACCCTTACATTTCACTCACAGACTGCAGGCTTCTGTTCTTCCTATTCTTCCAAATGCTCTCAATTTCCCTAAGCACTCTCGTTCTCCTTTTTTTTTTTTTTTTTTAACATAGAGTTGCCAGGCGCGGTGGCTCATGCCTTCACGCCTGTAATCCCAGCATTTTGGGAGGCCGAGGTGGGCAGATCATGAGGTCAAGAGATCGAGACCGTCCTGGCTAACACAGTGAAACCCCGTCTCTACTAAAAATACAAAAAATTAGCCAGGTGTGGTGGCACGCGCCTGTAGTCCCAGCTACTCAGGAGGCTGAGGCAGGAAAATTGCTTGCACCCGAGAGGCAGAGGTTGCAGCGAGCCAAGATTGCACCACTGCACTCCAGCCTGGGTGACAGAGCGAGACTCCATATCAAAAAAAAAAAAAAAAAGATAGAGTCTCGCTCTGTCACTCAGGTTGGAGTGCAGCAGCACAATCTTGGCTCACTACAACCCCCACCTCCCAGGTTCAAGCGATTCTCTTGCCTCAGCCTCCTGAGTAGCTGGGATTACAGGCGTGCACCACCATGCCTGGCTAATTATTGTATTTTTAGTAGAGATGGGGGTCTCACCATGTTGGCCAAGCTGGTCTCGAACTCCTGACCTCAAGTGATCCGCCCACCTCGGCCTCCCAAAGTGTTTGGATTAAACGCGTGAGCCTGGCCTCATTCTGCCTTATTTTCAGAATAGTCAGTGCTTCTCTCAGTGGCAAAGAACAGATAGAATCTCCTAAGGATTTCCAGGCTTGCAGTTATGCTGGTTCCCAAATCCAAACTTGATCTAATTTAAATACAAACCCAATAAAATCTAAACTCTTATATTATTAATATAAAAAACTGGCCAGGGAAGGTGGCTCATGCCTGTAATCCCAACACTTTGGGAGGCCGAGGTGGGCAGATCACCTGAAGTCAGGAGTTCGAGACCAGCCTGACCAACATGGCGAAACCCTGTTTCTACTAAAAATACAAAATTAGCCAGGCATGGTGGTGCATGCCTGTAATCCCAGCCACTCGGGAGGCTGAGGCAGGAGAATCGCTTGAATCCAGGAGGTGGAGGTTGCAGGATCACATCACTGCACTTCAGTCTGGGCAACAAGAGTGAAACTCCATCTCAAAAAAAATAAAAGATGAAAAACTAAGGTCCAGTTAGTTGGTTATCTAAAAACAATACATACAAACAAGATGCATGGAATGACTATTTATGAAGCTAATGGGGCAGGAAATACAAAAATACACAAAATGAAAGAAAGCATCCAAAATATGAATCTGGAGACGGATGTAAGGAAGCATGACTCAAAGCCGCCTACTCCTAACAATTCATTCAAACTGTCTCCAGTAGAGAACTCACAGAGGCAGAAAATACAATGAACTTTCATTTAAATCACCATTTATTTATTTATAACACCAAAACTCAAGAGGAAACAAGATATGTAGGCAAAAGCCTCAATCACCAATCAGCAAGCTATTAGGTCTATATTTCTATTTAGTCTGTAAAGAAGTGCAGGCCACGTAGATGTTTCATTCTTTTTTTCTTTTTTTTTTTTTCTGAGACAGCTTCTCACTTACTCTGTGAGTGGCATGATCTCCCGGCTCACTGCAACCTCTGCTCCCAGGTTTAAGCAATTCTCCTGCCTCAGGCTCCCAAGTAGCTGGGATTACAGGCACGCACCACCACGCCCAGCTAATTTTTTTTTTTTTGAGATGGAGTTTCGCTCCTGTTGCCCAGGCTGGAGTACAGTGGCACGATCTCCGCTCACAACAACCTCCGCCTCCAGGTTCAAGTGATTCTCCTGCCTCAGCCTCCCAAGTAGCTGGGATTACAGGCATGTGCCACCATGCCCGGCTAATTTTGTATTTTTAGTAGAGACAGGGTTTCACCATGTTGACCAGGCTGGTCTTGAACTCCTGACCTCAAGTTTTCCAATCCCCTCGGCCTCCCAAAGTGCTGGGATTATAGGCGTGAGCCACCACGCCTGACCTTGTTGTATTTTTAGTAGAGATGAGGTTTCACCATGTTGGCCAGGCTGGTCTCGAACTCCTGACCTCAAGCGATCCACTCTCATCGGCCTCCCAAAGTGCTGGGATTGCAGGTGTGAGCTACCACACCCAGCCAACAGACATTTCCTTGTTGATCGATCATATACAAAGATGAGAGCAACAGTGGCCAACAGTCTGTGTATGTAGTATAAATACAAACAACATGAAAATCATGAGGGGACACTCGAGCAACATCTCAGCATACTCTGACAGAAGGCTGTTAGTCATCAAATGTTGGGTTAATCTGTACTAAGCAGAACAACAATAAAAATAACTCATTGAAAGATACTTATGGGCCAGGCGTGGTGGCTCATATCTGTAATCCCAGCACTTTGGGAGGCCGAGGCAGGCAGCTCACTTGAGGTCAGGAGTTCCAGACCAGCTTGGTCAACATGGTGAGACCCCATTGCTACTAAAAATACAATAATTAGCCAGGCGTGGTGGCACGCGCCTGTAATCCCAGCTACTCAGGAGGCTGAGATAGGAGAATCGCTTGAACCCAGGGGGCGGAGGTTGTAGTGAGCCAAGATTGCACCACTGTACTCCAGCCTAGGCCACAGAGTGAGAAGCCATCTCAAAAAAACAAAACAAAACAAAACTGTGTGGCCTGCACTTCCAAAAAACAAAAAAAGAAAGAAAGAAAAAAGGAAACATGGATGGCTGGGTGGTGGCTCACCTCCTTTCTTTTTTTTTTGAGACAGAGTCTCACTCTGTCACCCAGGCTGGAGTGCAGTGGCGTGATCTCAGCTCACTGCAACCCTCTGCCTCCCGGTTTCTAGCAATTCTCCTGCCTCAGCCTCCCTAGTAGCTGGGACTACAGGCAAGTGCCATCACACCTGGCTAATGCAAATTTTTAGTAGAGACGGGGTTTCATTCACCATGTTGGCCAGGTTGGTCTCGAACTCCTAACCTCAGGTGATCCACCCGCCTTGGCCTCCCAAAGTGCTGGGATTACAGGCGTGAGCCACTGCGCCCAGCAGAAACTCCATTTTTCTACAAAAAAATGAAAAAATCAGCCAGGCGTGATGGTGTGTGCCTGTAGTCTCACCTACTCGGGAAGGTGAGGTGGAAGCGCCACTGCACTCAGGCTTGGGTGACAGAGCCAGTCCCCACTCATATGGTCATATGATGTATTCCGTCACAATTCTGCTTTCCTACATTTCATGTTTTGTCTACAATAAATTGGATGCATGATAGGTAAGAAAAGAATAAACTTTTCCTCAAAGGAGAAAGAAAAATTACTTTTTCTTTAAGCAGTAACTGATTGGTTATATTTGTTTTTCCTTGTAATACTCTATTGTATGGATATGCCAAATTTTGTTTCTCCTTTCAACAACTGATGAACAGACTTTCACTTTTTGGCTACTATGAATAATACTGCTACAAATATTTGCCTACAAGATTTTGTATAGACATGTTTTCATTTCTTCTGGGGGTATACCTCCTAGTAGAATTGCTGGGTCATCTGACAACTCTATATTAACCCTGTTAGGAGCTACCAGACTATTTTCCAAAGTGAATGTACCATTTCACACATGCAGCAATGTATGAAGTATTGTACTTCTCCACATCCTCAAAAACACTTGTTATTATCTGTCTAGAGAGATTTGGATTTCCCTGATGGCTTTTCATGTGTTTATTGGGGCTTTGTATATTTCCTTTGAAGAAATATCTACTCAGATACTTGACATTTATTTATTTATTTATTTATTTATTTTTGAGATGGAGTCTTGCTCTGTCGCCCAGGCCGGAGTTTAGTGGTGCAATCTTGGCTCACTACAACCTCTGCCTCCTAAGTTCAAGCTATTCTCATGCCTCGGCCTCCCAAGTAGCTGGGATTATAGGCACCTGCCACCACGCCTGGCTAGTTTTTGTATTTTTAGTAGAGACAGTGTTTCACCATGTTGGCCAGGTTGGACTCGAACTCCTGACCTCAAGTGATCCACCCCCACCTCTGCCTCCCAAAGTGCTGGGATTACAGGCGTAAGCCACCGTACCCAGCCTTTGGTGTATTTTTTTAATGGGTTTTCTTTTTATTATTTCATTTTAAGAGTTCATTACACATTCTAGATAAAAGCACCTTGTCAGATAAATGATTTGCAAATACATTATTCCTTTTTGTGAGTTGTCTTCACTTTTTTGGATTGCTTATATTTATATTTTTCTTTTCTCATAGTTAACTTTTATTTTTGTCAAAATAATATATAAACAATAAAAAAGTCAACATTAGGCTGGGCGTGTTGGCTCACATCTGTAATCCCAGCACTTTGGAAGGCCGAGGTAAGCGGATCACCTAAGGTCAAGAGTTCAAGACCAGCCTGGCAAATGTGATGAAACCACATCTCTACCAAAAATACAAAAAATTAGCCAGGCATGGTGGCACATGCCTGTAATCCCAGCTACTCGGGAGGCTGAGGCAGGAGAATCACTTGAACCCAGGAGGTGGAGGTTGCAGTGAGCTGAGATCACGCCACTGCACTCCAGCTTGGGCGATAAGAGTGAAACTCTATCTCAAAAAAAGCCAACATTACCCACAAACACTTAAAGACAGTAGTCTGCTGGTTCACCCTTCCCCCCACCACCCCTATACTGCCAGCATCAACAGCTTCCCACTGTTAGGCTGGCCACAGTGGCTCACACTTATAATCCCAGCGCTTTGAGAGGCCAAGGCAGGAGAGTCACTTGAGCCTGGGAGTTTGAGACCAGCCTGGGAAACATAGTGAGACTCCTATAAAAAATCTAAAAATTAGGTGGATGTGGTGGTGCACACCTGTAGCCCCAGCTACTTAGGAATCTGAGGCAAGAGGATCACTTGAGCCCAGGAGTTCAAGTGAGCCATAATTGTACCACTGTATTCCAGCCTGGGGGATAGACAAAGACCCTGTCTCTAAAATGTAAGAAAAACCAAAAATCGAAAAACTTTCAATTCTTCTGTTTTACCTGGTAGTTTCCTCTATTTTCGTATATAATAAGCTTGTCTTGCAATTGCTTGATTCATCTATTTTTGATATTCATCTATTTTGATAATAGTTTCCTCTATTTTCCTATAT
This sequence comes from Gorilla gorilla gorilla, assembly GCF_029281585.2. Lineage (NCBI taxonomy): Eukaryota > Metazoa > Chordata > Mammalia > Primates > Hominidae > Gorilla > Gorilla gorilla. The sequence continues at coordinate 121,445,521 of NC_073237.2, forward strand.
AAGCTTTTCTTGCAATTACTTGATTCATCTATTTTTGATATTCATCTATTTTGATAATAGTTTCCTCTATTTTCCTATATAATAAGCTTTTCTTGCAATTGCTTGATTCATCTATTTTTGATATTACAGATTTTCTGCAAATGGCAAATAAGGATTTTGTTCTCTTATAGCTCCCACAGTGCCTCCCCCCATCATTAGTTATGTTATTGTTAATTATATCATTATTTGGGGTTATGTAAGCTAATAATTATATATCTTTGGTTAAATCAATCATTAATGCTTAAATTGTGAGCCTTTTTATTGCTTCATTATATGGCACATAATAGGATATTAAAAGGGAGAGAAGATCAGCATATAATTGAAAAGGCTCCTCAGACATCTATAACTGGAAGTTGGTTGTACTTCTTTTAAATCCTGTTCCTTGCTTCTTAGTAAATAATTTTTCACACTTACTAGTTAAATGCTATACTGTCTAATCAAATTTCATACAGAAAGTATCTTCATATAAAAATGCCTGGGTTTTTTTTTTAACCTACCTTAATTAACAACTCATTAGTTCAAGAATTCCCAGTCTTTGAGTCTGTAAATGACACTACTATCCTGTTGACACAATGACAGTTACAGAAATTACAAGATGGTGCTTAAGAAATCCCTGTTAGCATCCAAATTCATATGTATTGGCAAACACGTTGGTGACTTAAAAAAAAAAAAAACTGGTATTTCACGGAACAGTTATTGACCCTCAGTTTTCATTCAGCATTTGATTACGAAAGCAGGAATTAGACCCCAAAGTCTGTGAAGGGAATATGTGCACAACACTTAACAAAGCACATGAATTACTCCTTGAATTACAGCAATAAACAAGATGCCATGTGAATTCTAAAAGGTACCTTGATTGTCTACATACTACCAAAAGCAGCTTAAAATCTGGGATTGCTTAACTAGAGGGAAGTTACCAAAAAAAAAGAAAACGGCCCTCAGTTCCTTGGATCCTTAGTCACCTGTAGCTGGAAGGAGGAAGAAAAAGGCAGGGGGCAGGGTACAGAAGAAATCAAGCTCCCACGCTCCAGAAACTATGCCAGGCATTTTATATACATATCATCTGCACACTCCTATAAGGTAGGCACTGTCACCAGAATTTAGAGATGAAAAAACAGGCTTAAGTAAGTTATTTCTCCAGAATTACACAGTTAGAAGAAAAACCCCAAAGTCATGCTCTTCTTCCCAAACAACCCTCATAGTATGCATCCTAAGATAAAAACACAAATATTGTGAAATAGGGTTGTCTGATCCCGAGTTATCCCAGTATTTCAAATCCCATAGATCCTACCTCTCCTTTTCCTTAAAACATAAGTAAACGTATTTTCAGGCTTCCCCCTACCCAGTGATTAAAAATCACTCTTTGAAAAAAATATTATGATACCCAAAAGAATCACTAAAACAATTTTTAGAAATTGATTTTGGTTATCAGATCTACCTCTCAAGGAATGACTCGAATTACTAGCTATTTTACTTTGGGCATGTTTTTAACTTTTCTCAGCTTTGGGATTTCTTCAACTCCAAAACAGAGTTTATATTATTTACCCCTCATAAAGGTATTATGAAGATTCCACTAGACAATATTCATAACATTATGTCACAGAAAGTGCTCATAAACAGTCAATAAAAGGTAGTAAATACTAAAGCTGATAATTTATACCATCAATCACAATCCACTGTGATATGGTTTGACTGTGTCCCCACCCAAATCTCATCTTGAATTCCCACATGTTGTGGGAGGGACCCAGTGGAAGGTAAACGAATCACGGGGACAAGTCTTTCTCATGCTGTTCTCCTGATAGTGAATAAGTCTCATGAGACCCAATGGTTTTAAAAAGGGGAGTTCCCCTGTACAAGTTATCTCTTTGCCTGCTGCCATCCATGTAAGATGTGACTTGCTCCTCCTTGCCTTCTGTCATGATTGTGAGGCCTCCCCAGCCACATGGAACTGTAAGTCCAATTAAACCTCTTTCTTTTGTAATTGTCAAGTCTCAGGTATGTCTTTGTGAGCAGAGTGAAAATGGAATAATACTGTAAATTGGTAACAGTGGAGTGGGGCTTGCTGAAATGTAGAAGTGACTTTGGAACTGGATAACAGGCAGAGGTTGGAACAGTTTGGAGGGCTCAGAAGAAGACAGGAAAATGTGGGAAAGTTTGGAACTCCATAGAGACTTGTTGAATGGCTTTGCCCAAAATGCTGATAGTGATATGGACAATAAAATCCAGGCTGAGGTGCTCTCAGATGGAGATAAGGAACTTGTTAGGAACTGGAGCAAAGGCAACTCTTGTTATGTCTTAGCAAAGAGACTGGTGGCATTTTGCCCCTACCCTGGAGATCTGTGGAACTTTGACCTTGAGAGAGATGATTTAGGGTATCTGGTGGAAGAAATTTCTAAGCAGCAAAGCATTCAAGAGGTGACCTGGGTGCTGTTAAAGGCACTCAGTTTTGTTTTGTTTTGTTTTGTTTGGAGATGTAGTTTTGCTCTGTTGCCCAGGCTGGAGTGCAATGGCACCATCTCAGCTCACTGCAACCTCCGCCTCCCAAGTTCAAGCAATTTTCCTGCCTCAGCCTCCTGAGTAGCTGGGACCACAGGCACATGCTGCCAGGCCCAGCTAATTTTTTATATTTTTTATTAGAGAGGGAGGTTCACCATGTTGCCCAGGCTGATCTTAAACTCCTGAGCTCAGGCAATCCGCCCACCCCGGCTTCCCAAAGTGCTAGGATTACAGACATGAGCCACCATGCCTGGTCCTAGGCACTCAGTTTTATAAGGGAAGAAGAGCATAAAAGTTTGGAAAATTCACAGCCTGACAATGTGACAGAGAGGAGAAACCCATTTTCCGGGGAGACATTCAAGCCGGCTGCAGAAATTTGCATAAGAAACGAGGAGCCCAAAATTAATCCCCAAGACTATGGAAAAAATGTCCAGGGAATGTCAGAGATCTTCACGGCAGCCCCTCCCATCACAGGCCTGGAGGTCTAGGAGAATATGGTTTTGTGGGCCAGGCCCAGGGTCGCCATGCCATGTGTGGTCTAGAGACTTGGTGCCCTGCATCCCAGCCACCCCAGCCATGACTAAAAGGGGCCGAGGTACAGCTTGGGCTGTTGCTTCAGAGGGTACAAGCCCCAAGCCTTGGGTGCTTCCACATGGTGTTGAGACTGCGGGTGCACAGAAGTCAAGACCTGAAGTTTGGGAACCTCTGCCTAGATTTCAGAAGATGTATGGAAATGCCTGGATGCCCAGGCAGAAGTTTGCTGCAGGGGCAGGGCCCTCATGGAGAACCTCTGCTAAGGCAGTTCAGAAAGGAAATGTGGGGTTGGAATCCCCACACAGAGTCCCTACTGGGGCACTGCCTAGTGGAGCTATGAGAAGAGGGCCACCGTCTTCCAGACCCCAGAATGGTAGATACACTGACAGCTTGCACCATGCGCCTGGAAAATCTGTAGAAACCCAATGCCAGCCCATGAAAGCAGCCGGGAGGGACACTATACCCTGCAAAGTCACAGGGGCGGAGCTGCACAAGACCATGGGAGCCTACCTCTTGCATCAGCATGACCTGGATGTGAGACATGGCGTCAAAGGAGTTCATTTTGGAGCTTTAAGATTTGACTGCCCTGCTGGATTTTGGACTTGCATGGGGCTTGCAGCCCCTTTGTTTTGGCCAATTTCTCCCATTTTGAATGGCTGTATTTATCCAATGCTTGTACCCCCACTGTACCTAAGAAGTCACTAACTTGTTTTTGATTTTACAGGCTCATAGGCAGAAGGGACTTGCCTTGTCTTGAATGAAACTTTGGACTTTTGAGTTAATGCTGAAATGAGTTAAGACTTTGGGGGACTGTTGGGAAGGCATGATTGGTTTTGAAATGTGAGGACATGAGATTTGGGAAGGGCCAGGGGCAGAATAAGGTTTGGCTGTGTCCCCACCCAAATCTCATCTTGAATTCCCATGTGTTGTGGGAGGGACCCGGATGTAACTGAATGAATGGGGGCAAGTCTTTCCTGTCCTGTTCTCATGACAGACAATAAGTCTCATGAGATCTGATGGTTTTAAAAAGAGGAGATCCCCTGCACAAGCTCACTCTTTGCCTGCTGCTATCCATGTAAGACGTGACTTGCAGGCCGGGCATGGTGGCTCATGCCTGTAATCCTAGCACTTTAGGAGGCTGGGGCAGGTGGATCACCTGAGGTCAGGAGTTCATGACCAGCCTGGTCAACATGGTGAAACCTCGTCTCTGCTAAAAATACAAAAATTAGCTGGGTGTGGTGGTGTGCGCCTGTAATCCCAGCTGCTCCAGAGGCTGAGGCAAGAGAATTGCTTGAACCCAGGAGGCGGAGGCTGCAGTGACCTGACATCGCACCAATGCACTCCAGCCTATGCGACACAGTGAGACTCCATCTCAAAAAAAAAAAAAGATGTGACTTGCTCCTCCTTGCCTTCTGCCATGATTTTGAGGCTTCCTCAGCCACATGGAACTGTAAGTCCAATTAAACCTCTTTCTTTTGTAAATTGCCCAGTCTCAGGTAGCCTTCATCAGCTGCATGAAAATGGAGTAATCACACTGTTAGTTCAATCATTCAACAAATATTGACAGCCTTCTATGTGCCAGGTATTTTTCCAGGTGCTAGAACATGGCAGTGAAAAAGCAGTGAAAAAATATATCTGCTTTCACAGAGTGTACTTTCTACACTCTGTGAAAGACAAAAATAAAATGAGGATAAATATAATATTCCAAGTGGTAAGAAGTACTGTGAAAAAAGTACAGCAGGAAGGGAGAATGACTGAGGGTGATACTTTCACTGGAGTAGGCGAGGTGAAGCTTGCAAGAGTTCCACTGGAGTGGAGACCTGGATGAAATGAAGGCTGGGAGATCCAGGTTCCAGGTAGAGGAACAAGTACAAAGATGCTGAGGCAGGTATGTACTTGGTGTATGGAGGAACGAGAGGGTCTGTCTAAAAATACAACAGTAAAAAAATTTTTTTTTAACCCAGCCCCTCATAAATTAGTTAATATGAACAGGACTCTTGGCTGCTGCTTTTTTTTTTTTTCTGAGATGGAGTCTCGCTCTTTTGCCCAGGCCGGAGTGCAGTGGCGCCATCTCGGCTCACTGCAAGCTCCGCCTCCCAGGTTCATGCCATTCTCCTGCATCAGCCTCCTGAGTAGCTGGGACTACAGGTGCCCGCCACCACGCCCGGCTTTTTGTATTTTTAGTAGAGACGGGGTTTCACCGTGTTAGCCAGGATGGTCTCGATCTCTTGACCTCATGATCTGCCCGCCTCGGCCTCCCAAAGTGCTGGGATTACAGGCGCCAGCCACCGCGCCCGGCCGGCTGCTGCTTTTTAAGCACTACATAAAAGAGGCCAAGCAGAGACAACAATCCAGATGCCCATGCTCCAAGCTCATCATCCTGCCTGGGGCCAAAGCTGCTTCTTCTGACTGACCACAGAAAGGGAGCACTCTGGTTCCCCTAGAGGGGCGGCCTTTTTCTAATTTGCACAAAGGAACCATATAGGCCACCTGCAACCCCTTCAGGATTTCCCTTTCCGTAGAATGCATTGTGTCTACAATCATCAAAGCAGTGCTAATGGGCCTGTCATCTGAGAAATGAAAACAGACTCATCATGTTAAGGTAGATTCTATAATGACATTTATTAAAAAGGGGTTATAACATGAGATCACCACAACTTTTATTGTTCTTTATATTGATAAAATTTTTTAAAAATCTAATAAGCTAAATAAGGCTATGTGATATACATACACTGGATGTGAATTCTGAAGACCCAAGTCCAGGTCCCAATTGTTCCATTTTCCCCAAAGTCACGCAGCTTACAGTTTTATCAAATTTCAGTTTCTTCATTTGTATGGAGGATAATGAGCACTAACTATCCTATCTTACTGACTACTGTGACAAATCCTATTAAAAAGTAACCACTTTTTATTACTACCAATTAAAAAGGCAAATGTAATTACATTGTAATAAAAGTAGACTGTGTTTTTTATTAAGGAAAAATATCTTGGGAACATCAATAGACTTTAAAAGGTTAAAAATAAAATCAAATAACAGACGGGTGCGGTGGCTTATGCCTGTAATCCCAGCACTTCGGGAGGTTGAGGTGGGTGGATCACCTGAGGTTAGGGGTTCGAGACCGGCCTTGCCAACATGGTGAAACCCCATCTCAACTAAAAATACAAAAATTAGCCTTGCGTGGTGGCGTGCACCTGTAGTCCCAGCTACTCAGGAAGTTGAGGCAGGAGAATCACTTGAACCCAAAGGGCGAGGACTACAGTGAGCCGAGATTGCACCACTGCACTCCAGCTCTGGGCGACACAGCAAGGCTCTGTCTCAAAAAAGAAAAAAAATCAAATAACATATCAGGCTTCTATATTAAAAAAATATTGACTGGGTGCAGTGGTTCATGCCTGTAATCCCAGCACTTTGGGAAGCCAATGCAGGAGGATTACTTAAGCCCAAGAGTCCCCATTAAAAACTTAGCCAGGTGTTGTGGTGCACACCTATAGTCTCAGCTACTCAGGAGGCTGAGGTAGGAGGATCACTTGAGCTCAGGAGGCTGAGAATGCAGTGAGCCGTGATCGCACCTAGGCAACAAAGCGAGACCCTGTCTCAAAATATATATGATAATTCTTTGCTGCTGAGAAAAAGTTCCATCTGAGCCACCTAGAGGGTTAAAATGTGCCATGATGATAATGATGATACCATAAAAACCAAGCAAGACTGCTGACTGAGGATTCCTCCCAAGAGGACCAAGTGTCAAGCTGACACATCCTCTTCTCCTGGAGGTTCATCAAGTCTTATTCTTCTGTCAAGCCTCTACCCTTAGCAAACATAAGTAGACAGTAATTTTCTAGCCAATTTAAAAGTTATTAAACTGACTTAGTACCACCATCTCTATCAAATTTTCTGGATCACTCCTGTCAGAAACAATTTGTTTTTTTCTGAACTCTTAAAATACTTTGCTTATATAGTTCAATTGCCGTATATCATAGTTATTTGTGTACACTCGTCATCCCCTTCCTAAATTGTAAGCTACTTGAAAGCAGTAGCTTACAATAACCTCTTCCTTAAAGCACCTTATGTAAGTGCCTTGAACACTGTTTCCAGGCAACTCCAAAATATGCACTAATCAAAGGCAGTGAAACAGTTTATGTGTGCCTGCTCTATGGCTGCCACTGTTCCAGGTGCTGGAAAGAGAACTTCAGCTACCACAGGTGGTCAGAGGTAAGGAAAAGTGACTGAGGCAGGGACTTGATACTCTCCAAATGCTGGGAAACCTCATCACTGGAGGGTCTCAGAGGGAATGCTGAATAGCTGGCATTGCAAAGATGAAAAAAGGTCACCATTCAATCTTCTGAGAAAGAAGACTATAATCGGATTGGCCTAGTGGTACATGTAGAATCTATAAGGATTTTGTGAAAACAAAGGAAACCCTTCAAATTCCAAAGCCTTAGCCAGACTGCTGATCTAAAAATAATGCAGATTATCAGGAGATTCTTAATAGATCAAAATGTAGTCTACAGAGACAGACAGATATATTTGGGACCAGCATAGGGGCAAGAGTGGCGTGGGTAAGAGCACTGGTGTCAAACAGCCTGCACTCAATCCTGGTGCTGCCACTTACTATTCAAATACAGCTGCATGATTTTAGCCAAGTCATTTGACCTCTTTGTGCTTCAACTTTCCCATATGTAAGATGGGTAGAATAATAGAAACTGTTTCCCAGGGCTATCATGAAGATTAAGTGAGAATGTATGTAAAGTGTTTAGAAGAGAGTCTGGCATACATTAAATGTTATGTAAGTAATACTGCCATTTAATTTACCAACTAGACTAGGACAATTCTGTGAACGAAAAGGGGCACTATTAGACTTTGGAAAACCAGACTGTATCAGGCAAACTAGGACATATGGTCACCCTATAAATAAGTGTAAGAAGAAACAAAGGAATGTAACTAGAGAAAACAGCATTCTCTACTTCACCTCCCATAGATGCAGGTACCAAATGTTAACATCTGACTTATCTCTTCTGCTAAAGACATGTTATAGCTAAATGAGCACACTTAGTTTTTTGCTGTAAATACCACATGCCAGTAGCATTGATTGATACATCAATCAATATTGGCATGATGCCCTCAAGATTAGTAGCAGCCATCCAACAAATATTGAGGACATGCTAATGGCTATCAGGCAGAAAGTTGGTAAGACTTGGTCCTTGCCCTCAAGAGGCTCACCACCAGTTAAGGAAATGATTCCTGCAGGTACTAGCTAGTAACTAGTAACTAGTCCCCAGAGGCCATTGCTATAGCAAATATAACAAAGCCTGAAGATAACTCAGAAAATACTGGGGAAGATGAAAAAGGCGATTTGTAAAACAGACACAGTAGAAAAGAGAAAGTATTGCATTATTTTACATGGCACTTTCAAACAAATAAAGACATTCTAGAAAAATAATTAGAAAAAAGTACTTGCAGCAGATAGCTTTTGTTTGGCCCATGTAGCATCAATTTCCATTGCTTTGTAAAATTAGTGCTCTTTCATTATGTGAAATCTCATTAAAAGCAAAAAAATCCATTTGGAAGAAAACAAGAGAGAAGAGATAATGAATCAGGGAAACTGGTAATTTTATGTGTGTGATAATGGCTCAAAAAGAGTCCTCATGTTTTAAATACGCATACTGAAATATTTACAGATTAAATGATGTGATACCTAGAATTTGCTTCAAAAACTCAGGGTTAGGTGAGTGTGGATATACACAAATATATCAAATTTATAGATATAATATACATACATAAAGTATATAATTGGCCATCAATTCATGATTGTTGAAGTTAGGTGATGAGAATGTGGGGATTAATTATTCTATTTAATTTTCTGTAAATTTAAAATTTTTCATTTAAAAAGTTTTTGTTGATACGTCAATAGAATGGTCTCAACTTTTTTTTTTTTTTTTTTTGAGACAGGGTCTCACTGTCACCCAGGCTGGAGTGCAGTGGCACAATCACAGTTCATGACAGCCTCAAACTCCTGGGCTCAACCAATCCTTCCACCTCACCACCCCATGTAGCTGGAACTACAGATGCACACCACCATGCTGATATGGTTTGGATTTGTGTCACCACCCAAATCTCATGTCGAATTGTAATCCCCAATGTTGGAGGAGGGGCCTGATAGGAGGTGACTGGATCATGGGGGCAGATTTCCCCCTTGCTGTTCTCCTGATAGTAAGTTCTCAGAAGATTTGGTTGTTTAGAAGTGTGTAGCACCTCCCCACTGTTCTCTCTTCCTCCTTCTCCAGCCATGTAAGACGTTCCTGCTTCCCCTCTGCCTTTCTCCAGGATTGTTTCCTGAGGCCTACTCAGCCATGATTCCTGTACAGGCTATAGTACTATGAGTCAATTTAACCTCTTTGCTTTATAAATTATCCAGTCTCAGGTAGTTCTTTATAGCAATGTGAAAACAAACTAATGCACACACCCACCTAATATCTTAATTTTTTGTAGAGATGGGGGTCTCACTATTTTGCCCATGCTGGTCTTGAACTCATGGGCTCAAGCAATCCTCATGCCTTGGCCTCCCAAAGTTCTAGGATTACAGGCATGAACCACCATGCCTGGATGTATTATTTTTAATTTTAAAAATAAAGTGCTTTTGAAAACTCCCTAACATAGAGTTTCTTAACCTTCTCACTCCCGCCATTTTGGGCCAAATAAGTCTTTGTTGTGGGGGTTGTCTGGTACACTGTAGAGTGTTTAGTGGCATCCCTCGCCTCTACGCACTAGATGCCAGTTGCATCACCCCCCTACTTGTTTTGACGGCTAAAAATGTCTCCAGATATTGCCAAATGTGTCTTGGGAGGCAGATCGCCCCAGCTAAGAAGCCCAGTGCTGATATACCATATACCTTATCCAAAACATTCCCAACCCTACAAAACAGAAACTCCCCAATTCTTAACTGTATTCTACATATCTAATAATGATTTTCAGCATTGTATCTTTTCTTATTCTTAATTCAGTTACTAATACTCTACTTGTAGTTCAGACTACCTCAAGTAGATAAACCAATTGTGCTGCTGCAAATTTAATGATTCAATAAAAATTATACTGCTTCTGAGACTTCTCTTCATCTATTTCCAAAGCTGAAACTAAAAACCTTAAGCTATTTATAGTATTATAACCTTCAAGAATATGGCCCAAAAAAGCAGGAAAAGGTTATACAATTCAATCTTCTTAAAATGTACTACTTAACCTGTGGTCAAATTAAACAGCTCCAAAACATGCCCCAAAGCAGAATAACCCATACAAAGATGAAAGTGCAAAGGATATTATCTAGTTTCTTGTTACTCAAAATGAGATCTATAGACCAGCAGCATCAGCATCACCACAGAGCTTAACAGAAAGGCAGAATCTTAGGCCCCACTTCAGACCTACAAAATCAGAATTTGCATTTCAACAAGCTTTCAAGATGGCTTGTGTGCACATTAAGTTTGAGGCAGTAATCTAGCTGGGTTTTTTTTTGGTTTGGGGTTGGGGGGAGCAGTGTTTGTTTGTTTTGTTTTAAGAGAAAGACAGGGTCTCACTCTATCACCCAGGCTGGAATGTAGTGGCACAATCACAGCTCACTGCAACCTTGAACTCCTGGGCTCAAGTGATCCTCCCATGGCAGTCTCTGAGTAGCTAGCCTTCACTGTCTTAGGAAGATAAAAAAAAAAAAGATACCTGTTTTCTTTTTAAAATAATGGATAAACATTTGGCCCATTTCCAATAATAGATATGTAAATGACTACAATAAGGAACTAATGAGTGCTGGAAAATAAAGTTGAGGTGAAACCTAGATCATGTATTCTCAATTACCCACACCTAGAAAAAAGGTTAGCCTAGACAGCAAGCATGTAGTGCCCTAGAAGAAATAAACCATTTCTGTGTGTCTAGACTTGAACTCAATTCTGAAATGACTACAACAACCCCCTTCAGCACAATAGTATACATACTAGGATCTAGGCATATTTTCTTAATTAACAAATGATGAATACTACAAGATTTTATAAAATATCTGCTAGATAAGTTACTCTGCCTTATGCAAGATAGGAGTATGTAAAAGGCCTCTAGAAAGGTCTAGATTTCAAGAAAGGAGGAGGTAGATAAGAAGAAGAGGAAGGAGAGGAAAACGAGGGAGGATGTGGAGGAGAGAGGAGGAGGAAGAGAGTAAGGAGCGATGGAGAGATGAGGAAGAGGAAGGAGGATGATGAGGAAGGAGGAGGAAGAAAGAGTAAGGAGTGATGGAGAGATGAGGAAGAGGAAGGAGGATGATGAAGAAGGAGAAGGAAGGGGCAGGGGAGAAGGAAGGAATTTTTCCCTAAACAAGAATTTTAACAACAGCCTAATGGGCTAGTTCATGAATCTATCCACTTCTTTTCATCTCCACTGTCACTACCCTAATCTAAGTCAGTATCATCTATTTTGGAGCCTCATGACTTATTCTCCCCACATCTACTCTTACACTCCTATACTCCATTCTTGACATAGCAGCGACCTCCTGGACTCAAGAGATCTTCCCACCTCAGCCTCCCAAACTTCTGGGATTACAGGGGTGTGCCACCATGCTTGGCCTCAGAGTAATCTTTTTAGAGGTTTTTGAGATGCAGTCAGTGGCTCAAATGAGAAAGGATAGGTTAGCTGGGCACGGTGGCTCATGCCTGTAATCCCAGCACTTTGGGAGGCCGAGGCAGGTGGATCATGAGGTCAAGAGATCGAGACCATCCTGGCCAACATGGTGAAACCCCGTCTCTACTAAAAATACAAAAAAATAGCTGGGCATGGTGGCAGGCGCCTGTAGTTCCAGCTACTCCGGAGGCTGAGGCAGGAGAATAGTGTGAACCCGGGAGGCGGAGCTTGCAGTGAGCTGAGATTGCGCCACTGCACTACAGCCTGGGTGACAAAGCGAGACTCTGTCTCAAAAAAAAGAGAAAGGACAGGTTCAGAACTCACTCCAACAGATGCAATACCAGGGTTCAAAAATGGTGGCAACAGCATCCGCAACCAGACTCCCCTAGGGGCATGACTTCAGCCATGATTACATATATTTGGATTCCCTTGGTTCTTGCCTATTTTCTGAACCAGATTCTCCAGTCTTTCCATCCATGCTGTGAGGTACTTGACAACTTTCCAATAAATTCATTTTCTGCTTAAGCTGGCTGGAATTAAGGTCTGCAATTTTCAACCAAGAACCTTTCCTGGAACAATGCCGTTTCTTTTTTGCTTTTTTAATGACCTGTCACTCACTAAGTTTAGCCTTCCAAAATGGGTATAATTAAAAAGCTAAAATTCTAAATACCATTCACATCACCGACCTCCTAAAAACAGCTTTCAAAGTGAATATTTAGTTTTATTTATGACTCAGTTAAATCCAACATTCTACCTACTCCATGCTTGCACCTGGGCTACTAAACAGGGCTGAAGAAATACACATAATCATGCTGACTGATCTCACTTTCAAAGCATGACCACAGAATGGGCATTTCCACTACATTCCTAGTCCACTCACTCTTCACTTTCCAGAGCCCTATCTCACACTTTCTCTTCTCTCCTCAAACATCCAACATCTCATCCGCCATCCCCACTTTTCAGCTGATGGCAATTGTTTTATATTTCACTAAAAAACAGAGGCTTGGGCCGGGCACAGTGGCTCACGCCTGTAATCCCAGCACTGCGGGAGGCCGAGGCGAGCAGATCACGAGGTCAGGAGATCGAGACCATCCTGGCTAATACGATGAAACCCCATCTCTACCAAAAATAAAAAAATAAAAATAAAAATAAAAAAATTAGCCAGGCGTGGTGGTGGGCGCCTGTAGTCCCAGCTACTTAGGAGGCTGAGGCAGGAGAATGGCATGAACCCAGGAGGCGGAGCTTGCAGTGAGCTGAGATCACGCCACTGCACTCCAGCCTGGGTGACAGAGCAAGACTCCGTCTCTAAAAAAAAAAAAAAAAAAATCAGGCTTGGCTGCACATGGTGGCTCATGCCTGTAATCCCAGAACTTTGGGAAGCCAAGGGAGGTGGATCACTTGAGGTCAGGAGTTCAAGACCACCTGGCCAACATGGTGAAACACCGTCTCTACTAAAAAATAAATAAATAAATAAATATTAGCCAGGCATGGTGCCAGTTACTTGGGAGGCTGAGACAGGAGAATAGCTTGAATCCAGGAGTCAGAGGCTACAGTGAGCCAAGATCACGCCACTACACTCTAGCCTGGGCAACAGAGCAAGACTCTGTCAAACAACAACAACAACAACAACAAAAAACCACCAGAGACAATCAGTAAAGATCCTCCACACATGCCCAGCCACAATGTACCATCTACTTGCTATTGTAGCCACACATATTATTCTGTCTTCCTTCTATTATCTTGATTGAACTATGTTACTATCTAAGACCAAGCCCTCCATTCATGCCTTAACCTTCACATCCCTCACTGTTATTCAAGGACATCAACCCATCAACTGTTCTCTTCTTGCAGCATCACCAATGGGCCTCTGTGCTGGATAACTATCATCAGCATTCAAACAGGGTGCATTAGCTTCCAATTTAAAACTCTTCTTTCTAGCTCACATGCTCCTCTAGCCTTCATGCTGTTTCTCTACTCTCCTTCACAGCATTAACTCTTTAGAAGACTTGTCTATAGAGCTGTCTCCCATTCATCCCCCATTCTCTGTCGAACACACACCAATTCACTTTGTTCCCATCATTCCACTGAATCACTGCTTGTCACTACCAATGAGTTCCATACTTGTAAATCCAAAGGGTAATTATCAGTCTTCATCTTATGTTACTTATCTACAGCACTGGACACTGTTGATCATTTTCCTCTTCTTGAAACACTCCTGGTTGCCTTCTAAAACATCATTTCCGGCTGGGCACGATGGCTCATGCCTATAATCCCAACACTTTGGGAGGCCAAGGTGGGTGGATCACTTGAGGTCAGGAGTTCAAGACCAGCCTGGCTAACATGGTGAAACACCGTCTCTACTAAAAATACAAAAATTAGCTGGGCATGGTGGTGCACGCCTGTAATCCCAGCTACTCGGGAGGCTGAGGCAGGAGAATTGCTTGAACCCAGGAGGGGAAGGCTGCAGTGAGCCAAGATCATGCCACTGCACTCCAGCCTGGGCAACAGAACAAAACTCCAATTCAAAAATAAAAAAATCATTTCCTCCTCTTACTTCACAGGCTGCTCCTTCTCAAAGTTTCCACTGATGGTTCACCTAATGATCCAACGTGGAAATGTTGGAGTGTTCCTGAGCTCAAATCTCTGAGATGTTCTCTTCTCCACTCATTCCATAGGTGACAGTGTGAATTTTCATGGCTTTACACACCAACTGGACACTGATGACACCTCCTTTTTTTTTTTTGTTTTTTTGAGACAGGGTCTCGCTCTGTCACCCAGGTTGGAGTGCAGCAGTGTGATCTTGGCTCACTGCAGCCTTCGCCTCCCAGGTTCAAGCAATTCTCCTGCCTCAGCCTCCCGAGTAGCTGGGACTAGAGGCACACACTGACACGCCTGGCTAATTTTTGTATTTTTACTAGAGACAGGGTTTCACCATGTTGGCCAGGATGGTCTTGATCTCCTGACCTTGTGATCTGCCCTCCTCAGCCTCCCAAAGTGCTGGGATTATAGGCGTGAGCCACCGCGCCCGGCCGACACCTACGTTTTTTTAATCTACACACTGGACTTCTCCCCTGAATTCCAGTCTCCACTTTCTAACTTTCTATTTGTCATCTCTATCTGAATGTCTCATTGGTACTCCAAACTTAGCAGATACAAAACTTAATTGCAACTATTCACCCCAAAAACCTACTCTATTCACAGTCTTCCCCTTCTCGGTTGGAGCAACTCCATTTTTCCAGTTGTTCGGGTACAGTTCATTCCAAACACAGCAGACAAGATGATCTTTTAAAATATGTCAAATTCTATCACTTAGCTCAGAATCTTCACATGGTTTCCCATCTCATTCTGAGAAGGTCCCCAAGTCTTTACAATGGCTTACAAGGTCTCATATGATCTGATCACCACTATTATATACAAGACTTTATCTCCTATTATTCTTCATCCTACTATTCTCATTCATTCTAGCCACACTGCTCTCCTTGCTGTTTCATGTACACACCAATACTCTACACATTCCTGCCACAGGGTTGTCTTGGAATTTGCTGTAATCTCAGCTTGGACAGCTCTTCCCAAAATATCTGCACAGCTAGTTCCATCATTTCACTCAAATCACCTTATTGCATTTCTGGTCTTCCCTGACCACCCCATATAAAACAGCAACACCCTTCCTTATACTTATTTATTTTTGACACAAACTCTGGCTCTGTCACCCAGGCTGATGTGCAGGGGCTCCAACACGGCTCACTGAAGCCTCGACCTCCTGGGCTCAAGTGACCCTTCTGCCTCAGCTCCCCCAAGTAGCTGGGACTACAGGCTCACACCACCACGCCCAGCTACTTTTTGTGTTTTCTATAGAGACAGGGTCTCCCCATGTTGCCCAGGCTGGTCTCGAACTTCTGAGGTCAGTTGATCCGCCTGTCTCAGCCTCCCTAAGTACTAAGATTACAGGTGTAAGCCGCCATGCCCAGCCAAAATTTATTTATTATCTATCTCCAAATATAATGCAAACTTCATGAGGGGAGGGACATCTCCCTATCTCCAATGTCTAGAATAAAGCCCAGTACTAATAGTTACACAAGAAACTATTGATAAAGGAATAAAAGAAACTTTAAATTATAAATTTTTAAGTTATAAAATAGATACATAAAATGTATTAATTACTTTCACACACAAAGTTGTGACAGACATACAGATGTGTCACCCAGCTCTCCCTTCAAGAAAGAACTTGCTGGGAGTACTGTCAGCTCCTGTAGACATTACCTCTGCAGAGCTACCTTGCCCAAGGTCATGTGCTTCCCAAGACAATCCCTCATCCAGTAACCAACGGAGACAAAGGTATAAATGGTCCAGCCATTTCTGCTCAAAGCAGGGCAACTCTAAAAGTCCACGTTAGCTCCAGAGCTCCTGTTGTTCACAGTGTACCACAGCTCAACTTCTCCCTGCCAAATCTTGCTTCTTCCCTTCCACAGGAGTTGAACAGAAGAGCACTACTTAACATTCTGCACATTAAGTTGTGTCTCAAATTCTGCTTTCTGGAGCCCCTAACCTGTGATAGTTAAGACAAAAAATACATGCTTATTAAACTAAAAAACAAAGCATATCCCTATAAAACAGAAAATGAACATCCCTATAATAGATAGTCCTACAATACATGTTCTCTCCTTCTACAGAAATGATTACATAATAACAGAGTCTCCTATTTTTAACTGGGCATAAGGCCAACCATAATAAACACTAGCCTTCCTTGCATCCAGGTATGGCCATGGAGCTAAATGAAGGCCAGTGGGATTTGAGGTGAAGTGATGTAACTTTGAGAACTTGTCCTTAGAGGAATTAATGTGCTCCCTTCCTCCTGACTTTCCCCCCTTTTTCTAATGGGAATATGGACATAATATTGAGCATCTTGGACCACGTGGATGTGGGCAATAAGCTAGTGATGACAGAGCAACAAGACAGAAGAAGCCTGGAAAAACAAAACAAAACAAAAGAATAGAAGGGGCCTGGATCTCTGTGGAGCCACCATAAAGGCCCTGGGAGGCTTAAACTGAGAAAGAATTAAACCCCAATCTTTTTAAAATCTCTGTAACTTGGGTGAGGGCTACAACTGCTGTCAGTGCTCTGCCCACATTTCCTCCCAACCCTGTGCTCTCACTCCCAACAGCCAGCACCTGCAGGTCTTTGTAGAGGGGCTACCCTCAGTCTGCCAGCACTTCCTGGACATTTATACACTCATCCTGTATTAGTCTGTTTTCACACTGTTGATAAAGACATACCCAAGACTGGGTAACTTATACTGGAAAAAGGGTTTAATGGGGGTGCCTCACAATCATGGCAGAAGGCAAGGAGGAGCAAGTCATGTCTTACATGGATGGCAGCAGGCAAAGAGAGAGCTTGTGCAGGGGAACTCCCCCTTGCAGAACCATCAGATCTCGTGAGGCTTATTCACTATCACAAGGAGAACACAGGAAAAACCTGCCCCCATGATTCAATTACCTCCCACCGGGTCCCTCCCACAACACAAAGGAATTCAAGATGAGATTTGGGTGGGGACACAGGCAAACCATATCACCCCCCACCAGGGATGGTCCTTAGCAATTACTGATGGATATGAAAGTATAAAGGCTCTATTTTATTTCTTTGGTCCCTGGCAGTGACAACTCTTAGGTATAAGCTCCAGAACTCCCTTGCAAGACTAGCCAAAGTTGTCTACCTTGAGGCTTTCTTGGTATCACATCCTTGATACCAGCCTCCTCTTCCTGTCCCCAGTCCTACTTTCCCACTCCCTAGCAGGTTTTTCTGAAACTCTTCTCAGTAAGTTGCCTTCCCATAAAAGTTCATCTCAACTCCTGCTTCTGGGGAACCCAGCCTGAGGCAGTACCCTGCCTCTATCCCATTCTCCCAGGGTTTATCACACTCAATAACTGTACACCTTTCCAAACCTTTGTCTTTGCATAATCAAACATGTGGTTCTCTTAAACGAAAATGAAATTATATGATATAAACTATGCAACTGGCCTTATTCACTTAAAGTATTGCATGGACCACATTCTATGACAGTAAAATATATATACTCCTGACTATTTTCCAGGATACATTGTTGCCTATAACTTAACGTTTAAATGAATATCAAACACATTTTTTTGAGAAGTAGGGAAAGAATTTTAAAATGGTAGGAAACTTCTTTGATTCACTCCTATCATTCTACTCATCAATGAGAAAAGAAAGATTATATTACGTATACAATTACTTCTAGGAATACCAAAAAGAAGCAATGCTAAATTTGTTAAAAGTTAAAAAATTAGCCGGGCGCGGTGGCTCACGCCTGTAATCCCAGCACTTTGGGAGACCGAGGTGGGCAGATCACTTGAGGTCAGAAGTTTGACACCAGCCTGGCCAACATGGTGAAACCCAGTCTCTAATAAAAATACAAAAATTAGCCCAGCATGGTGGTGTGTGCCTGTAATCCCAGCTACTCAGGAGGCTGAGGCAGGAGAATTGCTTGAACTCGGGAGGTAGAGATTGCAGTGAGCCAAGATCATGCCACTTCACTCCAACCTGGGAGACAGAGTGAGACTCCGTCTCGGCGAAAAAATAATAATTTAGAAAAAAAAGTAAATAAATTAAATCATTCTTTTTTCTAGTTCTTTGAACTCCCTAAAGAGTTTAAAGGCCTGAAATAGATATAGACACAGATATATGTAATCTTCAATATATTAATACTTAAAATATTTAAATATTTTATATACAAATAAAATTTATATCAAATACCAGGATAGTCTTTCTTACAGTTTTGTGATTTAAAAAGGCAAGAAGAAGAGAAAGAAGTAGGAAGATTTCTCTAACTCCCATTACAAGTCTGGTATTTCAAAAGAATATTCTTTTGTTACTGGCAAAATGCATTCTGGATATTTCAGAAGGATATGTTGCTTGAAATATATATTTCAAGGAAGAAAGATTATAGATATTTTGTGAACCTTCAAGAATTAAAATAATAGCAATGGAAACTTCAATATTTCAACACCAACATTATTTAAGAATGTAT
Source organism: Gorilla gorilla gorilla (assembly GCF_029281585.2). Lineage (NCBI taxonomy): Eukaryota > Metazoa > Chordata > Mammalia > Primates > Hominidae > Gorilla > Gorilla gorilla. Next base: position 121,464,279 of record NC_073237.2, read on the forward strand.
ATTCTTATATGTATATATTCTTACATATATAAGAATGTATACAAGAATATGAATATTCCTCTAAGAATATTCTTATATGTATATAAATTCTGATCTATATAAGAATATATATGCGTGTGTGTATATATATATATATATCTATACACACACATATATATATGTGTATATACACATATATATATATGAGACAGGGTCTCACTCTGTTGCCCAGGCTAGGGTACAGTGGCACAATCATAGCTCACTGCAACCTCAATCTCCTGGACTCAAGAGATCCTCCCACTTCAATCTCCTCAGTAGCTGGGACTACAGATGCACACCACAACACCTGGATAATTTTTTTTTATTTTTTGGAGAGACTGGGTCTTGCTATGTTGTCCAGGCCAGTCTCAAACTCCTGGCCTCAAGCAATCCTCCTGCCTCGGCTTCCCAAAGTGCTGGGATTACAGGTGTGAGCCATCATGCCCAGCACATATTTAGAACATGACAGAAAATATAACAACGTTATCTCTTATTGGATGGTAAATCTGGATTACAATTATAAAAGAGACTTAATAAAGCAGTGTAACCTTTATTTTCCACAAAATGACTATACTGGTGCATAAAATGAAACAGAAGCCTTGAAAAAACAAACTCTCATGAGTAACAAGATTGTTTTCATCTCATTTGGAACTGTTCAATGTTACATATCGAACATTTTGGCAGGCCAATAACCTGTAACATTATAATTTAAGAATGCTAAGATGGGGCATGGCTGCAAGATGCAGTCACACTGTTTGTAAATTAAGAATCGAAGGGGGTCAGATGTGTAAGAGAACTTCTGTGGTGGTGTTTTTCCTATTTGTGAACTGCAAAAGGAAGTCTCCAATCTAGTTATTAAACTTTCAGTCTGTCTGAGGTAATAGCTATTATGCCAAAAGCAATTACTCAGGCTAGTACTGGAGATGTTTTGTTGTTGTTTTAGCCGAAGTCAGATAATTCCTGGGTTTGTCTGTATGTGCCCTTATCCCTTAATCAACAAGAACATCTACGACATCAAAATTCTCCCTCCTGTTTCCAGTTCTTCTCAACTGGCAAAATCACAGATTAAAAAAAAAAAATTAGATGTGTGTCCAAAATTGTCTTTACCGAAAATGTTTTGAGACAAATTTTAAAACCAGATTTACTTGTAAGGGATTTTGTTGAGATATAGAGAAGTGATTTTGTTGAGATGTAGAGAAACACTTCCTTGAAGTTTATTTCTGATACTGTTAGCTACATTCTTGGCATCCTTTAGGAATTTTAAGAATACATATTCATATCCAGGAAAAAATAGAGAAAATATATATGCAGATACTTCCCCAAATTAAACTAAGCATGATGTAATTCCTATAGAATTTTGTTATGAAAGAAATCACTTTTTATCTTTTTTTTTTTTTTTGAGACAGTATCTCATCACTCTATTGCCCAGGCTGGAATGCAGTGGTGCGATCTCAGTTCACTGCAACCTCCGCCTCTGGGTTCAAGTGATTCTTGTGATTCAGCCCGCCTAGTAGATGAGATTACAGGTGTGAGCTACCATACCTGGCTAATTTTTTTGTATTTTTAGTAGAGACAGGGTTTTGCCATGTTGGTCACGCTAGTCTCGACCTCCTGGCCTCAAGTGATGCACCCGCCTCAGCCTCCCAAAGTGCTAGGATTACAGACGGCAGCTTTTCATCCTTCAAAGAAAAACAAATACACACCTTATGTTTAAGCAAAACATAAGAATTATCACTGGTACTTTGGCTTAGGCTCTGGCTGGCCTTGAACATTCCAGACTTTGAGTGAGTGATGAATATGAGGAAATCATGTGTCTGTCAGTAACAGGTGTTAAATTCTACTGTCTCTATGAATTTGACTACTCTAAGTACTTTGTATAAGTGGAATCATATTTGTCGTTTTGTGTCTGGCTTATTTCATTCAGCATAGTGTCTTCAACGTTCATCCACGTTGTAGCATGTGTCAGAATTTCATTGCTTTTTACAGCTAAATAATATCCCATTGTATGGATATAACACATTTTGTTTATCTGTCCATCTATATCAATGGACATCTGGGTTGTGTGCACCTTTTGGCCATTGTGAATAATGCTGCTACTAACCTTGGTGTACAGCTGTTCAAGTACCTGCTTTCAATTTATCTGGGCACACGCCCAGAAGTTGAGTGGCTGGATCATATAATAACTCTATGTTTAATTTTTTAAGGAACTGCCATACTTTAATATAAGATTTTAAAGCACAAATATCAGTGTATTCTACAGATCTATGAGAAGTAGCTCTTGTCTCTTGTGGTGATTGCCAACATTTAGCTTAGAATTGCAACTTGCAACATATATGTCAGAAGTGGCCCAGGTTTTCACATTGGAAGGGAAGAAAAAGTAGTAATAAGAGCAATCACTTATTGACTGTTTATTATGCACCAGATTCTGAGCTGAGAGCTTTACACAGATTCTTGCATTGAATCCTCAAGACAAACCTACTTGGTTCTACTATCTCCATTTTAGAGAAGAGTAAGCAGGCCAGATAGGTTAATGACATGCCTAAGATCACAAAGCAGATGAGTGCCAGCACCAGGACTCAATTGTGGTTCTAAGTCAGAGCCTTTGCTTTAATCACTATTCATTCTTTCAACAATCATTCATTAAAGGCCTATTACATGTCACGCATTGTTCAAATTGCAGGTGACACAGTAATGAGCAAAACACACATAAAATGTTCTTGGACTAAAATAAGTTACCTCTAGTAGGGGGAGACAGTACAAATTATTTAAATTACATAGTATATTAGATGGTGATAAGTGCTCTGGAGAAAAAGCAAGCAGACGAAGGGGACAAAGAGCTGCAATTGGAAACAGGCTGATCACAAAAGACCTCACTAAGATGACATCTAAGCAAAAATAACTTGAAGGAGGTGAAAGAATAAACCGTGAGGGAAATCTGGTAGAAAATTATTCTAGGCAGAGAAAAGAGCAAGTGCACAGGCCCCGAGTTAGCTTGCCTGATGTGTTTGAGCAACAGCAAAACACTGAACTAAAAACTGTGACTGAGCTGGGCACGGTGATGCATGCCTACAATCCCAGCTATTCAGGAGGCTGAAAAGGGAGGACTGCTTGAGTCCAGGAGTTTGAATCCAGCCTGGGCAACACAGTGAGACCCCATCTCTTAACAACAACAACAACAACAAACCCAACTGAGACTGTGAGACTGAAGTGGAACCAGCCACAGATTGATGAGGAGGGGAAGAGGTCAGAGAGATACTGAAGAACCAGTTCACGCACAGCCATGTAGGCCACTGAAAAGCCTTCAGCTTGTATACTGAAGCAAATGAGGAGCCAATGGAGCATTTTGAACAAGGAGTGATGTGATTTGATTGACATTTTAAAAGGATCTCACTGGCTACTGTATTGGGAGACAAGAACGGAAGCAGGGAAGCCAGTTGTAAGACTGCTCTAACAACTCAGGCCACAGTTTAAATCAGTAGAGAGAGTGGAAAACAGTTAAATGCTGAATATTTCCTAGAGATAGAGCTGAGACTTACCAATGGATGGGAATGCAGAGGATAAGACAAGGTGAAGAATGACTCCAAGGCCTTTGATCTGAGCAACTGGAAGAATGGAATAGCCACTGACTAAGATGAGACCTCCAGACCTGTCTGGGAGGTCTATTAGGAGCTCCACTTTGGAAGTGTTAGGGTTGAGAAGCTACTGGACATCTGAGCAAAAATGTAGAACAGGCAGCTGGAATTTTGAGTCTAGAGTTCAGGGGAATGGTATAGGCTGGAGTCAATTTAGTACCACAAAATATGCCAAGAACTGTGTCAGACACTAGAAATACAGGGATGAATACATAGTACTGACCAGCCAAGAGACTGAAGTACATCCTTTCCCCCTAAATGTATTTCTCAGTGTGTTTGTTAACAGTTGCTATGAAAGAGCAGGGAAAATGTCACTCAGCTAAACAGTTTAGATTTCCTTTTGAGAATTTTTCAGACTTGAATAAACTAAACATATACTGTGACTTTCCACAAGGGGATAGAGACATCAAGCTGTTATATGAACTTCTTAGCTTTTGTTGAAGTGTATGTTGTAGGCACATACTGGTCTAGGGCAAAGTTCTCAACTCCAACACTATGGACACTTGGGACCACATCATTCCTTGATGTGGGTGCTGTCCTGTGCACTGCAGGATGTCTAGCGGCATCCCTGGCCTCCACACACTAGACACCAGTAACACACCCCACGTCGGTGACAAACATGTCTCCAGACATTGCTAAATGTCCCAAGGGACAAAATCACTCCCAGTTGAGAACCATTGGTCTAATGTTATAATATATGCTTCCATAGGAAAATAATGATATTCCTTTTTCCCAAGTCTACTTTTATTTATTTAGCAGCAGAAAAGGATCTATTCATCTATCCTAATTATCCCAATGATGAGTTCATTACCGTTTCCCTACTTAAATCGGTAAGAGGCCATTAGACATGAATTTCCTCATTTTCCCCTCCAGCCTCTATCTTACTTATCCTCCCTCATTCCTCCTCTTTCATAAAGATCAGCTGCTCCTCCAGCCACCACTTGTGCACTGGATTCCAGTCCCACTTGCCTCTGACCACAACTTCACCATCAGCTACTCCCTGCCCAGTAAGTTTAACCTCTCCCTCAGCCTTCAAACATGCCAATTTTTTCTCTTACCAAAATGAAACAAACAAACCCATTTTTTTTCTTTTTTTGAGATGGAGTGTCACTCTGTCGCCCAGGCTGGAGTGCAGTGGCACGATCTAAGCTCACTGCAACCTCCAACTCCCAGGTTCACGCAATTCTCCTGCCTCAGCTTCCCAAGTAGCTGGGATTACAGGACCCCGCAACCATGCCCAGCTAATCTTTGTATTTTCAGTAGAGACGGGGTTTCGCCATGTTGGCCAGGCTGGTCTTGAATGCTTGACCTCAGGTGATCCACCCACCTCGGCCTCCCAAAGTGCTGGGATTACAGGCGTGAGGCACCGCGCCCAGCCCTACCCAAACACCTTCTCCTCTCCCTTAAGTCATCTCTCTCTTTCTCTATACAGCTAAATTTTCATGAGGTTCCATCTTAGACCCCTGCCCTCTGCTTTTCCTCACTGCATGTTTCCTTCTCTGCCTAATCAAGTCTAGGTCTACAGTCATTTTTCCACTCTCTCAAAGATGAGGACCTCTTACCTGCCCAGTTCAATGGTTTCCTCAGAGGCCTTCCCTACCTGACATCACCTAGTGCTGAAAATATTTTTAAATGAACTCCTGAAGAAATTTTCTGACCCAGTGAGCAATCTCTCTCTTGAATCCCATGACATCATTCCCCTGGTTCTCTTTTCACCTCATTGATGGCTTTCTCGCAGTCTGTTTTCCTGTTTCTTCTGCATCCACTAACACAGGTAGTCCTTTGAGGATGATTTTTCAGTCCTCTTCTAAATGACTTCCAGGACTCCAAATACACCTAGGAATTCCCTATTTAACTCTGACCTCATATTCTATCCTGAGCTCCAAATTAAGATTTTTAATAGTGAGATGGCAGATTTTTAATAAAAAGAACCAGAAGTAATATTAACATTAACAATAATAACAACCACCACCAGAAATGTCTTTTACATCCCAAGCACTTAAGAAAGCACTTTATAAATATTCACTCATTTAATTTGCCCCTCAACAAGCGGTCCTTACTATTTCAACCACAATAATGAAGTTACAGTCTCAGGTTAAACAACTTTCTTACACAGTTAGTAAATTGTAAATCTAGGGCTGGGAACAGATTTTACCTCAAAGCCAATTTCTTAATCAAGTGATGTTGTTTCACCTTATCTTTTCGATTTCTCCTCAAAATTCAATTTTCTTAGGACTTCCTGAGTTTCACAAACTTATAGGATAATTTAAGGTTAACATTCAAACTATACACTCTTGGCCTCTGTATTAAAAGAGAAACATTTTTTTCTAAGAATCCTAGGGCTAAAAGGAAGTTAGTGTTATATAATTCATCTCTCAGCCTGTAGGGAGAAGTGTATCTAACCCATTCCAGACAGATGGGTATCTTCTATTTTTAATGACATCTAGGAAAGGAAACTCTCACCTACTAAATTTAGACTGTGAGCCAAAGGAAAGAAGCATATCTAATTTTATGCTCCATATAGCCAGGCCTTCACATATAGTTGGTAATATGCATCCTAACAGGATTATTACCACAAGTAGAAACGAACACTTAAAAACTACAATAAAAAAATAAAGACAATAACTACAAAGTGATTCAACTGGACTCTTCAAGTTCACAAGAGAACAGAATCATTCCAGTCCAAATTACAACAGAGCTGACATCGTAACAATTCTTCCTATTATATTAAAACCCATCTGGCAGAAGTGATTGGAAAAACTACAAAGGAGTGTCCAGTAAGATGCATACATGTTTCACGGAGGTACCTAGTTTTTAAAAGTTAACTCCAAATCTTAATGCAGAAGAGTCATGAATGAATCCTAAGTCAGTAACACTTTGAGGTTTATAGTTATACCTTTGCCACTGCTCATTCTTAACTCTAGGCTTTAAATCTAAATACTTCACAACCTCCCTTAGAGATTTCAGTCTAATTCTGTCTGTCAGATAATCTTTGCTGGCTCTCAAGACATTAAGGAAAAAACAAACAAAACAAATATTGCACAAATGATGCAAAACGAAGAGACTTCTGATCCTGTGTTTTACTTTAAAAAAAAAAAAAAAAAGGGCAGTGCAGTGGCTCACGCCTGTAATCCCAGCACTTTGGGAGGGTAAGGCAGGTGGATCACAAGATTAGGAGTTCAAGACCAGCCTGGCCAAGATGGTGAAACTCCATCTTTCTCAAAACCCTTTGTTTGTCAAAAAACAAACAAACAAACTACACTGGTAACGTGCTACTAAAAATACAAAAATTAGCCAGGCATGGCAGTGGGCACCTGTAATCCCACCTGCTCAAGAGGCTGAGGCAGGAGAATAGCTTAAACCTGCATGGTAGAGGTTCCAGTGAGCTGAGATAATGCCACTGACCTCCAGCCTGGGTGACAGAGCAAGACCCTGTCTCAAAAAAAAAAAAAAAAAAAATTTAGTGTCAACACTGTTTTGCTTCCTGAATAATAATAGTCTTCAAAGGGGCTTGACAGTTTTTCACTTCTGCTGACAGTCAACTGATACATCAACTTTCATAAATCATCTGGTGGTAAGAAAACCAAAGCCATCATGTACCTCTAAAACTTCAACTCCAGCCTGGCCAACATAGTGAAACCCCATCTCTACAAAAAAAACTTTAAGAATTAGCTGGGCATGGTGACATGCCCCTGTAGTTCCAGCTACTCAGGAGGCTGAGGCAGGAAGATTGCTACCACTGCATTCCAGCCTGGGTGACAGAGTGAGACCCTGTCTCTAAAATAAATAAATAAAAATTCAAATAACTCATTACTGCAACAGTAAATAAGGAAAGGTTCTATTTCTCCAAGAGCTAAGTCTGCTCCTATTCCCTTCATGATACTGGGCAAACTATCTGTATTTTTATGTTACCTATCGCTTCTCGGCCTTTTGGCCAAGATCAAGTGTAGTATCTGTTCTTATCAGTTTAATGTTACCTGTCTCATGTCCCTTCTCCACAAAATAAAGGAATTTGAATGTTCTTTAAAGTCCTTCAGGTTCCAAATCTCTATAATTCTGTACAGTGTATCTGAATGTGTATAGTAGAAATGGGCAATATATTTTAGGAATAAAGAGAACCACAGATAAATACTTTGGCACAATTGCTTATACATATTGTCTGTATTTCCACGTTTGGCATAGAGAAGGAAATTGCTTACATTACTATATTTTATCTCCAAGAACCTAAAGTCTCTCTCCTTATAACTTTCCAAACCTTAATCTCAGAGGATAAACACTTTCTAAGAAAAAGATATAGTTGGCCGGGCAGGGTGGCTCACGCCTGTAATCCCAGCACTCTGGGAGGCCGAGGCAGGCAGATCATGAGGTCAAGAGATGGACACCATCCTGGCCAATGTGGTGAAACCCCGTTTCTACTAAAAATACAAAAATTAGCTGGGTGTGGTGGTGCGGGCCTGTAGTCCCAGCTACTCAGGAGGCTGAGACAGGAGAATCACCTGAACCCAGCAAGCGGAAGTTGCAGTGAGCCAAGATCACACCACTGCACTCCAACCTGCGTGACAGAGTGAGACTCCATCTCAAAAAAAAAAAAAGAAAAAAAACATAGTTAAGTCAATATTTAGCCAATAAGATCTTATAAAGTTTCTTAAATTTTGGTCTAAATACCTTAAACAGTTTAAATTTGTAAGTGTAAGTAACTGATTGTCTTCAAATAAAAGCATGACAAAAAAAAAAAACATAAGCATTGGAAGATTCATTTCCAATGGCCTAGTCATCCAGTAAAATTTTTTAGCATCATAAGCTTTATTTCCTGTCTGACATCCTCAGGGATGTAGTTTGACAGCTCGTCTGTACAATTTCTACTATAAGACTTCTCTGTCCTCTCTTGGCACATGTAAACTGCTGCTAGGTAATATTTCCTTTGGCAACAAATTATATACTTTATAGAAAGAGACCTTCAACTGAACCCTCACCACTCAAACCCACATACTTCCCAAACATGTGAATCTTAAACTAAGTCTTGTGTAACAAGTTGGACACATTTTATTACACTGAAATGTGAAATATTCATTAAATTCTCCCCACTAAAAGGAGGATTCAAGTTACAATCTCTCTTAAAGAGAAATCAAAAATGGTTTTGCTAAATCATATGCTGAACTTGCATTATTTTTCTTTTCCTTTTTTTTTTTTTTTTTTTTGAGACAGGGTTTCACTGTGCAGAGTACAATCACCACTCACTGCAGCCTTGACCTCCTGGGCTCAAGCAATACTCCCACCTCAGCCTCCCAAGTAGCTAGACATGTGCCACCACGCCTGGTTAATTTTTTTTTTTTTTTTTTTTTTTTTTTTTAGTTTTTTGTAGCATCAGAGTCTCATTATGTTGCCCACGCTGGTCTTGAACTCCTGGGCTCAAATGATCCTCCTGCCTCAGCCTCCCACAGTTCTGGGATAACAGATGTGAGCCACCATCCCTGGCCTTGAGTTATTTTTCTTTCTTTCAATTGCCCTTGAATTATAGGCAGATACATACTCGACTAGGTTTCAAGAAATGAAAACAAAATTAACTGTAATCTAGAAAAATAAATACAACAGGCTGGGCACAGTGACTCACGCCTGTAATCCCAGCACTTTGGGAGGCCGAGGGGAGAGGATCACAAGGTCAGGAGATCGAGACCATCCTGGCCAACATAGTGAAACCCCGTCTCTACTAGAAATACAAAAATTAGCCAAGGGTGGTGGTGTGGGCCTGTAGTCCCAGCTACTTGGGAGGCTGAGGCAGGAGAATCGCTTGAACCCAGGAGGCGGAGGTTGCAGTAAGCCGAGATCGCCCCGCTGCACTCCAGCCTGGCAACAGAGGGAGACACTGTCTCAAAAAAAAAAAGAAAAAAAGAAAAAGAAATACAACCATATAAATGGAACCTCCAAGGTTTAAGAACCAGAGCCAGGCAAGATAGCTCATGCTTGTAATCCTAGCTATTCAGGAGGCTGAGGTGGGAGGATAACTTGAGCCCAGGAATTCAAGAGCAGCCTGGGCAACATAGTGAGACTCTGCCTCTAAGAAAATTTTAAATATTACCCAGGTGTCGTGGCATGTGCCTGCAGTCCTAGCTACTCGGGAAGCTGAGGCAGGAGGACACCCTGAGCTGGGGAGTGAGCCTGGCTGCAGTGAGTTATGATTGTGCCACTGTACTCCAGCCTCGGCAACAGAGCAAGACCCCATCTCTAAAAATAAATTTTAAAATGAGTAAATAAGCTCCCTCTTCCCTCTCCGTCTCCCTCTCCCCACGGTCTCCCTCTGATGCCGAGCCAAAGCTGGACGGTACTGCTGCCGTCTCCACTCAGTGCAACCTCCCTGCCTGATTCTCCTGCCTCAGCCTACCGAGTGCCTGCGATTGCAGGCGCGCGCCGCCGTGCCTGACTGGTTTTCGTATTTTTTTGGTGGAGATGGGGTTTCGCTGTGTTGGCCGGGCTGGTCTCCAGCTCCTAACCGCGAGGGATCTGCCAGCCTCGGCCTCCCGAGGTGCCGGGATTGCAGACGGAGTCTCGTTCACTCAGTGCTCAATGGTGCCCAGGCTGGAATGCAGTGGCATGATCTCGGCTCGCTACAACCTCCACCTCCCAGCCGCCTGCCTTGGCCTCCCAAAGTGCCGAGACTGCAGCCTCTGCCCAGCCGCCACCCCGTCTGGGAAGTGAGGAGCGTCTCTGCCTGGCCACCCATCGTCTGGGATGTGAGGAGCCCCTCTGCCCAGCTGCCCAGTCTGGGAAGTGAGGAGCGCCTCTTCCCGGCCGCCATCCCGTCTAGGAAGTGAGGAGCGTCTCTGCCTGGCCGCCCATCATCTGAGATGTGGGGAGCGCCTCTGCCCCGCCGCCCCGTCTGGGAGGTGAGGAGCGTCTCTGCCCGGCCGCCCCGTCTGAGAAGTGAGGAGCCCCTCCGCCCGGCAGCCGCCCAGTCCAAGAAGTGAGGAGCCCCTCCGTCCGGCAGCCACCCAGTCCGAGAAGTGAGGAGCCCCTCCGCCCGGCAGACGCCCCGTCCAGGAAGTGAGGAGCATCTCCGCCCCGCAGCCGCCCCGTCCGGGAAGTGAGGAGCATCTCCGCCCCGCAGCCGCCCCGTCCGGGAGGTGGCGGGCACCTCTGCCCGGGCGCCCCTTCTGGGAAGTGAGGAGCCCCTCTGCCCGGCCACCACCCCATCTGGGAGGTGTACCCAACAGCTCACTGAGAACGGGCCATGATGATGATGGCGGTTTTGTCGAATAGAAAAGGGGGAAATGTGGGGAAAAGATAGAGAAATCAGATTGTTGCTGTGTCTGTGTAGAAAGAAGTAGAAATAGGAGACTCCATTTTGTTCTGTACTAAGAAAAATTCTTCTGCCCTGGGATGCTGTTGATCCATGACCTTACCCCCAACCCGGTGCTCTCTGAAACATGTGCTGTGTCCACTCAGGGTTAAATGGATTAAGGGCAGTGCAAGATGTGCTTTGTTAAACAGATGCTTGAAGGCAGCATGCTCGTTAAGAGTCATCACCACTCCCTAATCTCAAGTACCCAGGGACACAAACACTGCGGAAGGCCGCAGGGTCCTCTGCCTAGGAAAACCAGAGACCTTTGTTCACTTGTTTATCTGCTGACCTTCCCTCCACTATTGTCCTATGACCCTGCCAAATCCCCCTCTGCGAGAAACACCCAAGAATGATCAATTAAAAAAAAAAAAAAAAAAAGACAGGTCTCTGGTAACAGAGAAAGAGAGAGGAGCTTACATTTGTTATTAAAGTGCCATGTAGTTAATAAAACACCAAACAATTTAAAAAAAAAATGAGTAAATAATTTAAAGAACTAAACTTTCAATTCACCATTCCCACCTTTTTATTCAATACATACCCTAACATATCTTTCCCTTATCAGTAACCCATTACTACAGAAGTAAAATGTGTTATTGACTGACAAAGCCCAAATGAACTACTGAAGCAACTACTTAAATCAAGGTTTCCATTTATCTATCTATCTATCTATCTATTTATGTATTTATTTTTGAGGCACAGTCTCACTCTGTCTCCCAGGCTGGAAGGCAGTGATGTGATCTTGGCTCACTGCAACCGCCGCCTTCCAGGTTCAAGCAATTCTCTTGCCTCAGCCTCCCAAGTAGGTGGGATTACAGGCACGCACCACCACGCCCAGCTAATTTTTGTATTTTTTAGTAGAGATGGGGTTTCGCCATGATGGCCAGGCTGGTCTCAAACTCCTGACCTCAAGTGACCCACCCCCCCCTTGGCCTCCCAAAGTGCTGGGATTACAGGCATGAGCCACCATGTCTGGCCCCAAGCATGCTTTAATTTAATTCAAATATCTATTTATAGGCCTTAAGACTCAGATGATAGGAAGTTTTAGTAAATACAGAATCTACCCACTAGTTGATAGTCTAGTAGAGAGGATAAAAGAGTTTACAAATTTAAACATACGTATTATGTTGGTATGACACCATTTGAAAAAGTTTAAGATTGGAAAGTTTATTCATTATAAGATGTATGACCTTGAACAGATCATTTGTCTTCATAGAAAAACACAGCTGACCAAAACCGAAACAAGTGCAAATGGAAAACCTAAACAGTCCTATATCTGTTAGAGAAGTAGATCTGTAATTAAACAGTGGTCCAAATGCGAGACTATGTTTCTAAAACACAATTTTAAAAATTAGCTGGGGATGGTGGCACACACCTATAATCCCAGCTATTCAAGAGACTGAGGTGGGAGGATCACTTGAGGCCAGGAGTTCAAGACCAGCCTGGGCGACTGATATGGTTTGCATCTGTATCCCTGACCAAATCTCATGTTAAACAGCAATCCCCAATGTTGGAGGTGGAGTCTGGTGGGAGGGAATTGGATCATGGGGGTAGTTCCTCATGATTTCAATTGGCAATAGTGAGTTCTCGTGAGATCTGGTTGCCTCCCCACTCTCTTGCTCCTGCTCCAGCCATGTAAGACCTGCCTGCTTCTCCTTCACCTTCCACCATGAGGCCTCCACAGAAGCAGAAGCTGCTGTGCTTCCTGTTCTGCCTGTAGAACCGTGAGCCAATTAAGCCTCTTTCTTTATAAATTTACCCAGTCTCAGTTATTTCTATATAGCAGTATGAGAATGGACTAATATGGTTCTGCTCCTGCCATTTAAGAGGCCTGCTCCCGCTTTGCCTCCACCATGAGTAAAAGCGCCCTGAGACCTCCCCAGAAGCAGATGCTGCCATGCTTCCTGAACAGCCTGCGGAACCATGAACCAATTAAACCGCTTCTCTTTAAAAAAGAAACCAGTATTATGCAAACTTTTCTAGAGAAAAAGAGAGAACATTTCCCACCCACTATAACCTTGGATAACCATTTATAAGGAAAATCTTGATGTCCAAACCTGAAGAAGGGCAGTGTATGTACAAAATATAGATGTAAAAATCTTAAAACACATATGAGTAAATTGAATTCAGCAATATGTTAAAAAAGGATCATGACTAAGTTGGGTTTATTCCAGAAATTTAAGGTTGGTTTAACATTTAAAAAAAAAAAATCAATCAAATTAATTCAACACATTAGAAGGAAAAAAGAGAAAGAAAAAAATCATATGATCTTCTCAATAGATACAGAAAAAGCATTTGATAAAATTAAACATCCATTCAGAATTTTTTAAAAAGACCTCAAAGACTTCTACTTCTATCCAAGGTATAGTAACAGGGACTAGATTTACCCTCCTATCTGGAAAAAAAGGAAGAAAGCAGATGAAATAGAGTAAATCAAGCTTGTCCAACCCATGGCCCATGAACCACATGCAACCCAGGATGGCTTTGAATGTGGCCCAACATAAATTCGCAAACTTCCTTAAAACATTATGAGACTTTTTTTGTGAATTTTTTTTTTTTTTTTAGCCCATCAGCTATCATTAGTGTTAGTGTATTTTATATGTGGCCCAAGACAACTGTTCTTCTTCCAGTGTGGCCCAGGGAAGCCAAAGATTGTACATCCCTGGACTAAATAGTGGTTTTCAAGACATTGGACATTAGGCAGCAAGGACAGTGATCTCTGAGGACAAAAGAAGGGAGGGCCTACAACTACCCCAGCTGACTGCCTTGAGAGCATTTCTAGGATGTAGCGCAGGGAAGAGGAACTCAGGCAGAGGCCCTGAGTTAAAAAGATGGAGCTGAGTGTCTAGAGAGGCTAAGGCATCTAGAGTGCACAGGACAGAATGCTGTAGAGGAGAAAGCTGCACAGAGAGAAAACATTAGAGATCTAGGGAGAGTTTCTCTCAAGTATTCCGCCAAGTACTGATAAGCCCATGTGTAGAAGAAAACTACCAGAGAGGAAAGAATCATCTGAGAGGATTAGAGGGAACAGTGCCTGGAAGCCTGGAACTCACACACAAGCAATAATAGTGCCTGTTCCCACCAGCCAGACTTGAAAAACCTTATAATTCCCTGGTATGGCATTCAGAAGGGTCATGTCACATTAGTACAGTTATATGCCCTAGTGATGACAGCCCTAAACGGTGCTCTGATCCACCTAACAAAGCTTAAAAGTATGACCTTAAAGAACAGAAATATTTCCAAATAATTTAGCTGCATGCCAAGAAAAGTCTCAAGAAATTTATAAAAAAGAAAAAAAACTCAAGTATCTTTACAATGTCTACTATCTACTCAAAGATAACCAGACACGGAAAGAAGAAAATATAAGAAAAATCAACCAATCAAAACCAACCCAGAACAGGACTGACATTAACATAGTTATTATAACTATAGGGGCAAGGAAACTCTTCTTGTAACTGGCCAGATAATAAATATTTTAAGCTTTGTGAGCCATATAGTCTCTGTCATAACTGCAACACTGCTGTTGGGAAAAGTCTTAAACAGGCTCGTCACATGACAAACAGGATATATAAATAACCAATAAACATATACAATGCTGTCTGATGTCATCAATCATCACAGGAATGCAAATTAAAACCACGTTGTGCCCCAGTAGCAACAAACACACCTAACACCTAGCTCTTGGCTTCTAATACCATTCTCCAATAAAAGGAATCAGGGATCCTTGGAGAAATATCTGATTCTATGACTGAGGAAATATACAAGATGAACCTGGAGCATCTTGTAGTGCCAGAAAGGGAAGGAAATACTTAAAAAACAAACAAAATCAAACAAAGCCATCATGACAGTGGTATGTCAAAGGGACTTATCAGCCAACTGAAAAGAGCTCCCAATGACCAAAGCTAGAACAATCTGAGCAAGAAAATAAAGTAGTACTGGATTATAAACCAAAGTATGAAACAAATATCCATGAGTCCAATTATATAAATATATGATTGAATACACAGACAAATCTTAAATGAAGAAAAACTTATTTATGTAGGTATTTTATCTTCAAGGAAGTGGAACACAACCTTCACTCTTTAAGTATGCACTGTGCAATGACTTCCTTCCAAAGAGTACAGTATGAAAAGCGTGAATAAAGTAGTAACTTAACAATGAAGAAATCTGACAAGCCCTATCTTAGCCAGGTAATCAAGTTTACAGTCAACAGAAATAAGTCATGCAGAACAGCATGTACCCTTGATACAATGTGATGAGAAATGCATTTTACCTGTGATTTTCCTCCCTAAAAATCCAATCTAATCATGAGAAAAATACCACACAAATCCCAGTTGAGACATTCTACAAAATATTTGACCAATGCCCCTCAAAATTTTCAAAGTCATCAAATATAAGAGAGGTCTGAGAAACTGTAACTGGCAAGAGGACCCTGAGGAAATGCGATGACTAACTGTAATGTGGTATCCTGGGTGCAACAGAAAAAGGATATTAGGTAAAGACTAAAGAAAGTAGAAAAAATTATGAATTTCAGTTAAAAATTTTAAAAAGTAAATGCAATATATATAATCATAATGTATAATATATATAATCATAACACCTCTTGTGTTATATGATCATTATAAAAGTGGAAAATCCAGAAAGTATAAAGTTTTTTTTTTTTTTTTTGGCTGGGCACAGTGGCTCACGCCTGTAATCCCAGCACTTTGGGAGGCCAAGGCGGGCTGATCACCTGAGGTTGGGAATTCGAGACCAGCCTGACCAACATGGAGAAACCCCATCTCTACTAAAAATACAAAATTAGCCGGGCGTGGTGGTGCATGCCTGTAATCCCAGCTACTTGGGAGGATGAGGCGGGAGAATAGCTTGAAAGCGGGAGGTGGAGTCTGCGGTGAGCCGAGATCACACCATTGCACTCTAGCCTGGGCAACAAGACCAAAACTCCATCTCAAGAAAAAAGAAATTTTTTTAATTATCCAAAATTTCACTCTCTGGAGGTAACTATGATTAATATTCCAAGGCAATGG
This sequence comes from Gorilla gorilla gorilla, assembly GCF_029281585.2. Classification (NCBI taxonomy): domain Eukaryota; kingdom Metazoa; phylum Chordata; class Mammalia; order Primates; family Hominidae; genus Gorilla; species Gorilla gorilla. The sequence goes on from NC_073237.2 coordinate 121,480,289, forward strand.
TTCCCAAACTGTGTGCTCAGGTGCCTTGGGGTATCACATCAAATTCACAAGGATGCTGCAAAATATTTTAAATTTTCAAGGTAAATACGGTGACATCTGTCGGATACTATGCAAACTACAAGTTCTAGCTAATTCAACTTTAACATAAGGTCACTCAACATTCCTTTCAATAATGTCACATCTTGGTGAAGCTGGTTTTTAGTAGTCGCTGGCATAAAAAATAAATGCTATGTGAAAATTGTATGGTACAGGGAAAGAGCTGATGGTGTATAATGATTCTAAGGTTTGAGAAGTTGTACAATACCCAACATACACTCCACTAGTAATTACAGTTATTGAAGAATGAAATAAAGTTTTTTCCTTAAAAAAAATTATACATCTAGTATAATGGCTAAATTTTTAAAATACCAAGTGCTGGCAAGGAAAGAAACTGGAATTCTCACTGAAGTACCTGATGGGAGTGTAAACTGGTACAACCATTTCAGAAAACAACTGTCCATATTTAGTTGACAAATGCCCATTTTATATGACCTAGAATTTCTTTAGCTATATAACCTGAAGGACCTTTTTTTTTTATTCCCCCAGAGACAGGGTCTTGCTCTGTTGCCCAGGCTGTAGCACAGTGGCATGATCACAACTCACACCAGCCTTGAACTCCTTGGCTCAAATGATCCTCTCACCTTGGCCTCTAAGTAGCTGGCGCTACAGGTGCGTGTCACCACACCCGGCTTTTTTTTTTTTTTTTTTTTTGAGAGGGAGTCTTGCTCTGTTGCCCACGCTGGAGCACAGTGGCGTGATCTCAGCTCACTGCAACCTCCATCTCCCAGGTTCAAGCAATTCTCCTTCCTCAGCCTCCCGAGTAGCTGGGATTACAGGCATGCACCACCATGCCCAGCTAATTTTTATATGTTTAGTAGAGACCAGGTTTTGCCATGATGGCCAGGCTGGTCTCGAACTCCTGACCTCAGGTGATCTGTCCACCTCAGCTTCCCAAAGAGCTGGGATTACAGGCCTGAGCTTCTGCACCTGGCCTAAAGAAACTCTTGAAGCAGCCAGGCGCAGTGGCTCATGCCTGTAATCCCAGCACTTCAGGAGGCTGAGGTGGGTGGATCACGAGGTCAGGAGATTGAGACCATCCTGGCTAACACGATGAAACCCCGTCTCTACTAAAAATACAAAAAATTAGCCGGGCGTGGTAGCAGGCGCCTGTAGTCCCAGCTACTCGGGAGGCTGAGGCAGGAGAATGACATGAACTCGGGAGGCGGAGCTTGCAGTGAGCCCAGATCGCGCCGTTGCACTCCAGCCTGGGTGACAGAGCGAGACTCTCCTCAAAAAAAAAAACAAAACAAAAAAAACAAAAAACTCTTGAAGCACATGTACACCAGAGTACACTTTCTAAATGTTTGTAGTTGCACTGCTTGTTATTTAGACACAAACCAACTGCCCACAGATAGAATAAACAGTGACATAGTCATGTAACTGAATACCATGTAACAGTTTAAATGAATGGAGTATATCAACATGCATCAACACAAATGAATCTCAAACTCCTAATGTTGAATGAATAAAGCAAACTGAAGAATACATACAGTATCATTTCATGAATATAAAATTTAACAAATCTGAAACTAAAAAATCAATTTACAGTTATAGTCATATCCAGTCACTTAAATAATATAGTTATATTCATGTTGTAAAATTATGAAAAAAATGCAAATGAATAAAAATAATTTATTCTTCCAATAGGAGAGGGAAGGAGGCAAATGCCATAGAAAAGAGGAATATGAGGAAATTTCAAGGTATTGACGATACACTATTTTTTAAGTTGACCAGTGAGAACAAAGACATTTATTTGTAATTCTTCTTTAAAGTACACATATGTTGGGCCAGGCACAGTGCCTCACGCCTGTAATCCCAGCACTTTGGGAGACCAAGGTGGGCGGATAACCTGAGGTCAGGAGTTCGAGACCAGCCTGGCCAACATCGTGAAATCCCATCTCTATCGAAAAAAACAATTAGCTGAGCGTGGTGGCACATGCCTGTCTACTCAGGAGGCTGAGGCAGGAGAATCGCTTGAACCTGGGAGGCGGAGGTTGCAGTGAGTCGAGATTGCACCATTGCACTCCAGCTTGGGTGACAGAGAGAGACTCCATCTCAAAAAAAATTAATTAAAAAAAAGTATACATGTTATATATGCTTTTGTGTATGTATTAGAATTAACTTTAAAATATTAAAAGTATTATTTATTCAACAAAGAATTTGTTGAACATCTACTATGTTCCACTATTTTCTGTGCTTTATCAACAAAGAAATATCCCTGCCCTCACAGGGCTTGTATTTTAGCAGAGGAAGGATGACAGAAAGCAAAATCTAGAATGAATAAACGAGGGGAAAAGAATATATACACACAAACTTTTTTATTTAAAAAATAAGAAGTAGAACAGAAAAAGGGATACCAGGAATATAGGACAGACTGTAACATGAAACAGTCACTGAATTTATTTTAAGATGTTTAAATTTTTTATTACAAGTAAAATTTTATTACAAATAAAAACTCTAGGTTTTTACCAGTTTATAAGAACTAGGAAAAAAATCTAGGAGACAAAACCCACCAATAATATATTAAGAGAAAACCATTTTCTGCTTTCAGTAACCTTAAGAATGTCAAATAGACTCTCCATCAGAAGCCTTCAGAATGTTAACCAAAAAAAAGTACCTGACCTATCTAGATGCTTTAAAAATATCTGTTGAACAAATCATTGTTTTCTCTCGAAAATCTGTCCTAATTATCCCATTTTTTGAGCTAGTATTTTCCATAAAATAAAAATTTTAAGAATAATTTATGAAAATAGAGAATGTCTGAACTCTCATTTACCCTTTCACTTATCATATTTATTCTTTACCTGGTGTCAATTTTCAAACACATCAATGTATTTGACACGCTGCAAAGGATAAAGGAATATGAAACATAAGAGAATAAAGAAAAATCTGAGGCCTGCAGGAATTCTATGCTGACTGAATTAAATAATACATTCCTACACACCTGAAGAGGTTTTTTTTCACTCAGTAACATTTCATTAACTACTTATCCATCATCTCCTCTGAAGTATGTGGCTTGTCTGTTATCCAATGAAGTAATATCACTTACATTTCAGCCTTTAAATCTTGCATATAAGAGACATGCAATAGCATAAACTACCTAGAAACAAAATTTTCATTCTTACTAGTCTTATATTCTTTCATACTGAAAAGTAAAAACGTACCTAGGTTACTGAAAACAACTCCTTTTACCTGATTACCTCAATCATTATAGAGGAATACCTGATAAAATTACACTATCTCAGTTCTAGAAGCCTGAGGAACTTTGGCTCATGCCTGTAATTCCAGCACTTTGGGAGGCTGAGGTGGGTAGATCACCTGAGGTCAGGAGTTCGAGACCAGCCTGGCCAACATGGTGAAACCCTATCTCTACTAAAACTACAAAAATTAGCTGGGCATGATGGTGCGTGCCTGTAGTCCCAGCTACTCAGGAGGGTGAGATAGGAGAAATGCTTGAGCCTGGGAGGCAGAGGTTGCAGTGAGCCGAGATCACACCACTGCACTCCAGCCTGGGCAACAGAGTGAGACTCCACCTCAAAAAAAAAAAAAAAAAAAAAAAAAAGCTTGAGGAACTTTGAAGCATTTGAAACCAGAAGACCTCCTTATCATGGGCTGCTTTCATTTATTTTATGGGACTTTAATAAACCCTCACAGGAAATTATCTCTACCAAGTTTTGTTTTACTGAATAATTTCAATGTCACTAGTCAGTAATAGCAAAAATTTTACAGAGCAAAACAAAACTATTTTGTCTTGACTGTGCCACTTCCTAGTTGTGTTACTTTGGGTCAATCACTTTAATTTCCTAAGTCTCAGTTTCTGTTTCTAAATGTGAATAATGCCCCCTATCTTCTAATGAGGTAATATATAAACCTTATCCACTAATAAGCACTAGCACTCTGCGAAAAAAGTTATCCTCTCTTGGACTCCTCCTTCCATTTGGTTTAGTGCCTGCTACCTGTAATCAACTAAACACTAAACAATTAAAAATTGATTTAAAAAACACATAGTGAACTAAACACTTAAAATCTACACATTATATGTAAAACATTAATACATTTAAAAGGCTTGTTAAAAAATAAACATAGTGGAGCCAAGCATGGTGGCTCACTTCTGTAATCCCAACATTCTGTAATCCCAACATTTTGAGAGGCCAGCACAGGAGGATCATTTGAGGCCAAGAGTTCAAGACAAACCTCAGAAACACAGCAAGTCCACAACTCTAAAAAATAAAAATAAAGAAATTAACCAGGCATGGTGGCATGCACCTGTAGTCCCAGCTACTTGGAAGACAGAGGTAGGAGATCTCTTGACCCCAAGAGTTTAGGACTACAGTGAGCTATGATCCTGCCACTGCATTCCAGCCTGGGAGACAGAGACCCTGTCTCAATAAATAAATAAATAAATAAATAAATAAATAAATAAATAAAGCATAGTGACAACAGGTAATACAGTTCACATGTGTAGAATGTGCAGGTTTGTTACACAGGTATACATGTTCCTTGGTGGTTTGCTGCACCTATCAACCCGTCATCTAGGTTTTAAGCCCTGTATACATTAGCTATTTGTGTCCTGATGCTCTTCGTCCCCTCACCACCCCCACCCCACATGGCCTCGATGAGTGTTGTTCCCTTCCCTGTGTCCATGTGTTCTCCTTGTTCAGCTCCCACTTATGAGTGAGAACATGCAGTGTTCGGTTTTCTGTTCCTGTGTTAGTTTGCTGAGGATGATGGCTTCCAGCTTTATCCATGTCCCTGCAAAGGACATGATCTCATTCCTTTTTATGGATGCATAGTATTCCATGGTGTATATGTACCACATTTTCTTTATCCAGTCTATCATTGATGGGCATTTGAACTGGTTCCATGTCTTTGCTATTGTATCACTGCCTAATCACTTACTATCAAAAAGTCCAGGCTGGGTGTGGTGGCACACACCTGTAATCCCAGCACTTTGAGAGGCCAAGGCAGGAGGATTACCTAAGCCCACAAATTGAAGACCAGCCTGGGCAACATGACAAGACCAAGATCCCATCTCTATTGTTGGTGGGGGGTGGGGGAGCAGTAGTAATGAACAGCCAATATTTTGTGGCAGGTAATATCATTGAAGTCTCAAAGCAAACCCATGAAGTACATACCATTTTATAGATCAACTGATTTACAAAGAGGATACTGCCTTCCACGGTCACACATGTGGTCTGAATCATTCCAAAGTCACTGCTTATTAACATGCACACAACCTTCTAAACTAGAAGTACATGAGAATGGAGTTATCTAGGCAGCAATATTGTTGTGCAATATTTGATTTCTTGTTTTGTACTGCTCTTTAGTTTAAAAAATAATAATTTAATAAATATGTAAAATGAAAGACAGTGAAATAACAATCTATAAAGGAAGGGGACACATAATCCATATTTCTTCTCTTATAAAACTAACAGTGCTCCTGAAGGTAGAAATACATCTTGTTCTTGTTCTTACAGTTCAACGTATAGTATGATCTCTAAACTCCGGCAAAATGGAATGCTAATCCAGTTATCCCCTGCTACATAACTTAGTGGCTTAAAACAATCTTTTATTGTGCTCATGAATCCGCAATTTGGGTAGAGTTTGACAGGAACAACTCATCTCTGCTCTACATATAAACACTACATAAGCACTCATTAGGGCACTGTGATGGGGAACTAGAAGATTAGGATCTGCTTTTAGGACAGCTCACTCACGTGGCTGGCAAGCTGATCCCAGATGTCAGCTGGGAGCTCAGTTGGGGCTGAGAGTCAGGAGCTTCAGTTTCCCTCTTACACAGGCCACTCCTAGTTGCTTGGGCTCCTCACATAGTAGCCAGATTCCAAAAGTGACACTCCAGAGAGAAAGTTAGAAATCCATGGCATTTTTATAACCTAGCCCTAAACGTGACACATCGTTTGAGCCATGCTCTACTGGTAAAGGCATTTACAAAAGTCTGCTCTGGTTAAGAGACTGAGACACAGGCTTCACCACTAGATGGGAGGAGTGTGAAGATGACATTGTAGGTAGAACATGTAAAATGAACGATATTGCTGTAGACACATTTGGCAAATACAATCTGTCATACCAATATATTGGTTGTATGCCAGAATATACCAAAGTTGACATTTTGTTAATAGTATTTATTGGCTTTTATTAAGTAGAGTTTTCCTGTAAAAAACAAGGAGTAAAGAGATTAAAGACAATAACCTGGAGTTTCTCCTCCCCAGGATGTAATGAATTCAATGCCCTACAAGTAATTATCCTCAGAGTCAAATGATAAAGAAAAATAGGAGGAAGAGCCAGGCACAGTGGCTCACGCCTGTAATCCCAGCACTTTGGGAGGCCAAGGTGGGTGAATCACCTGAGGTCAGGAGTTCGAGACCAGCCTGGCCAACATGGAGAAATCCCGTCTCTACTAAAAATACAAAAATTAGCCAGACATGGTGGCAGGCGCCTGTAGTCCCAGCTACTCGGGAGGCTGAGGCAGGAGAATCACTTGAACCCAGGAGGCAGAGGTTGCAGTGAACTGAGATCGCACCACTGCACTCTAGCCTGGACAACAGAACAAGACTCCATCTCAAACAAACAAACAAATAAACAAACAAGTATAAAAAATTAGCCTGGCATGGTGGCACACGCCTGTAGTTCCAGCTACTCAGGAGGCTAAGGCAGGAGGATCGCTTGACTGCTTGAACCCAGGAGGTAGAGGCTGCAGTGTGCCAAGATCATGCCACTGCACTCCAGCCTGAGTGACAGAGTGAGACTTCATCTCAAAAAAAGAAAAAGAAATATAGGAGAAAGGACATTTAGGGACTTCCCAGAAAAAAAAGAGTGATAAAATAAGGAAACATGAGTAATCTGCCACTAAAAATTAAATACAGAGTTGGAAGAAACTTTTGACACCACTTAGTCTACTGCTATTATCCTAGCAAATACTAAAAAACTGAAATTTTTTTTTGTTTACATTTCAATGAAGGATAAGAAATTCTCATTTTTAACAAAATTCTAAATTGTGCAAATTTGTATTCATTCATTTCATTCTGTTGTTAACAGCAGTAAAAATCCTTAAAAGTGAAATAGTGTCAAATAGTTTCAGCGTGAACAAGGTAAAGAAAAAGCTAAGCCACCTGCATCCTGTTTCAGTTGAGGGTTTATGGGTGGAGAGAACAATAGATGACATACGAGATGCTGGAAAAAAGATGAATCAAACCTCTGAGGCATGCAGGAATTTAAAAAGAAAGACAAAGAAAAGTAGTGACTAGAAACCTGCCAAAGCTCTGGGGGTGTCACCAGCATGTTGTACTATCCTCTTTGAACACATCCTTATGCAAAGGCTCCACCCTTAAGCCAAAGTCCTTTTCCACTTTGGAAATGGCTAGAACTGGCTCCAGAGATAATTTAATCTAGTGGTTTCCAACATTTTCAAACATAAGAACCTCTTTTTAAGAGTAAAAATCCAGGCTGGACATGGTGGCTCAAGCCTGTAATCCCAGCACTTTGAGAGGCCAAGATGGGTAGATCACCTGAGGTCAGGAGTTTGAGACCAGCCTCGCCAACATGGTGAAACCCCATCTCTACTAAAAGAACACAAAAATTAGCCAGGCATGGTGGCACACCCCTGTAGTCCCAGCCATTTGGGAGGCTGAGGCATGAGAATTGCTTGAACCTGGGAGGTAGAGGTTGCAATGAGCCGGGAGATCATGCCACTGCACTCCAGCCTGGGCAACAGAGCAAGACTCAGTCTCAAAAAAATAAATTAATAAATAAATAAAGAGTAAAAATGCTATGAACATCTATATGACAATTGTGATTTTATCATCTAGTTATTGAAAAAATCAATGACAGAAGTATCACAATTTCACTGACACCTCTACTAAATGTTATTTGTATTTTGTCACAAGGGCATTTATATACAACAGCATGTACATGAGACAGGCAATTTGGATAAAATTCTTAGGAAACACTAAATACACGTATGTCATTGGTAAATATGTAAGTGAACTATATGTGAAAAGACTAAGACTAAGAAATTTTTAAGGACTTCATTTTCAGGAATGTGATTACACTAGGATTTCTCCTACTATGCTTTCGGTTGGACCGAGTAATCTCTCAACACAGATTCTATAACTCTCTTATAAATTATTTAAAACATTTTCCTCTTCTTTCTAACTTATATCTTAATGATTTAAAACTGGTTGTGGGCCAGGCACGGTGGCTCATGCCTATGATCCCAGCACTTTGGGAGGTCGAGGCGGGTGGACCACGAGGTCAGGAGTTCAAGACCAGCCTGGCCAAGATGGTGAAACTCCATCTCTACTAAAAATACAAAAAGTAGCCAGGTGTGGTGGCAGGCTCCTGTAATCCTAGCTACTCAGGAGGCTGAGGCAGGAGAATCACTTGAACCCGGGAGGCGGAGGTTGCAGTGAGCCAAGATTGCGCCACTGCACTCCAGCCTGGGCAACAGAGTGAGACTCCATCTCAAAAAAAAAAAAAAAAAGCTGGTTGTGCACTGCGCAGTGGCTCACGCCAGTAATCCCAGCACTTTGGGAGGCCGAGGCGGGTGGATTGCTTGAGCCCAGGAGTTCGAAACCAGCCTGGACAACATGGCAAATCCCTGTCTCTACTAAAAATACAAAAAATTTTCTGGGTGTAGTGGTATGTGACTGTGGTCCCAGCTACTTCAGAGGCTAGGGTGGGAGGATTACTCCATCCCAGTAAGTCAAGGCTGCAGTGAGCCAAGATCGCACCACTGCATTGCAGCCCAGGCGACTGGAGTGAGACCCTGTCTCAAAAATAAATAAATAAGTAAAATTTTAAAAACCTGTTTTGGACATATAGATGCATATTCCTATTTTATACAAAAGTAAGAATCCTTTTACTTGATGACAATTTTATTATCACCAGCCAGGTGTTACCTCAATAGAAAAACAGCTTGCTTATCTATTGTTAGAAAGACAGGCTACGACGGGCGCAGTGGCTCACACTTGCAATCCTAGCACTCTGGGAGGCCAAGGTAGGCAGATTGCCTGTGCTCAGGAGTTCAAGACCAGCCTGAGAGACATGGTAAAACTCCATCTCTAATAAAACTACAAAAAATCAGCCGGGTATGGTGGCACGTGCCTGTAGTCCCAGCAACTCGGGAGGCTGAGGCAGGAGAATTGCCTGAACTGGGGAGATGGAGGTTGCAGTGGGCTGAGATCGCACCACTACACTCCAGACTGGCCAAGAGAGTGAGACTCCAACTCAAAAAAAAAAGGCTTATGTCAACAATTCTAAATCTAAAATCTTTATTTTTGGCAGTTGTTCTCTGAAAACCTATACATGATGACTCTATAGTTCGGAAATTATCCTAAGAGTTTAAAAGTCCTAACTGGCAGGCCGGGCGCAGTGGCTCACGCCTGTAATCCCAGCACTTTGGGAGGCCGAGGCAGGCAGATCACGAGGTCAGGAGATCGAGAACATCCTAGCTAACACGTGAAACCCCGTCTCTACTAAAAATACAAAAAATTAGCCGGGCGTGGTGGCGGGCACCTGTAATCTCAGCTACTTGGGAGGCTGAGGCAGGAGAATCGCTTGAACCCGAGAGGCAGAGAGGTTGCAGTGAGCCGAGATCGTGCCACTGCACTCCAGCCTGGGCGAGAGTGAGACTCCGTCTCAAAGAAACAAACAAACAAACAAACAAACAAAAGTCCTAACTGCCACTTTGCAGGATTTTAGGAAACCACGTGTGAGCACCTTCAACATGCACTCCTCGTCTAGAAAAGAATTTCCAGGACACTGTCAAACAGGCACACATGCCTTCCAGGCCAGGAGAATATATGGAGAGATAACTTAGGAGAAAGAAACCCCAAATGCAAAATAAGAATACAAACAGTGGTGCCTAGCCTTAAAGTAAAATGTTTCCAAAACAGCTGCCAAGTTTTTGAAAACCCAAGCACCTCTCCTTTTGCTTGGTTTGTCATGAAGATAGCCATTTCATGACAGACTGCATCAATGCAGAGAATTAAGCCAGTAATGCAGAAGTTCTCAGAGATTAGGAGCACTCTGAAAAACCTGAAATGAGACAAAAGTAAGGCAATAAAAGACTAGGCTTATATATTAGTCAGGGCTCTCCAGAGAAACAGAATCAACAGGAGAGAGACAGAGGTAGAGGTAGAGAGAGAGAGACAGGCCGGACGCGGTGGCTCACACCTGTAATCCCAGCACTTTGGGAGGCCAAGGCAGGAGGATCACGAGGTCAGGAGATCGAGACCATCCTGGCTAAGACGGTGAAACCCCGTCTCTACTAAAAATACAAAAAATTAGCCGGGCATGGTGGCGGGCGCCTGTAGTCCCAGCTACTCTGGAGGCTGAGGCAGGAGAATCAATTGAACCCGGGAGGCGGAGCTTGCAGTGAGCTGAGATTGCGCCACTGTACTCCTGGGCAACAGCGAGACTCTGTCTCAAAAAAAAAAAAAAAAAAAGAGAGAGAGAGAGAGACAGAGGTATATGTATTTAAAAAGATATTTATTAAAAGGAATTGGCTCATGCAATTATGGAGGCTGAAAAGTCCCAAGATTGTCAGTCAGTAAGCTAGAGACCCAAGAGAGCCTATGGTCTAGTTCCAGTCCAAGTCTAAAGGCCTGAGAACCAAGGGAATCAATGGCGCAAGTTCCAATACAACAGCTACCACGCTCAAGAGCCAAAGTTTTGGTTCAAGTCCAAAGGCAGGAAAACACTGATGTCCCAGCTCAAGGAGTCAGGCAGGAGAAGCTCCCTCTTGCTCAGTCTTTTTGTTCTAGCCAGGTCTTCAAATGATTGGATGAGGCTCACCCAGACTCGGAAGGGTATCTGTTTTACTCAATCACTTCAAGTATTAATTTCATCCAGAAACATCCTCACAGACACACCTAAGATAATGTTTGACCAAATGTCTGGGCACTCAGTGGCCCAGTCAAGTTGACACATAAAATGAACCATCATAACTGACTTGGCTCTATTTTGCCCACTCTTCCCAAAAAGCCAAGAAAAGGGGTTGAAAAAGAGTTTAAAGCCTGGTGAGAGAGAGCAGGCAGAAGAAAACTGACTCTTCACTGGATAATACCTTATGGCTCTTCCCTTAACAAGGCAAACAAGAGCAGAGGACTACCTCCCAATCTGTGTGGGAGGCTCACGCCTGTAATCCCAACACTTTGGGAGGCCAAGGTGGGCAGATCACCTGAGGTCAGGGGTTCCAGACCAGCCTGGTCAACATGGCAAAACACCATCTGTATAAAAAACACAAAAATTAACCAGGCATGGTGGCGCACACCTGTAGTCCCAGCTACTCAGGAGGCTGAGGCAGGAGAATCGCTTAAATCCGGGAGGTGGAAGTTGCAGTGAGCTGAGATCGCACCATTGCACTCCAGCCTGAGAGACAGAGCGAAACTCTGTCTTAACAAAAATAAAATTAAATTAAAAAATGAAGGCCAGGCGCGGTGTCTCACGCCTGTAATCCCAGCACTTTGAGTGGCTGAGGTGGGAGGATCATGAGCTCAGGATCCAGACTAGGCTGGCCAACATGGTGAAATCCTGTCTCTACTAAAGATACAAAAATTACCCAGGTGTAGTGGCACATGCCTGTAATCCTAGCTACTCAGGTGGCTGGCCAAGAGGTGGAGGTTGCAGTGAGCCAAGATCGTGCCACTGCACTCCAGTCTGGGCAACAGAGTGATACTCCATCTCCAAAAAAAAAAGAAAGAAAAATAAAACTGAACTGCCCTTTAATCAAAAGATATCTGCTTCTTAAGGCCAAGGTGGGTGAATCACCTAAGGTCAGGAGTTTGAGATCAGCCTGGCCAACATGACAAAACCCTGTGTCTACAAAAAATACAAAAAAATTAGCCACGCATGGTGGCAGGCACTATAATCCCAGCTACTCAAGGGGCTCAGGCAGGAGAATCACTTGAACCTGGGAGGCGGAGGTTGCAGTGAGCCAAGATCACGCCACTACACTCCAGCCTGGGCGACAGAGTAAGACTTTGTCTCAAAAAAAAAAAAAAAAAAAAAAGACAGCTGCTTCCAAAACACACACATTCTCTCTCTCATGCATGCGTGCGTACACGTACACACACACACACATACACATCCTCTCTCTTTGTCCATCAGAAACCTATGCAGGATAAGAGAAATCTTAGCTGGACATTAAGCCCCTTGGGTACAATGAAGCCAGTGCTGGAAGAAAGGAAACTCTCCAAGGAAAATCACAGATTCACATAACTCAGCCCTTGTGAAGCCAGGACAATGAGTCAAGCTGTTGGCTTGGACTATAGTCATCCTCAAGGCTCAACTAGAGTAGGAGGATCCCTGTTCAAGCTCACTTTTCTGAGCCACTCATGTGGCTGCCAGCAGGCCTCAGAAGATCTACATCCAAGCTAGCTGTTGTGGTTGCTGGCAGGTCTCACTTCCTCACCACATGGCCCTCCCCATAGGCTGCCTGGGTGTCTGTCTTTACAACATGGCAAGTGCCTTCCCTCTATGCAGTGCTGCCTCATACCATGGAGTTAGCCTCCCCCAAAGTGAGTTGGGGGTGTGTGTGTGTGTGTGTGTGAGAGAGAGAGAGAGAGAGAGAGAGAGAGAGAGAGAGAGAGAGAGAGAGAGAGAGGGAGAGAGAACACACATGCAAAGCAGAAGCCAGAGAGAGACAGAAAGAACACACATGCAAGGCAGAAGCCAGTCTTTTTAAAACCCAATCTGAGCTAGCCAGCTAGCCTCCCGCAAAGTGAGGTGGGTAGGTGGGTGGGTGGGTGGGTGGGAGGGTGGGTGGGTGTGTGTGTGTGAGAGAGAGAGAGAGAACACACATGCAAGGCAGAAACCAGTCTTTTAAAAACCCAATCTGGGAAGAGACATCTCATCACTTCTCCTGTGTTCTATTCACTAGCAGTGCATCACTAAGTCCAGCCCACACTCAAGGGAGGAGAATTCAGCTCCATCTTTTAAAGAAGGGAAAATCAAATCATTTTTGGAGAGATCATTAAGTCCCACTACAAGGACTAGAATTACTGATGAAAATATAAGTAGCCAGATAAGTTATTAAGACATCAATGGATGTTTTATTATCATGGTACTTCCCAATCCCCAAGATGATAGTCCTATTTGCTTCTTTGCCTCAAGGGAGGTTTGTGCATGTTTTCTGAAAATATGAACTCCTTGAGGAGATTATACTGAGGGAAGAAGGGTAGAACAATGAGTGCCTTTGGCGGGAGCTGGGGGTTAGGTAGAAACAAGAAGAAAAATGGGAGCAATTTATCTGAGAAGAAGGAATTCCTTCAGAATCCACAAAAAGGGAACCTGCAACCCCACGTCCTAGCAGTGCCCAAGTCCTCAGAGACAAATGGGCATGTGTTGTACCAAGGAAAGCTGAAGCCTGGACATCAGAATCCCCAGGCTTCAACGCCTCATGTCCTCTTAGACAATGTGCTCAGTCACATCCAGCACAGGCTGAAAATCAACCTTCCACCCTTCTCCTGGTACCTCAAAAGCCTATTAGAGTCTCACATAACTCTAAGGAGGAGTGGATCTCTATTATTAATCACTGAGATTGTATTTCTAACCAGTTTGGTAGAATTGAGGGGGAGAAGGTCCCAGGGCAGAATTTTTTTTTTTTTGAGAGACAGGTTCTCATTATGTTGCCCAGGCTAGTCTGAGCTCAAACTATCCTCTCACCTCAGAATCCCAAAGTGCTGGGGTTACAGGTACGAGCCACCACACCTGGCCCCCAGGGCAGAATTTGATTTCATTTAAAGGAATTAAAATATTGTTAATACTTTTTGCTTACCTGATTTCATGAGGTAAGATTCATATGTGCTATACAGTCAATTAATGTACTAACCTATGGATATCTTTTGCAAATAAGTAATACTGGTGGTTTCAAATAAAGTTCCAAACAAGCTGCTCCATTTAAGATTTTTCCGGCCGAACGAGGTGGCACACGCCTGTAATCCCAGCACTTTGGGAGGCAGAGGTGGGTGGATCAACTGAGGTCAGGAGTTTGAGACCAGCCTGGCCAACATGGCGAAACCCTGTCTCTATTAAAAATACAAAAATTAGCCAGATATGGTGGTGCGTTCCTGTAGTCCCAGCTACTCGGGAGGCTGAGACAGGGGAATTGCTTGAACCCAGGAGGTGGAGGTCTCAGTGAGCTGAGATCACACCACTGCACTCCAGCCTGGCCAACAGAGTGAGACTGCATCTCAAAAAAAAAAAAAAATTCTAGGCCAGGTGCAGTGAGTGGCTCACATCTACAATTCCAGAAATTTGGGAGGCTGGGGCAGCAGGATAGCTTGAGGCCAGAAATTTGCAACCAGCCTGGGTAACAAAGTGAGACACCCATCAATACAAACAATTTTTAAAAATAAAAAACCTGCCGGGCACAGTGGCACATGGCACCAGCTACTCAGGAGGTTGAGGTGGGAGGACTGCTTGAGCCCAGGCGTTCAAGGTGCTATAAGCTGTGACTGTGGCACTGCCCTCCAGCCTGGGCAACAGAACAAGACCCCCTTCTCTAAAATATATACGGGTAATTTGGCCGGGTGCGGTGGCCCACACTTGTAATCCCAGCACTTTGTGGAGCTGAGGCAGGTGGATCACCTTAGGTCAGGAGTTCGAGACCAGCCTGGCCAACATGGTGAAACCCCGTCTCTATTAAAAATACAAAACTGGCCGGGTGCTGTGGCTCACGCCTGTAATCCCAGCACTTTGGGAGTCCGAGGCAGGTGGATCACGAGGTCAGGAGATCGAGACCATCCTGGCTAACATGGTGAAACGCCATCTCTACTAAAAATACAAAAAATTAGCCAGGTGTGGTGGTGTGCGCCTGTGGTCCCAGCTGCTTGGGAGGCTGAGGCAGGAGAATAGCATGAACCCAGGAGGCAGAGCTTGCAGTGAGCCGAGATCGTGCCACTGCACTCCAGCCTGGGTGACAGAGCGAAACTCCGTCTCAAAAAAAAAAAATAAAAAATTGAATTCAGGCCGGGCACAGTGGCTCACGCCTGTAATCCCAGCACTTTGGGAGTCTGAGGCAGGTCTATCACCTGAGGTCAGGAGTACATGACCAGCCTGGCCAACATGGAGAAACCCCATCCTTACTAAAAATATAAAAATTTGCTGGGTGTGGTGGTGCACAACTTTAATCCCAGCTATTCGGGAGACTGAGGCAGGAGAATAGCTTCAATCCAGGAGGCGGAGACTTCAGTGCGCCGAGATCACGCCATTGCACTCCAGCCTGAGCAACAAGAGCAAAACTCCCTCTCATATATAAATAAATAAAATTCAAAAAATTGTTTCAGTCAGTAAGGGAAATGTCTTTTTCTGGAAGTATTCCAGCTAATAATGAAGAGGGAATGAGCCAGGCACAGTGGCACTCACGCCTGTAATCCTAGCACTTTGAGAGGCTGAGGCGAGCCGATCACTTGAGGTCAGGAGTTCCAGACCAGCCTGGTTAACATGGTGAAACCCCGTCTCTACTAAAAATACAAAAGTTAGCCAGGAGTGGTGGTACACGCCTGTAATCCTAACTACTCAGTTGGCTGAGGCAGGAGAATCGCTTGAACCCAGGGGGCAGAGGTTGCAGTGAGCCGAGATCACACAGACTCCAACTTAAAAAAAATAAATAAAAAGAAGGAATGAAAGAATTAGAATTTCCTTTTTTTTTTTTTTTTTTTTTTTTGAGACAGAGCCTCACTCTGTCACCCAGGCTGGAGTGCAGTGGCATGATCTTGGCTCACGGAAACCTCCACCTCCCGGGTTCAAGTGATTCTCCTGCATCAGCCTACCAAGTAGATGGGATTACAGGCACGTGCCACCACACCTGGCTGATTTTTGTATTTTCAATAGAGATGGGGTTTCACCATGTTGGCCAGGCTGGTCTTGAACTCCTGTCCTCAGGTGATCCACCAGCATCAGCCTCCCAAAGTGCTGGGATTACAAGTGTGAGCCACCGCGCATGGGAATTTCAACATTTGCAACCCTAATGAATTCATAAATCTAGATACCGATTACCATGGGTTCCTAATATAAAAAAGAGAAGCTTTAATGAAAGTTCACATCACTTCTATGCTGCACTTTTTCTTTTCTTTTTTCTTTTTTTTTTTTGAGATGGAGTCTTGCTCTGTTGCCCAGGGTGGAGTGCCATGATGCTATCTCGGCTCACTGCAACCTCCACCTCCTGGGTTCAAGCGATTCTCCTGCCTCAGCCGCCCGAGTAGCTGGGATTATAGGCGCCCGCCACCACGCCCAGCTAATTTTTGTATTTTTAGTAGAGACGGGGTTTCGCCATGTTGGCCAGGCTGGTTTCGAACTCCTGACCTCAGGTGATCTGCCCGCCTCGGCCTTCCAAAGTGCTGGGATTACAGGCATGAGACACCACGTCCAGCCAAAGCATTCTTAAAACAAAAAAGCAAATTAACTCTATCAATTTACAAGACACAAACGGAACAGAGAAGCATGCTAAGTGATACCATGAGGTCATAAAGTCAGCAAAATTCAGACTGTGGAAAAACTGGTCTGTGGTTGCCAATTGGTCGGGGGGACAGAAGGGAATTTTGGGGAGTGATGGAACTGTTCTATATCATGATTATAGTTGTGATTACACAACTAGGTTTGTCAAAATTCAAAGAACTAAAACAGGTGAATTTCACCCTATGTAAATTATATACCAACTTTTTTAAAAATTAAAGATTCAGACTGAAAACCTCTTTTTTTTTTCTTTGAGATGGAGTCTGGCTCTGTTGCCAGGCTGGAGTGCAGTGGTACAATCTCAGTTCACTGCAACCTCTACCTCCCAGGTTGGAGCGATTCCCCTGACTCAGCCTCCTGGGTAGCTAGGACTACAGCTGCACACCACCAATCCTGTCTAATTTTTTTTTTTTTTATATTTTAGTAGAGATCTGACCTCATGATCTGCCCGCCTCAGCCTCCCAAAATACTGGGATTACAGGTGTGACCCACTGTGCCCGGCCAAGACTGGAAAACTCTTAATAACGAACATGCTTTCTTCAAAAAATAAATAGTACAGGAAAATATGAGTGGAAAAGCTATAGACTAAAAAAGACTTCAAGAGCTACTCAACTAATTACAAGTTATGAACCTTATCTGGATCTTGGTTTGAACCGCCTTTTTTTTTTTTTTTTTAGAGACAGAGGTCTCACTATATGGTGCAGGCTGGGCATTAACTCACTCCTGGGCTCAAGTGATCCTCCTACCTCGGCCTCCCAAATACCTGGGACTGGGACTACAGGTGCAAGAACACCACATCCAGCTAACAAACAGATATTTTTTTAAAAAATTATTAGCACTGGGCGCAGTGGCTCACGCCTGTAATCCAAACACTTTGGGAGGCCGAGGCGGGTGGATCACCTAAGGTCAGGAGTTCAACACCAGCCTGGCCAACATGGTGAAACCCCATCTCTACAAAAATACAAAAAAAATTAGCCAGGCATGATGGGAGATACCCGTAATCCCAGCTACTTGGGAGGCTGAGGAGGGAGAATCGCTGGAACCTGGGAGGCGGAGGTTGCAGTGAGCCGAGATTGTGCCACTGCACTCCAGCCTGGGCAACAGAGCAAGACTCCGTCTCAAAAAAAAAAAAGAAAAGAAATAAAAATAAACAAAAATAAACATATATACATACATAAAATATAGGAGTAGAGCCTGAGGCTAGGCTTGTTAACCTCCCTCTGGCAACTCCTGGCACTCTACCCTCCAGGAAGCCCTTGAATGAGTCCCACAGGACCTATGAGCTCTTTTTGAATGCCCTTGAAAATCACTGCTTAACTCTTCTAGGTTTCATTCTTCAGTAAAATATTACCGTGAAAATGCTGCATACATTGACCATGCTATCTTGGCCCTGCAGAGTCTGCTTTCACAGAATTGAATTTTAGCTTTATGCCCTAGGATTTCACTCACACATGCTACAAGAAATGGATTTACCAAAACCACTGCATTTGCTGTAGGGATGTTGCTGAGGCAAACCTACCACGAGCTCTGTAACTCTAGAATAGTCCTGTGTTTCAGTGTAGATTAGAAAAATGTTCTAGTTTTCTAAGAAACTACCTTCAGAACCTGTTTCTCAGCAAAGAGTACAGAGATCTAAACTCCTGGAGATAAACACTACCTGTCTGACGGCTACCTGCAGAAATACCCTGCAGTGGACAGATTAACACTGCAGAGAAAGAGATAACACCCAAAAGACAGAAAGCAGTTTGGTCTATTTTCACACCATGTTACTGTACGTTCTATTTCTTTGCATTTCACTCAACATGCTTTCACTAGGTTATCCCATTCATTTTCTTTTCTTTTTTCCTTTTTTTTTTTTGAGACAGCGTCATGCTCTGTCACCCAGGTTAGGGTGCAGTGGCACGATCTTGGCTCACTGCAACCACCAGCTCCTGGGTTTAAGCAATTCTCCTGCCTCAGCCTCCTGAGTAGCTGGGATTACAGGCACGTACCACCACGCCCGGCTAGTTTTTGTATTTCTAGTAGAAAAAGGGTTTCATCACGTTAGCCAGGCTGGTCTCGAACTCCTGACCTCGTGATCCACCCACCTCGGCCGTCCAAAGTGCTGGGATTACAGGTGTGAGCCACTGCATCCAGCCATTCCATTCATTTGCATGACTTGGATCACCAAGTGTTTGCTGAATGCTTTAAAATCTATACCTGAAGCCCTTATCTTGCTTCTCTGCAAAACACCCCTATTTTTAACCACCTGGTTAAAGACAGTTCATTGAAGCACCTTACGCTCCATATAGCCAAAATAAACTCATGTTCTTACCGTCCCAAACTTGCTCTTGCTCCTGTGTCTGCTGCCTCAATTAAAAGCATTCCCAGGCTGGTGCGGTGGCTCATGCCTGTAATCCCAGCACTTTGGGAGGCCAAGGCAGGCAGATCACGAGGACAGGAGTTCAAGACCAGCCTGACCAACATGGTGAAACCCCATCTCTACTAAAAATACAAATTAGCCAGGCATGGTGGCACGCGCCTGTAATCCCAGCTACTCAGGAGGCTGAGGCAGGAGAATCACTTGAACTTGGGAGGCAGAGGTTGCAGTAAGCCAAGATCGCACCACTGCACTCCAGCCTGGGCAACAGAGTGAGACTCCATCTCACAAATAAATAAATAAATAAAAGCATTCCCATCCAACCTATTATTCAAGCTGCAAGCATCTCAAGATACTGTGGAGAAAAGTAAAAGGCAAGTCATACATGGGAGAAAATATAAGCAAAACACATACCTAATAATGAATTTGTGGCCAGGCACAGTGGCTGACGCCTGTAATCCTAGCACTTTGGGAGGCTGCTGTGGGCAGATCACTTGAGGCCAGGAGTTTGAGACCAGCCTAGGCAACATGGCGAAACCCCAGCTCTACTAAAAATACAAAAATTCACCGGGTGTGGTAGCAGGCGCCTTAATCGCAGCAACTACAGAGGCTGAGGCAGGAGAATCACTTGAACCTGGGAGGCGGAGGGTGCAGTGAAATGAGATCACACCACTGCACTCCAACCTGGGTGATAAAGTGAGACTTCGTCTCAAAAACAAAAAAAAAAGATTTTGCTTTTTTAAATTTTGTTTTTAGAATACATAAAGAACTCTTGCAACTATGTAAGAAGACAAACAACTGACAAAAAGTGAGCAAAAGATTTGGATACTTCACTAAGTTATATGAATGGCAAATTAGCACATGAAAAGATACTCAACATTATCAGTCATCAGGGAAAGGCAAATGAAAACCACAATGACACGTACCACTATACACCCACAGAATGGCAAACAATGGTGGTGGTTTTAAGGGTATACATGTATTTCAAAACTTATCAAATTGTACACTTCAAATATGTACAGCTCACTGTATGCCAATTGTACCTCTACAGACCTGTTCAAAAAAAAAAAAAAGAATCACAAGACCAAGTATTGGTGAGGACATTTGGAAGGGCTAGGATTCAAACACTAATGCAAGATTTCTCAGCCTGAGAACTAATGACATTTTGAGCTGGGGAACTCTTAGATTAGGATGCTGTCCCATGCATTTTAGGATGTGTAGCAGCATATCTGGCCTCTACCCACTAGGTGCTCCAAGTTGTAACAACCCAAAATGTCTCCAGACATTGTCAAATGTCCCTTAGGAGGCAAAATCCCCCTTAGTTGAGAACCACCCCTTAGTCTGACACCACAGCCCAAGCTCTTAAAAACATCTTTCTTTCCACTTCTGGCACTATCTTGGTTTAGGTCCTGAATTTAGTTCACCCAAGACCTCATTATTAGTCAGTCTACATCTAGGCTGTCATCTCTTGTCATTTCAATAGTCACACTACCACCAAATTAACCTTCTAAACCTTCAGGGCTTAGATAAATGACTGCAGAAACTGCCCTCACTACCAGTATGCAGAATTCCTATAAACCCTTTGTATATATTGTGTAAACCTTTGTATATATACAAAGTCATTACACTGTCTCATATTTCAGTGTCTGTCTTCCCATTAATACATGAGATTTTCCCCAACAACGGCCACCTCACTCATATCTATATCACTAGAACCCAGAACTAGAAAGCATTCAAATGTTTCTTAAGCAAATTACATACAACAACAAAATGCCCGGATCTCTTTGCTTTAAATATGTAACAACAACAACAACAAAAGCCCCCAAATCATACAGTAAAGCTTTCATCAATGTGAATCCTATCCAAACAAATGGATCTTGTTCCTAATAGGACCAGAAAGGATTCTCCAACTCATAACCCAAACATCATTAACAGACATATTGGACTCTACAGAATTTTCCAAAAGCACACAGAGACCAAGTTTCCTAATCTTTTTTGTATGTGTGTGAGAAGGAGTTTCGCTCTTGTTGCCCAGGCTAGAGTGCAATGGCACGATCTCGGCTCTCTGCAACCTCCGCCTCCCAGGTTCAAGCGATTCTCCTGCCTCAGCCTCCTGAGTAGCTGGGATTACAGGCATGCACCACCACGCCAGGCTAATTTTGTATTTTTAGTAGAGATGGGGTTTCTCCATGTTGGTCAGGCTGGTCTTGAACTTCCGCCTTAGGTGATCCACCCGCCTCAGCCTCCCAAAATGCTGAGATTACAGGCATGAGCCACCACGCCCGGCCAGTTTCCTAATCTTAAAACTCCTTTCAGTCCAGTGCAGTTTTTCAGGGGCATTAAATAGTATGACATTATTTTGGACAACCAAACCCATCCCACACTAACGCCTCTTGCCACAAATTCATTTATTGGTTCACTAGTTTTACTGAGCTCCCCCTTAGTACCTTATAAGGGTGCAAAGATGAACTATGATAAGGAAATAAAAGTTTTAAGGGGAAAAAGATACAAAGAAATAATAGTGCATGAGGTTCTTATCTCAAACTGTCTTTGTTTTTCTTAAACTGTCTTATAGTTTGGTCTGCACTAGAAATGTTCTCAAAAGATAACTCAGCCACTAACTAACACCTATCAAAAAGAATTATTTAACATCAATATCCTAAAATAAAAATCATAATTTTAGGCCAGGCACGATGGCTCACGCCTGTAATCCCAGCACTTTGGGAGGCCAAGGCAGGCAGATCAATTGAGGCCAGGAGTTCGAGATCAGCCTAGCCACCATGGGGAAACCCCGCCTCTACTAAAAACAGAAAAAATTAGCTGGGCATGGTGGTGCGCCCCTGTAATCTCAGGTATTCAGGGGGCAGAGGCACAAGAACCACTTGAACCCAGGAGGCAGAGGATGCTGTGAACCGAGATAGCATGACTGCACTCCGGTCTGGGAAACAGAGTGAGACTCCATCTCAAAACTAAATAAAAATCCTAATTCTGGGCTGGGCATGGTGGCTTATGCCTGTAATCCCAGCACTTTGGGAGGCCGAGGCGGGCGGATCACCTGAGGTCAGGAATTCAAGACCAGCCTAACCAACGTAGAGAAACCCCATCTCTACTAAAAATACAAAATTAGCTGGGCGTGGTGGCGCATGTCTGTAATCCCAGCTACTCAGGAGGCTGAGGCAGGAGGATCACTAGAACCCGGGAGGCAGAGGCTGCAGTGAGCCGAGATCACACCATTGCACTCCAGCCTGGTCAACAAGCAAAACTCCATCTCAAACAAAAAAAGCAAACAAACAAAAAATCATAATTCTGTCAACTGTTTTCTAAAATGTACTACATATGTAATATAACTGTCAACAACTCTACGTAGCAGACCCATTCAATCAGTTACTCAAGGCTACATTCAACAATTAACTTACCTTTTTTTTTTTTTTGAGACAGGTTTTCACTGTTGCCCAGGCTGGAGTGCAGTGGTGCAATCATGGCTCACTGCAGCCTCCACCTCCCAGTCTCAGCTGATCCTCCCACCTCAGCCTCCCAAGTAGCTGGGACTACAGGTGTGTACCACCACACCTGGCTAATTTTCGTATTTTGGGTAGAGATGAGGTTTCACCATGTTGCCTAGACTGGTCTTGAACTCCTGGGCTCACACCACTCATCTGCCTCAATTAATTCATCTTGAAGTGTTTACCAGGAATTTATATCATTTGATATTCAGAATTTCTATAGCCACAGTATAAAACTGATACTAATACCTTTCTTTTTTTTTTTTTTTTTTTTGAGATGGAGTCTCGCTTTGTCGCCCAGGCTGGAGTGCAATGGCGTGGTCTCAGCTCACTGCAACCTCTGCCTCCCAGGTTGAAGCGATTCTCCTGCCCCAGCCTCCTGAGTAGCTAGGATTACAGGTGCCTGCCACCACGCCCGGCTAATTTTTGTACTTTTAGTAGAGACGGGGTTTCGCTATGTTGGCCAGACTGGTCTCAAACTCCTGACCTCGTGATCTGCCAGCCTCGGCCTCCCAAAGTGCTGGGATTACAGGTGTGAGCCAGCATGCCCGGCAACTAATACCACTTTTTTTTTTTTTTTTTGAAACGAAGTCTTGCTCTGTCACCCAGGCTAGAGTGCAGCGATCTCGGCTCACTGCAACCTTCTCCCAGGTTCAAGTGATTCTCCTGCCTCAGCCTCACAAGTAACTGGGATTACAGGCACGCGCCATCATGCCTGACTAATTTTTGTATTTTTTAGAGATGGAGTTTCACCATCTTGGTCAGGCTGGTCTTGAACTCCTGACCTTGTGATCCACCCGCCTCGGCCTCCCAAAGTGCTGGGATGACAGGTGTGAGCCACCGCGCCTGGCCGAACACATATTTTTTTAAATATCTGGCTACAACCATTACATCCTTCTTCTATAATTCATCTTTGGAGTCTTAACTGTACATTTTGTTTTCTAGTTTTAGAGCAACCCCTGCACTGTTTTCTGAGGAAAATCTTGGTCCTGCCCATAGGACCTTTAAATACGTGTGCTGGTTGTCCATTCAGGTCAAAATGCTGACGTGATCAGGATCTAACCTAAATCAGGCATGCTGAATATGTAGCCTCATGATTCTGGACTGAGAAAATAAACTCATTGCAACCTGATGCTTACTTAAATTCCTGGAGAATTACTAAAGGATTTGTTCACTCAAAAATTCAATAAACTGTTCTCTACGTGCCAGACGCTATTCTAGCTGCTGGGGATAAACAGTGAACAAAACACGTATAGTCCCCACAGTGTACGCATCCCTCTTTACCTCTGAATCAAGCCAAACCATCAGAGAGCCATATACCAAAACCACATTGCTTTGGCCCTGTGGAGACTGTTCACTGGCAATAACTCACTTGGATTGAGAAGTATAAGAAGCAATCTTTATTTATTTATTTAAGACGGAGTCTCACTCTGTTGCCCAGGCTGGAGTGCAGTGGTGCAATCTCAGCTCACCGCAACCTCCACCTCCCAGGTTCAAGAGATTCTCTGGCCTCAGCCTCCTGAGTACCTGCGATTACAGGCACGCTCCACTATGCCCGGATAATTTTTTGTATTTTTAGTAGAGACGGGGTTTCGTCATGTTGGCCAGGCTGGTCTCAAACTCCTGACCTCAGGTGATCCACCCGCCTCAGCCTCCCAAAGTGCTGGGATTACAGATGTGAGCCACCACGCCTGGCCAAGAAGCAATCTTTAAAAACTCACGTTTGATTTTAGAGATACCATGAATCTGAAAACTGAACTTTATTTTCTTCTTCATTTTACTCCAGAAAACTCAGAGCCAAACACCAAAGCAACCATTAGCAATGATGCAGGACTTTCTGGTCTATGCACTAATTCTGCCACTGGCTTTATCTGCTTCTTTCATTTCTTCTTGGCCTTTATTTTTAATCTTCTCATTTTCAAAAGAAGTGGGAAATAAAAGATATTTGATGGGTGTTTTTTAACCTAAAATTCATTGTGTACCTTCTATGTGCCAGGCACTATCCTAGGCACCTTACAACCTTAGGGAAGTCGAACTATTATTTCTTTTTTTTTTTTTTTTTGAGACAGAGTTTCGCTCTTGTTGCCCAGGATGGAGTGCAATGGTGCAATCTCGGCTCACCGCAACCTCCACTTCCTGGGTCCAAGCGATTCTCCTGCCTCAGCCTCTCGAGTAGCTGGGATTACAGACATGCGCTACCATGCCCAGCCAATTTTTTATTTTTTTTGAGGTGGAGTCTCGCTGTCGCCCAGGCTGGAGTGCAGTGGTATGAGCTCAGCTCACTGCAAGCTTTGCCTCCCGGGTTCACGTCATTCTCCTGCCTCAGCCTCCTGAGTAGCTGGGACTACAGGCACCCGCCACCACGTCCATCTAATTTTTTTTGTTTTTAGTAGAGACGTGGTTTCACTGTGTTAGCCAGGATGGTCTCAATCTCCTGACCTTGTGATCCGCCCGCCTTGGCCTCCCAAAGTGCTGGGATTACAGGAGTGAGCCATAGTGCCCGGCCCAATTTTGTATTTTTAATAGAAATGGGGTTTCTCCATGTTGGTCAGGTTGGTCTCAAACTCCCGACCTCAGGTGATCTGCCCACCTCGACCTCCCAAAGTGCTGGGATTACAGGCGTGAGCCACCACGCCAGCAGAACTATTATTTCTACTATATAGATGAGGAAACTGAGGCAGAGACAGGCTTATTAACTTGCACATGATCTCGCAAACTACATTTGACAGAGCTGAATTCAAATTCAGCCCAGACCATTTCATGTAAGTGTACGTACAGGCCATGATGGGACCCAATAAGGTGGAGCAGAGGGAGGGTGGGGGGAAGCCCTCACTGAGCAAAGTCTTAAAGGAGGGGGCTTGTCAAGGAGCAAGGAGAAAGTACTCCAGAAAGAAAAAGAAATCACATACAAAAACCCAAAGCAGACCAGGTACTGTGGCTGATGCCTACAATTCGAACACTTTGAGAGTCTAAGGAAGGCGGATCGCTTAAGCCCAAGAGTTCACGACCAGCCTGAGCAACATGGTAAAACCCCACATCTACAAAAAATGCAAAAATTAGCTGGGCATAGTGATGCACATCTGTAGTCCCAGCTACTTGGGAGGCTGAGGTGGGAAAATCACCTGGGCCCGAGAAGTCAAGGCTCCAGTGAGCCATTGTCACACCATTGCACTCCACCCTGAAGTGAGACCGTCTTTAAAAAACAACAACAACAACAACAACAACAACAACAACAACAAAAACCCTAAAAACAAAAAACCAAAGCAAAGAGGGAACATAAGTCCTGGGAATGGCAAATGGAGCACAGAGTTACATTCAGCAATTAATTCATCTTGAAGGTTCACCAGAAAGTTAAATCATTTAAAAGTAGACATTTAATAGTTCCATCATTGAAAATCGATATGGCCAAAGTATTAACCGTGGCTGGGGAAGTATGAAGAAGTAAAATAAAGGCAATTTTTTATATGATTAGGCTAAAAGTCTGAATGATGTTCAATAAGCAATGAGGAAGCACACAGGGATCCTAAGCATGAGAATTACAAGATCGATTTGCACAGTACAGGGAGGGAATTACAGATTCAAGGTAGGGAAACCAGTCAGAAGGCTACTGAAGAGTCTGGCAGTGGGGTAATGAGAGTTAAATGAGAGCTATCCAAAAGAAATACAATGCAAAGAAATACAATGCAAGTTAAATGTATGCAGCTTTTAATTTTCTAGTAGCCATATTAGAAAAAATAAAAAGAAAGGCTGGGTATGGTGGCTCACGCCTGTAATCCTAGCACTTTGGGAGGCCAAGGCTGGCACATCACTTGAGCATAGGAGACCAGCCTGAGCAACACAGTGAGACCCTGTCTCTTACAAAAAATAAAAAATTAGCCTGGCATGGTGGTGCACATCTGTAGTCCCAGGTACTTGGGAGGCTGAGGTGGAAGGATTACCAGGTCAAGGCTGCAGTGAGCTGTGATTGCACCACTTCACTTCAGCCTTGACAACAGAGCCAAGCCCTGTCTCAGAAGAAAAATAAAAAGGAAAAAGAAGTAAGCGAAGGCCAGGCCCGGTGGCTCACACCTGTAATCCCAGCACTTTGGGAGGCCTAGTCAGACAGAGCACTTGAGGCCAGGAGTTCAAGACCAGCCTGGCCAACATGTTGAAACCCCGTCTCTACTAAAAATACAAAAATTAGCCGGGCATGGTGGCAGGCGCCTGTAATCCCAGCTAATCAGAAGGCTGAGGAAAGAGAATTGCTTGAACCCAGGAGGCGGAGATTGCAGTGAGTCAAGATCACATCACTGCACTCCAGTATGGGCAACAAAGTAAGACTTTGTCTCAGGAAAAAGTAAGTGAAAATAATTTTAATAACAATTTTATTTACAGCCAGGCATGGCAGCTCACACTTGTAATCACAGCACTTTAGTAGGCCAAGGTGGTTGGATCATTTGAGCCCAGGAGTTTGAGACCAGCCTGGGCAACATGGCCAAACCTTGTCTCTACAAAAAAAAAAAAAAAAAGAGCTGGGTGAGGTGTCAGGTGCCTGTAGTCCCAGCTACTCCAGAGGCTGAGTTGGCTGGGTGGCTTGAGCCCAGGAGGTGGAGGTTGCAGTATGCTGAGATTGCACCACTGCACTCCAGCCTGGGTGACAGAGCCAGACCCTGTCTCAAAAAAAAAAAAAGTATTTAATCCAATATACCTAAAATATTATCTCACTATGTCATCAATATAAAAAGTTACTGAGAAATTTTATTTATTCAACTTTTGTACTAACTTGAAATCTAGCATGTATTTTATACTTACCTCATTTCAGACCCTAAATTCTCATCGGAAATATTTGATATATATTTAGATTTCATAAAATGATGGATGAAAAATACAGACTCACATACCCAAGTTGTTCAAAACATACTTGAACGTTTTCCAATAGGTGATCAAGTAGCAGTTTCTCAAGTTAATTTAATTACAATTAAATAAAATTAAAAATTTAGTTCCTCAGTCATGCTAGATGCATTTTGAGTGCTCACCCTGCATATGGTTACTGGATTGGACAGTACAGGCCTAAAGTGTGACAAGGAAACTCTGCTGGCACTTCCACCATCAGCATTTCGTGTCTATTTACTATTGAGGTTTTCTGTGTATTAACATCAATAACTTGCCAGATATTAACTATGAAAGTAGTCCTACTGGTCACATAACTACAGTAGCTTACTTTCTCTAGGTCAATGCCAACATCTGTGAAAAAGGAATCATCTAATGACTACACAGAATTGCTATGTAGTACCTCTCACACGGAATGCAGTCAAAAATGTTTATGTGATAAATATATCTTCATCTTCATTACTCAAGGACTAATTCACTTTGTTTGTGGACTACTTAAACTCTTTGCTTCTATTTTCCTAAGGTTCAACCATTCGAGTTAACTACACAGTGTCCAACGACAAAAGATAAAGCAGTAAGAAAACCTACTTTCAATTGTATATTTATTAGCAGCATTATGGTATAACAGTTAAGAGCTTAAGCTCTGGAGTCAGACTGTCTGGATTCAAATCCTGGTTTTATCTTTTACTAGATGCATGATTTTGGGTAAATATTTGGCCTCTCTGTGTCGCAGTTCCCTCTTCTGTAAAATAGTGACACTACATATTCTCTTAGGGTTCTTTGAGGATTACAGGAGAAGATATACATAGAGCATTCGTACACAGTACTTGGCACATAGTAGATGCTCAATAAAATTAGTTTATTTTTTGAGGCAGGGTCTTGCTGTGTTCCCCACACTGGCGTGCAGTGGCATGATCACGGCTCACTGCATCACTGCAGCCTTGACTTCCTGGGCTCAAGCAATCCTCCCACCTCAGCCTCTTGAGATGCTGGGACTACAGGTCCACAACACCCGCTCAGCTAGTTGCTTTTTGTTTTTTTAATTTTTTGTTTTTGTGGGTACATAGTAGGTGTATACATTTATGGGACCGGCTAGTTTTTTAATTTTTTGTAGAGATGGAGTCTTGCCCTGTTGCCCAGACTGGTCTTGAACTCCCAGGCTCAAATGATCCTCCTGCCTCAGCCTCCCAAAGTGCTGGGATTGAAGGCATGAGCCAGCCCAGCCAAGATGAGCTTTTTAAACAGAGATGCTGGAGAAAATGAAATTATGGCTAAGGTTAAAAAAAAAAAAAAAGCTGAGATCCTTACACAACATCAAAAAGTAAAAAAGTAGGATTTCTCAAGATTTCCCACATTATCTTAGATACCAAAAAAAAAAAAAAATCGACTGTAGAGGTAGTAATTTGAAGTCCTCAAAAGAAAAATCAGCATGTGGTTATATTCTTTTAAAAGGGGGATAAATAAGAAACTTCATCTACTGACAGTATACAATTATGCAGTACGGCACAGGTGCAGCCAAGCAAAAAGAAAAACATGAAGCAAAATAGGAAGGCACTGCCTTACCTGCTTCTCCGTTTTCGAGGCGGTTTCTCCACTGTGCCAGTCAGTCTGCAGACCAAACAAATAAGACGGTAACTAAAAGTAACATACAAGAAAACATCTCCCGGCGCTACCGTGCCAGTCAAGAACTAAATAGACCACCCTCTGGGACCACAGGCTCGCCAAGCCCAGATCTGACCTTACAAACGCCTCATGCCCTGTTTCCCCTATTTACCAAGACCTAGCACTCCTGGGACTCACCGTTCCCCCAATTCCCCCTGAGTTCAAACCTTCCTGGTCCCTCACCCCATCCTCGACCCCTGCTCGTCACAGCCCAGCTCCCCAAAATCACCCACCTCCACCTACTCATTGTCTGCCTCGTCACCCCCGCAAGCCCCACTAGCCTCCCCTTTCCTGTGCCCACCCGCTCCCGACCGTGCACTGCCCCCTCCACGCCCCGCCTCTCCGGGCCCGGCGACCCCCGCATTCCACGGCCCCTCCGGGGGCGCGCCCGCCTTGCCCCTCCCGGCCCCGCGCCGCCAGCCTCACCCCTCGGCCCCCTTCCCTCACACGCCCCTCTCACCTGGCCTCGAGGATGCGATCGCGCCCAGCCCGCGCCGCCGCCTGCAGGCGCCCCCAAGGTCCCCCCAGCCTGCACCCCCCGCCCCTCCGGTCTCTGCGCCCCGAATGCTCCACGGCCCCGAGCCGCTGCCCCTGGGCCCGCACTCTGGCCCCCACCCCATCCCCAACCCCGGCCTCCACCCAGCCCCCGCACCTGGGGGCCAGGCGACTCCGCGGCTGCTGGGGCTGCCGGGCTCCTCTGACCATCCGGCTCCTGCTCCGCCGCGGGAGCTGCTCCGGCGGCCGCAGGGCTCGCTCGGGAAGCTGAGGCGGCGGAGGCTGGAGTAGGCGGAGAGGCGGGAGGAGGGCCTCGCGCCTCTGCCAGGCTTGCCGCGGGGCCCGCCTCCTCCGCGCCTCTCCTCGGCTCCCATTGGCTAGGGCAGTAGTGTGGACGGAAACCTGTCAGTCGATTGGACGCTCGGCCCGTCACATCCCGCGCTGCCCACCCAGAGGTTTGGTTGAGACTGCAGGTGGCGGCGGAGGTGCCTTAGAGATTGCTAGCAGGGCCGGAGGAGACCCTAGCGCCACCATGCGCCGAAAAGTAGGAACTGCACCCCGGCTCCAGACACCTGCCCCAGGTTCTCCTGGCTCTGCGTCCTGCATACCACACACCTGCTGGCGCCCCTCCACCTCTGCACCACGCCAGGACCGAAAACAAGCCCTGAAATCTCCCAATTTCCTCTAGCAGGTGAGACAGTGAGGCAACTCTCATAAACGTGTTTCCTTTTAAGCCACCTCGAATGCGATCCTTGTCCCTACATCTTGCTGAAATTGTCTCACAGCTCACAGTTACCCCTCAAAAAGGACCCAGCCAGAAAACTCTAAGAATCCACCAAAATAAAGCATGGTTTGGATGCTCAATCCTCTGCAGAAAAGCTCACTAGCTTGGGTGCAGGCTTTTAAGAAAGTAAGATTTTTTTTTAATTACCATGAAAGAAAAATCAGCACTACGAACAGAACCAATGCCATACTAAAAGCAACGTGTTCCATTTTGAAAGGCCTGGACAAATTTGATCCCTGAATGGAAGCTGACCATCCTGATTCTGTGACCATTGCAAGTTCTACACCAATTAATCAATTTTAAAATAAATTGTACTGTATTTTTTGACAAACAGGCATGCAAAACTGCCTTTCATAAGCATAGTTGCCCTTCTGCTGCTTTAACAAAGCCATCCTTGAAAATGAGACTCAGCTCATTAACGTCTTATAAAATTCTTGAAGGTGGGAAGGCCTCTCTAAATCTCTACTCCTGTGTGAACTTGGTATATTCTCAGCATCTGTTCAGAGTTGGGAGGAGGCATAAAACTTTCTCTTAAGTCACTTCCATTTTATTAGAACATCTTTTATGCCTCAATAATATGACAGCGTCGAGTAGTATATGTCAACATTGGGGTGGGGAAAATCTCTCATTGATCTCCATAAGCGGCAAAAATTAGGATACTAGTTTTTCACAAAACCAAATGTATTTGGTGTAAAGAGCTGTCTTTTCTTCTGAGATGGTCCTACCTACATCTTTAATGGTAAAATGACTTTCCATTTATGAAGTAATACTGACGGTAAATTGTAGTAGGATTTGAAAAATTGCTTTGAAAAAATGTCAAATCTCTGTTGGTCCCCCAAATTAGTATTTCATGTAATCCTAAAGTCACAGAACCACAAATCACCTCAATCTCAACTAACAGTTTCCACCCATATTATCAAGCCAGAGAGAGGAAAGAACTCCAGAATAATTTGTGTCAGACGAAGGGGGATCATCAACTCACTAGGGAAGTAATCTTGAAATACATTTATTATATTCCTTATTAAAAATCCATTGCCTGCTTTTTAGCATCTTCCATAATTGACCAATCCTCACTGATATACAGATATTGACAGATATTGTCAATAGAACAGGAGCTATTCATTTCTTATGCCTTCCCAAAAAGAATCCTCGAGTCTTCACATTGTGTCCAAGTGATCTCTGCTTATTTTAACTCTGTAAGACATACAAATCCCATCATTCCAGTCCACATTTAATTCACACTTCCTCTTTATCTTCCCCAATTACTCCATCCTACATCAAACATTTCCTTGTCCAGATGTGTTGTACTTACAAAATCTACACTATGTTAGCAATTATACATTGCCTTGGATTATTCTTCCCAACTACAATGAATTTGAACAAATGGCCTATGAGTATGAGCCCTTAATAAAAGGCAGCTTTGGACCAGATACTGGGTGCTTTGTGTGTGCTATTTTTAATAGTGAGATTAACCCTGCCTGATATTCTCTTATTTTAGACACAGAAATTTAAGATTCAGAAAATTCAATTTGTTCAGGGTCACACAGCTACAATAACCAATATTGCTTAAAATAGAGCGCTAAAGAAATACTCTGCTGTGCCCTCTAGGGATTCAAGTTCCAGCTCTCCTGTGCAACGTTAGACAAGTCACCTATCCTCTCTAAGCCTATTTCCTCATCTAGGGGGAGAAAAGTTCTAGAGAAGGATGAACAAGATTAATTTTTTTAAAGTTTGGGCTGGGCACAGTAGCTTATGCTTGTAATCCCAGTGCTTTGGAAGGCCGAGATAGGAGGATCTCTTCAGCTGGGAGTTCAAGACTAGCCTGGGCAACATAGGGAGACCCCATCTCTACCAAGAAAAAAAAAATTAAAAGGTAATATAGTCATAGACCCATACAGCAAGGGCATCACAAAATAGAGAACGTAACAATTTAGCATATATGCTGTATACAGGTTAGTTGCTATTACTGCATGACAGAGCTGGGGTTTTCACCCAGATCTGATCCCAAAGCCTGTGCTATTCCATAATGCCTCCATGCAGTCTTTTATAACCCACCATTTATATACAAAAGCACAGTGCTGCTGAGCATAGTGGGTGCCTAGGGATTGAGTGGAATATACTTATGTAGTATTTTTGTTGACAAATCTATAAATGTCATGCATTTTTGAATTAAGAAAACATTTGAATGATCTAAGCCAGCATAAGCCTACTCTCATGAGGGTAAAGGCACAAATTCACCAATAAATTGATAGGGAAACAGAAAACTAACAGGAGGGGAATGCAGAATCGACCTTCCCCAAGCATCTAGTGTGTCTGGCATCATGCTAGGGGACTTTCCAAATGTTTCTTTTTGGTTTACTACTGTGTATTTCGTCAGCATCACTACACACTGTAAATATACAATTTAAAGAGTTGTGATGATCTCATGAAGCATAGTTCTGGGCACTGGATCGAGGTTGTAACAATAAACATTGCCTTTAAAGAGTTGGAACACTTAGCTCAGAGTCAAATGCAAAACAAAACAAAAAAAGGTTTCACTTTTGTTCACCAGTCAAGCAACCAAGTGGAGGAATAAGCATTTTTTAATTTCTTATATAAAATGCTAACTTCTTGTCAGGACATACTACAGACTATGCATTAAATTTTTTGACAAACTTCCTATAATCTTTTTATTAATTTACACTGAGGGAATATAGCACCTTTCATCCGAAGAACTGAAGGTGCTTTACAAACATTAGCATTTAAAAAACAATTACATTTAAAAATCTGGATTCTTGATGTTAAATCTCTTCGACTCCAGATACACAATTTCCTGGAAGCTGAAGGAAAGTGATTCTATTTCTGACAATGAAAGAGGCTCAGAAAGAGTCCTAATTTGCTTTCACAGTACAGGCATTTTCCAAAACCTGGTGCTGGGCTTACAAAGCAAACACACACAAATCTTAATGCAATGAACAATATTTCAAACCTCATTTCCCAAAGCAAAACCTAGGGCTTAAGACGTCAAAATCTTCCAACAGTTCTAGACATCCAGACAGAATAGGAGCTGATGCAGATTGCATATGAGATGTACTGCTGATCCAGGTGTTTTAGGATCACACTCAAATGAACATAAAGTAGTGAAACTTTTTGGGGAAACACATTAACTTATAAAAAGCTAGCCAAGAGCATATCGGCCAAAGGAGGAAAGGGAGTAAATGGCAATTCAAAGTAGACAGTTCTCACTAGAGCTTAGGGCACTTTATTAGAAACCAAGTATATCATAGGCAAATAAAAATAGTTTTTACCCCCATTGATACAACATAAGGGATTTTACATTCAGCCTAGATATAGGGAGTAACAAATCCTCCTGCCCATAAATCTATGACTTGCAAGTATCTTCCACCACATGATTACTCTATATAGTACATATAGTACATAGCCCTTATTTATTGGAGGGATCCAAAATATTCCTTGTAGGCTCACAAAGTCCAATACATTAGCTCTCTCTTCCCTTTACACGTCTAATAGTAAAAACTATTTTTTCCATGCAAAAAGCCATTATTCAGTTGAAGAGAAATCAGGCAAAACAGAGATGGCAGATAAGGAATGGAGAGAATATTATTGGCACGTGCCCAACTAGTGACAAACAAATGCAGTACACAATGACTTAAAAATAAAAGTCACATTATAGGGATAACAAAAACAACTACATCAATCTAAGCTAATGAGTGTCAAACAGGGAGGGCTGGGAGTTACTGGTTCTATTAGTACAACTTAAGTGGAAAGCAAGCACTTAAATACAATGTATGGTAACAGGAAAAAAAAAAAAATACTGCAGAGAGCTGTTCAAAGACCACACCAAGTTGTCTGCATCATTAATTTCCAGTGTTTCACAATTAGTAAAATACATAGCTACATATCCCTGTGAGATAAAAATACCTTTCCACCTGAATTACACTGGGATCAGGGCAGTAACACGAAGCTACTGACCCAACATTAGTTCAAGTGTGTGCAGCAAATGTCTTAGCCACCTCTTTCATATAGCTATATAATTAAAAACTATGTAAGGAGCTGGGTGGTTTGAGGGAAAAAAATTAAATCAAAACAGTATTGTGCTCATTTAATAAAAGAAAACCCTGATGAAAAATTATATGCCAAGAAGCTTAGACTATAAAGATTTTTATTGCATTTTTAGGTAACCTGGAACTTCTTATCCTGAAGGGGAAAAGTTGGTTTTCAAAACTACCTGAACAGATGCTAAAGTGCTTTATTAATTGGCTGGCTTCACAAGTATTTCCTGGAATAACAAAAATTAATTATAGTAAAGGGATACCAACTATTTCACAAAATGTACATTCCAACATCATTTATGACTACAGTCATAAGAGATACTGGAATACTTGTCCTTATTAAGTGGACAGTTGCATATTCAGAACTGATCATCACAACCCTTTGGATATTCAAATTACTTACACAAAGCTGAAATATGGTATCACAGACCTTTGCAAAAAAGAACAACTTGTTTCTTTTTCTACACTTTAAATAATCTGCTTCAGATTACAGTTCACAAATACAAGAGTCCTAACTTTTCAACCTTTCCAGTTGCAGTTTAAAAATGAACACTTTCTAAAAGTTAAGGTCAAGTGTTACAGCAAGAGAAGAATGATTCCTATTGAAAAGTACATAGATTTTAGTTAATAATACTCATGATAGATTGTAACCTGGATTGATCACATTCTACTCAACTGGTATCAAATTAACACATCAGCATTACAAGTATTAAATGTTTTTCTATTACTATAGAGGATATAAACCAAAACATTAATATGGCAGTTATGTTCTTTAGGCACAGTTTAGTGATTTTTTTAAAAAATAAATACTATTGAATTTCAATTAAAGTTTTAAACTCAATAACCAAAGGGTCAAGAACTCTGATTAGGAAAAAAGAAAAGATAACTTTACGCTAACAATGTAAGCTGTTTAAAATTTCTAACACTTAACCTATCTGAGTTTTATTTAAGATTACTTTATTAAAAAATACAAGGAATCTGAAAAAAGATCAATACAATTATCTTAATGTACAAAGTCATAAGCTGTAGCAGTTTTTAACTAAAATTTAAAAACACAACAAGGAGGGCAGCCCTTTAGACCAATTTATTTTATATCCATTTAAAATATCATCCAACAAAGGACAATGAAGTTTACATCTGGGACAGGTATACATAACTTGAGGCATTTGGAGTCCATCGTGCCCACTGAATAACAACTTTGCTGCTGAAATTTCTTAAAACTTACCAAACTAAAACAAAAGGCTGAATGATACAAAAGGAGGAGTATTTAGGTGTAATCTGTCAATTGGCTTTTAAAAAAAGGAAACACATCCTGTTTCCCAGACCAGTAAACAAGCAAGAGCTACATGCAGCAGTGTGAGTATTAAGACATTTCTCAAGTCTTCTCAAATGAGTCCAGGGTGGGGATGGGATGGGGGAAAATTGATAGAAAAACTTTGCTATAGACACCACAACAAACAATAAATTTAGATAATTTAAAATTTTTAAAAAAAAAGGCAAGAGGCAGCATTTCAGCAGCAAAGTGCTCAATAAAAAGTATATTGTAGAGGGTAATACAAGAAAATTGGGGTAAGAAGAGGGCAGAAAAATGGGTCAGCAGGATGGGCGAAGGCCTCAAAGGAAATACGGCGTTGTCGTTCTGGGAGGAATAACACGTTCTGAATCTGGAACTGCCCGGAATAACTTTGGTTCTCTTGTATTTACATCTTTGAAGACCATGATCGAAGCAATATTTCCACAACGATAGCAGTAATTAGGAGCAGACCATACTGTCACCAGCTTCTCATCAAACATAAATTTATAGCCTTCGTGCACTAGTTGATGTGCTCTGCAGATGAGTTTTAAGTTGTTGATATGAACAAACTGCAATTTAGAAACGCACTGTAAGTACTTAGCACTTAAAAAACAATCGGCCTACATAATCATTTAAATAAAATACCAAATCCTATTACTACTAAAGGCATCACGATTATAGAACGCACTCTATAATTATCTCCAATAATTTAATAAGTTTAGGCAAACAGCAATTTTGGCCTAAGTCAAGTGCACAACTATGGAAACTGTATACCTACATAAACAGTTAGAAATTTCTGGAAGAAAAAGCATTCAATAGGTACTATGAAACAAAATTTTGTGTTTTCTGATTTAATAATAAAGATATTGCTATCAGTATCTACCATTTACTGAAGGTTTAGTATATGTAGATGTTGCAATAATTCTGAAAGAGATTATTCTTTTGCAACTTAAGGAAACAAAAGCTCAGACTAGATAAATAACTTATCTAAATTAAGATACACTGATGCAGGATCAGAATCTAGTTTTTTGACTTCATTATGATGCTGGAGCACTTCCCAATATAAGGGGGGTGTGTGTGTGTGTGTGTGTGTGTGTGTGTGTTTTAATTGAAAACAGTTGAAAGTTCAAAGTGTATGTGTGTGTGTGTGTGTTTTAATTGAAAACAGTTGAAAGTTCAAAGTATTGCCTATCTTGAAGATGGCGGAGTAGCATCGCAAAGAGGTTAGTATTGAGTCTCTGGGCCGACTTCG
This sequence comes from Gorilla gorilla gorilla, assembly GCF_029281585.2. Taxonomy (NCBI): domain Eukaryota; kingdom Metazoa; phylum Chordata; class Mammalia; order Primates; family Hominidae; genus Gorilla; species Gorilla gorilla. The sequence continues at coordinate 121,517,134 of NC_073237.2, forward strand.
GTTGCAGTCTCTGCAGCAGCAGTGATCACTTAGTGAAGAGTGCTTAGGGTAGTTGGCCAGGATCCTGAATATCAAAATCTTCAGCGGCAGCTCCCACCAGGGCTTATCTCAGAAAACTGCTGATCGCCTGGGCCTGGAGCTCGGCAAGGTAGTGACTGAGAAATTCAGCAACTAGGAGACCTGTGTGGAAATTGGCAAAAGTGTACGTGGAAAGGATGTCTACATCATTCAGAGTGGTTGTGGCAAAATCAATGACAATTTAATGGTGCCTTTGATCATGACTAATACCTGCAAGACTGCTTCAGCGAGCCAGCTTACTGCAGTCATCCCATGCTTCCCTTATGCCCAGCAGGATAATAAAGAGTCAGGTGACAATCTCAGCCAAGCTTGTTGCAAACATGCTATCTGTAGCAGGCGCAGATCATATTATCACCATGGACCTACATGCTTCTCAAATTCAGGGCTTTTTTGATAACCCAGTGGACTATCTGTATGCAGAGCCAGGTGTCCTGAAGTGGATAAGGGAGAATATCTCTGAGCAGAAGAACTGCACTATTGTTTCATCTGATGCTGGTGGAGCTAAGAGAGTGACCTCCATTGCAGACAGGCTGAATGTGGACTTTGCCTTGATTCACAAAGAAGGCCAATGAAGTCGACCGCATGGTGCTTGTGGGAGATGTGAAGGATCTGGTGGCCATCGTTGTGGATGACATGGTTGACACTTGTGGCACAATCTGCCATGCAGCTGACAAACTTCTCTCAGCTGGAGTCACCTAAGTTTATGCTATCTTGACTCACAGAATCTTCTCTGGTCCAGCTATTTCTCACATCAACAACGCATGCTTTAAAGCAGTAGTAGTCACCAATAACATACCCCAGGAGGACAAGATGAAGCACCGCTCCAAAATACAGGTGATCAACATCTCTATGAGCCTTGCAGAAGCCATCAGGAAAATTCACAATGGAGAATCCGTTTCTTACCTATTCAGTCATGTCCCTTTATAATACAGTAACTTCTGAGGCTTTTTAAGAATAAAATCCACCCCACCCCTTGTTTTCCCTTGGTATTTGATGTCGAATTCAGCAGAAGACCCAGCTTGCTCCAGTGTAGCTTTCTATATCCCACATTAGGTATATCTGAGCTTATCAGAAATGGAGAAAGAAGGATTGAGATTAACTGCTGGGACTTCCTATCTGCATTGTCTCATTCTGGCTTCCTTGATGATTCTGTGAGCCTTGCAGCTTTAACTATAGCTCAGCTGTTACAAGATTTCAGACTTTTGAGGATGTTGTGTGGGGGTGTTTGACTGTGACTGGAGAAGCTCAGACTATTCTGCATGTGAATGCTTCAGGGTTTTCTTTGTTGAGAACAACCAGCAGCAAAGCCAACCCATGTGTGAGCACTTCTCCCCAGGGTCTATGCTAAATTATGGCAAGAGCCCTGGGCAACCCCAAACCTAGTCCCGGTGGCTGAGCACCCTGTAAGGCAGGAGTAGGCAGCTGGGCTTGAGCAGCCATGGGGTAGGGGGTAGGGGGTGGTTGAGGGGGGAGGCAGCACAGTGCAGCAAATGTTTCTTGGAAGGAAGAAGCCTGATCCATCATCATCTGCTTGACTATGTAGCTTGGATTCTCTTTTGTACCTACTCCTTTGATTTGGCTTTACCTTCATCCATCTTGATCCTTTCCTGGCCAAATATCCTCTTGGGCCCAAATGAACACTGTACCGTAGTCTTCTGGAAAGCAAATGTGCTTCCTGCTATGTAATCGCTAACATTCACATTACATGATTTGCTGTAGCTTGATCTTCCTTAGCCTACTACCTACCACTGTGGCAGTAGGTTTTAGGTGGTATCATAGTGCCTTTTGATTAATTTAAGTATTTAATTTTCATCTTCCTTCTTTGGATCTATTTGGCTTTTCAAATGAACAGAGATTTCTGTTAAAAAGAAAAAAAAGATTGACGTAGGCCGGGCGCGGTGGCTCATGCCTATAATCCCAGCACTTTGGGAGACCAAGGTGGGCAGATGACCTGAGGTCAGGAGTTCGAGACCAGCCTCACCAACATGGTGAAACCCCATCTCTACTAAAAATACAAAATTAGGCAGGCGTGGTGGTGTACACCTGTAATCCCAGCTACTCGGGAGGCTGAGACAGGAGAATCGCTTGAATCCAGGAGGCAGAGGTTGCAGTGAGCCGAGATTGCACCATTGTACTCCAGCCTGGGCAACATGAGCGAAACTCTTGTCTCAAAAAAAAAAAAAGATTCATGTTATTGTCTCTTGTAGAGGAAACTAATAAAGTGTCTGTATCTGTGTGGTTTGAGGTCTTTGAGAAAAAAAAAAAAGTATTACCTATCTTGGTCTTGCCATTTTGTTACTTAACTACAGTACTTGAAAGGAAAGGGGCTGGCCGGGTGCGGTGGCTCACACCTATAATCCCAGCACTTTGGGAGGCTGAGGCGGGTGGATCACCTGAGGTCAGGAGTTCAAGACCAGCCTAGCCAACACGGTGAAATCCCATCTCTACTAGGAATACAAAAATTAGCCAGGCATGGTGGCGCACGCCTGTGGTCCCAGCTACTCAGGAGGCTGAGGCAGGAGAATGGCTTGAACCTGGGAGGCAGAGGTTGCAGTGAGCCAAGATCACGCCACTGCACTCCAGCCTAGGCGACAGAGCAAGACTCCATCTCAAAAAAAAAAAAAAAAAAAGGAAAGAACATTTACTTTATACATTATTACTAAATGGATGCTGGAGTAGGTGCTTTCACTGTGTCATCTTATTTAACCATTAAAGAAAGACATATGTTAATAACTAAACTAGAAATTTAATATCCACAGCCACCATATTTTGAGTAAGCTAGACTACAAGTTTGTTATCTAGGGCCACCATAGTTCTCTATGCAGCCCATTAGCAATCCACAAATTACTTTTCCAAAAATGCTGGCTTTACCTCATTTGTGACCTTTGCTCCAAAAAGCCAACCTGCTCCTCGGGGACTGATAGCCCAAGTATCCACATCTTCAGGATCTGACCAAACCAGATCACAAAATGCTCCTTTATGAGGAATTTCCTGATTCCGTTCGATGGTTCGAATTTGATCCAGTGTTTTGATATCAGGAGATAAACCACCATGGACACACAAAATCTGCTCATCTATTAACTAGCAAAAAAGGATAACAAAGAGTTGAACATATAACCTCAGGCATATCTAAACTCATCAATGAATACTAAAGATATCAATATAATTTAGATGACAACTAGATAAAAATATGCAATGTGTTATTGGCAGGAACGTACATGAGACTTTAAAAATAGAAACTTACAGCTGCTACTGTGAGCATGTCAAAAACTTTGGTACAGTATCTCCAGGCATTAGCATTTCCATATTTGGTTTGGCACTCATCTGTGAAAGAAACAGAAGGGTTTTAATTAATGAATCTGCCAATAAAAATAAACAATATATCCAGTACTACAGCAGCCTTCAGTACAACAGAAATTCAGCTTAAACTAGGATAGCAAGATATGACACGTATTTAGTCCTGCTAGGACTTCCACATAGAGCCAAAAGAACGCTAGTGACTAACTACATACAGTTATATGTCCCTTAACCATGGGGATACATTCTAAAAAATGCATTGTTAGGTGATTTCATCGTTGTGTGAACATCATCGGATGTCCTTACATAAACCTAGATGGTCTAGCCTACTACACACCTAGGCAATATGACATAGCCTATTGCTCATAGGCTATAAACTTGTGCAGCATGTAACTGTACTAAATATCATAAGGAAATAGTAACACAGTGGTAAGTATTTGTGCAATAGGAATTTTTCAGCTCCGTTGTATCTATGGGACCACTGTCATATATACAGTCCATCATCGACTGAAATGTCATTATGTGGCACATGACTGTATTTCCTAAGGATGTAGTACTGCTCTTCATTCCTGGAATGGACCTAAGAAGCAGCTGAAATTATTAGCCAAAATGCTATCATTAGAAGAGTTAAATACTAATTTCACACAACCTGAAGCAAATGTTTTGACAGTTATGTTAATATTAGGCAATTCTGGTAAGCAGATAAATTTATTTAAGGAGACAATTCTAGCAGGATAAACAGATCAAACAAATTAGAGGATCCTTAGTTATAGGAGCATGAGCAATTCCTAACTCTTCTCAGGGCTAAGTTGTCTCTTCTGAGATTTTCTGCAAATTGTGCGACTAAACACTTGAGCTTCAGTGGATCACAACTGAGGACAGATTGCCAATCAGGTTCTTACAAATTCTCAGTTGAACACTCTTTCTGCTGCCTACATAGTTTTTTGTTTTTGAGACAAGGTCTCACTCTGTTGCCCAAGTTGGAATACAGTGGCACAATCAGCAGTGGCGCGATCACAGCTCACTGCAACCTCAACCACTTGGGTTCAAGCGATCCTACCACCTCAGCCTTCTGAACAGGTGGAACTACAGGCAAGTGCCACCACACCTGGCTAATTTTATTTCTGGTAGAGATGGGGGTCTCCCTATGTTGTCCAGGCTGGTCTTGAACTCCTGAGCTCAGGCAATCCTCCTACCTCAGCCTCCCACAGTGCTGAGATTACAGATGTGAGCCACTGTACCCTGACTGTCTACATAGTTAATAGGGTACACACTTCTTTTGTTAACACCATGGAAGCTCTCTACTTTGGCTTCTTCCATAATTTTGGAAAAAAAAAAAAACCTGACATATCACTATTGCCTTAAGTGAAGCTGAAAATGATACAGGAAAGAAGTCTGCAGGTTATGACCAATCCCCAAGATTTTCTCAATTATATATCTATGTGAAGCAAGATTGTTATGTAAACTTGCCATAAGAGAGCCCTAACAATGAGCTCAGGTTGCAGGCAGGGATCTTGAACTTGGCTCAATAGTAACTGCCCAGTATGTGTTTATCAGTGTGAACTGAAGGCTCAGTGTAAAGTCATATAGGGATATTTTATTCCCTGAAAATCAATATAAGTCCTATAATAACTAAAATTATCTTATTTTGTCAAAACATATGTCATATGGCTGGACGCGGTGCCTCATGCCTGTAATCCCAGCACTTTGGGACGCCGAGGCAGGCGGATCACGAGGTCAGGAGATTGAGACCATCCTGGCTAACACGGTGAAACCCTGTCTCTACTAAAAAATACAAAAAAATTAGCCGGGCGTGGTGGCGGGCGCCTGTAGTCCCAGCTACTTGGGAGGCTGAGGCAGGAGAATGGCATGAACCCAGTAGGCAGAACTTGCAGTGAGCGAAGATCGCACCACTGCACTCCAGCCTGGGTGACAGAGCGAGACTCCGTCTCAAAAAAAAAAAAAAAAAAAAGTCATATATTAGTCATATATAACAATATGTATTTTATATATTATACATGTAGCATTAGTTACATATATATAGCAGGTGTGTGTTTTTATAACATTAGTTTTAGTATTGTTTTCACTGAGCTAATATCATAGTATGTTATCCAAAATATTGATTATTTTGCAAAAGAATCCAAAAGTTGTATTTCAATTGGTGTTTATTTTGTGAATGAAAATAAAAAGTAACTTGTAGGAAGGAGACAAATATTATCTAACTTTACATGTATTAAAAAAATTATATAAAAACAATAAATTCTCAAAATTTCTCTAACTGATAATGGCAGACAAACTGAAGAGTAAGAGAGTTCAGATTATCTTCGCTTTGTTTCGTTTTGAGACAGCCTCACTGTCATCCAGGCTGGAGTGCAATGGTGCAATCTCAGCTCACTGCAACCTCCACCTCCCGGGTTCAAGGGATTCTCCTGCCTCAGCCTCCCGAATAGCTGGGACTACAGGCAAGCGCCACCATGCCCAGCTAATTTTTGTATTTTAAGTAGAGACGGGGTTTCACCATGTTGGCCAAGATGGTCTCGATCTCCTGACCTTGTGATCTGCCTGCCTCAGCCTCCCAAAGTACTGGGATTACAGGCATGAGCCACCACACCTGGCCCAGCCTATCTTTATAATGAAAGAAGATAATTCAAAATATGAAATTTAAATCTAAAGGGTTCTGCAATTAATGTTTCCAAATCTCTCAATATCTGTCTTAATTGTGCTCAAGGAAAATCCAAATTCATAATCTTGACAGTTCTATTTCCCTGAAGGGGCTTCCTAATAAGCTCGCTCTCTCTCTCTCTTTCTCTCTCTCTTTCAACCAAATAAAAGTTTTAAAGAATTAGCTAGTTTGCTTTTTTTCCTTTCTTGAGACAGAGTCTGGCTCAGTTGCCCAGGCTGGAGTGCAATGGAGCGATCTTGGCTCACTGCAACCTCCGCCTCCTGGGTTCAATCAATTCTCCCTGCCTCAGTCTCCCGAGTAGCTGGGATTACAGGCCCCCACCACCATGCCCGGCTAAATTTTTTTTATTATTTTACTTTAAGTTCTAGGGTACATGTGCACAACGTGCTGGTCTTTTACATATGTATACATGTGTCATGTTGGTGTGCTGCACCCATTAACTCGTCATTTACATTAGGTATGTCTCCTAATGCTATCCCTCCCCCCTCCCCCTACCAGTGCCCGGCTAATTTTTGTATTTTTAGTAGAGACAGGGTTTAGTTGGCCAGGCTGGTCTCGAACTCCTGACCTCAGGTGATCCGCCCGCCTCGGCCTCCCAAAGTGCTGGGATTACAGGGGTGAGCCACTGTGCCTGGCCTATTTTGGTTTTTATGACTAAGTTCTGCTTCTGATCCCTGAGGTCCTAGAGTGAGTGAGTATACAGAGATATATGTAAAAGGATGTATAACAGCAGCTTAAAAACAACTCTAAAGTCTAATGATAGAGGAAAAACTGATACATCAATTATGCTACATCCATATGGTATATGATGCAGCCATGAAAATAACACTAATAAAGTGAAAAAATCAGGTATGTCCCCATTTTAGTGTGCACGTTTGTACATATATAAACACACATACACACACACACACACACACAAAATGGATGAGAATGGACTCTCAAATTTGTGCAGAACATTCACCTTCAGCAGATTCTAGACTCCCACTCCAAAATATTTTGATTAATAAATCTGTGGTGAGGCCCAGCATTCTATTTTTTTTTTTTTCTTTTTTTTTTTTGAGACGGAGTCTCCCTATGTCGCCAGGCTGGAGTGCTGTGGCATGATCTCGGCTCACCACAAACTCTGACTCCTTGGTTCAAGCAATTCTCCTGCCTCAGCCTCCCGAGTAACTGGGATTACATGCACACACCACCACGCCCAGCTCATTTTTGTATTTTTAGAAGAGACAGGGTTTCACCATATTGGTCAGGATGGTCTCGATCTCCTGATCTTGTGATCCGCCCGCCTCAGCCTCCCAAAGTGCTGAGATTACAGGTGTGAGCCACCCCACCCGGCCGGCAATCTACATTTTTAATGAGAACCCAGGTGATTCCAGCTACACTTTGAGGCACAGATCTAGAAAGATGCACACCAAAAAGTTAACAGTGGTCTTCTCTCGAGCATAAGATTTTCAATTGTTTGGGAGGAGTGAAGGAGTGAGGATGTGGGGAAAATAATATACATAAAGCATGTGTATGACTTGTGTAGCTTTGTTTTCCAAAGAGGAAAGTAAAATAATATTCAGAATCAGAGAAATAGGAATTCTTACCATAAAATCCATAGACCTGTGTTATCTGTCTACTCTCATGATTTCCTCGCAAAAGTGTAATACGATCAGGCCATTTAGCCTTTAATGCAAGAAGGTAAGTGAAGGTCTCCAAACTATAGTAACCTCTGTCTACAAAATCACCCTGTGAAGTAAAAGTTTACAGTTACAAACAATACAATAGCCACAACATTCTTTTCAAATTATATCAAACTGTACAAACTCATAGTTTATAACTACAATAAAGAGTTACATACTGAATCATTTGGAAATTTGATTTTAACAAAAAAAAAATAGACGTAAACAAATTTTTTCTATTAAATGTTTATACAAACAAGATTTTTGATTCCAGGGAAATCTACAAGAATCTGCTGTGCCATTCTCTCAAAAGCTTTCCCTGAAAAAAAAACCACCATTTTTTTTCTTTTTTTCTTTTTTTTGAGACAGAGTATCACTCTGTCACCCAGGCTGGAGTGCAGTGGCACAATCTCGGTTCACTGCAACCTCCGCCTCCCAGGTTCAAGCGATTCTCTTGCCTCAGCCTCCTGAGTAGCTGGGATAACAGGTACACGCTGCCACCACGCCCGGCTGATTTTTGTATTTTTTGTAGAGACGGGGGTTTCACCAGGTTGGGCAGGCTGGTCTCAAACTCCTGACCTTGTGATCCACCCACCTCGGCCTCCCAAAGTGCTGGGATTATAGATGTGAGCCACCACACCTGGCAAAACCACCATTTTTTCAATCCTCTATTACCTACATTAGTTGATTTGGTCATCTGTTAACCAGTATTTTTTAAGGTTTTTTTTTTTTTTTTTTTTTTTTAGATGGAGTTTCACTCTTGTTGCCCAGGCTGGAGTGCAATGGCGTGATCTTGGCTCACTGCAACCTCCCCTTCCTGGGTTCAAGTGATTCTCCCGCCTCAGCTTCCTGAGTAGCTGGGATTACAGGCATGCACCACGAAGCCCGACTAATTTTGTATTTTTTTTTTTTTTTTAGTAGAGACGGGGTTTCTCCATGTTGGTCAGGCTGGTCTCAAACTCCTGACCTCAGGTGATCCACCTGCCTCGGCCTCCCAAAGTGCTGGGATTACAGGCGTGAGCCACTGCGCCTGGCCAAGTAATTTAATTTTTAAAAACTCAATTTTTTTTTTTTTTTTAGAGATAGGGTCTCACTATGTCGCCCAGGTTGGTTTAGAACTCCTGAGCTTAAACAATCATCCCACCTCAGCCTCCCAAGTAGCTGGGACTACAGGCATGTACCACCATGCCCAGGTAAAATAATTTTCTATTTTAAGAATCATTTTAACTGTATTGGAAGAGTTGCCTACTTGAAGAAAAAAATTTTTTGTAAAAGCAAATACCATAATTATAACAGCGTTCTAGGCTCAGTTTTGCATTTAACAACCATGTATGATAATATACTATTTACACTTCCCATTAATGTCTGACTTGGGCCAATATTACACCAATAGGAAAACAGCTGAAAGAATAGGAAAATGGCCGGCGTGGTGGCTCACCCCTGTAATCCCAGCACTTTGGGAGGCCAAGGCAGGGGCCGAGGTGGGCGGATCACAAGTTCAAGAGATCCAGATCATCCTGGCCAACATAGTGAAATCCCGTCTCTACTAAAAATACAAAAATTAGCTGGGCATGGTGGCGCACGCCTGTAATCCCAGCTACTCGGGAGGCTGAGGCAAGAGAATCGCTTGAACCCAGGAGGCAGAGGTTGCAGTAAGCCAATCGCACCACTGCACTCCAGCCTGGCAACAGAGCGAGAATCCGTCTCAAAAAAAAAAAATAAGAAAGTGACCCAGAAACTTTCAGAAGGAAAGAAAATGAGAGAAGGATCCAGAAAAAGTTCAACAGTAACATTACACTCCAAAAGAAAAGCAAACATCTATAGCAAATGTGTATGTGTGTATATTCATCCATCCATAGATTAACAAGAGATAAAAATGAATGCTCGAAAAGTCTGAATAAATAATAGTCAATTGAAGATTTTTGCCTTAAACCAGGGGTTCTGGGTTATTTTTTATGCCCAACCATTACTGACAGCTACAACCCAACCCTATCTACAGTGGCTTACTAAGGCAATTAATTAGAGGACATAGTTAAATGTAGAAAAGTATACAATCACCTTGATATGGTTTGGCTGTGTCCCCACCCAAATCTCATCTTGAATTCCCACATGTTGTAGGAGGGACTCGATGGAAAGTAATTGAATCATGGCGGCAAGTCTTTCCTGTGCTGTTCTCAGGACAGTAAGTCTCATGAGATCTGATGGTTTTAAAAACAAGAGATCCCTGCACAGTCTCTCTCTCTTTGCCTGCCGCCATCCACGTAAGATGTGACTTGGTCCTCCTTGCCTTCTGCATGATTGTGAGGCCTCTCCAGCCATGTGAAACTGTTAAGTCCATTAAACCTCTTTTGTAAATTGCCCAGTCTCAGGTATGTCTTTATCAGCGGCGTGAAAACGGACTAATACACACCTTTTAATACACTGAAATAGGGACTGTCACATGGTAAAGAATTATTATGCAATTTACATTTAATAAGTCAGATCCTTTCCATTTTAAACAAGCACTTGATATCACTGGTGTTTACATACCATAAATATGTAGTTTGTGTCAGGAACCTGACCTCCAGTTCTGAACAGTTCACAAAGGTCATAAAACTATAAAAGAAATGCAATATATGCTGATTACAAATTCCTGTTAAGAAGCAAAGCAACAAAACTGAGAGTGAAATGTGTAAAGAAGCAGCTAAGAGGACTCCAAATATTTACATTTTTAAGAAATAAAGTGTAAGCCAAACTGCCAAGCACACAGTTCTCAAGACTAAAAAAAGCACTAAATAAAGCTCAGTTACCATAAAGTCACTCCTAGATTATTATCATAGGATTCCCTTTCTCATTTTCTTTCATACATCTCCCCATCTATCTCTTGAGAATTCTGACATCCTTTATCAATTGTCTAATTTCTCAGTAAGCTAATCTAACAGCCCACCCAAATTCTGTATCTATTTTAATGAGACAAAAGATTACAGAAACAAGTGGATACCTCTTTTTCTTCCAAACTGAACTTACATGACACTTCAGTGTCATACAGAGATCTTCCCACATTCTACAGTTAGAGTTATATACCCTCAGGCTCCACAGCCATGGAGTGTCTTCTCAACGATCAGTTAAAAAAAAATTATATATTTCATCATATTTTTTGTTTTTTGTTTTAAGACAGGGTTTGGCTCTGTTACCCAGGCCGGAATGCAGTGGTGCAATCATAACTCACTGCAGCCACAAATTCCTGGGCTCAAGTGATCCTCCTACCTTGCCCTCCTCAGTAGCTAGGACCACAGTTACACACCACCATGCCCAGCAAATTTTTATAGAGACAGGGTCTCGCTTTTTTGCCCAAGCTGGTCTCAAACTACTGGCTTCAGGCAATCCTCCCACCTCAGTCTCCCAAAGTGCTGGGATTACAAGTGTGATCCATGACACCCAATGATATTTCATCATATTTCTATTTACTGAAATTTGGTATCTGGAAAATTGTGCATTTGTCAAATTTCAGTCAACTAGATTATTACCCTAGCCCTAATTTCCAAAGAAAGCATTACAGTTTTTCTAGAAGAAAAATGATTTTGGATTAAGGGAATTGACTACAATACACTGGACCAACTACAACTAACAACTTCTAACACATTCATCTTTTACACTTGAAATAAAATTATCATTTAAACTTTTAACCCTTAATAGGAATCTTAGTCAAAGTGACGAAAACTGAAAGTGAGATGTTAATTACTGAAAGAAATAAAGTAACACCTTTTATAACAATGTTCCATAAGTCTAAAAAGTCAGACAAAAAAAAAAAAAACTTTAGGAAGCTTAATATAAAATGTATCTGAAAATTAGCTAACAGGCCAAGCTGCTCACACCTGTAATCCTGGAACTTTGGGAGCTCACGCCTGTAATCTCAGCACTTTGGGAGTCCCAGGCAGGCAGATCACTTGAGGTCAGGAGTTCAAGACCAGCTTAGCCAACGTGGTGAAACCCCATCTCTACTAAAAATACAAAAATTATCCAGGGGTGGTGGCCTGCACCTGTAATCCCAGCTACCTGGGAGGCTGAGGCACAAGAACTGCTTGAGCCCAGGAGGCAGAGGTTGCAGTGAACCAAGATCATGCCACTGCACTCCAGCCTGGGCAACAGAGCAAGATTCTGTCTCAAAAAAAAAAAAAAAAAAAAGTGTTATGGTCCGGGCACAGTGGCTCACACTTGTAATCCCAGCACTGTGGGAGGCCGAGGGAGGTGGATCATGAGGTCAGGAGATCAAGACCAGACTGGCCAACATGGTGAAACCCTGTCTCTACTAAAAATACAAAAATTAGCTGGGCATCATGGTAGGCACCTGTAATCAATCCCTGCTACTCGGGAGGCTGAGGCAGGAGAATCACCTGAACCTGAGAGGTGGAGGATGCAGTAAGCCAAGATCACGCCACTGCACTCTAGCCTGGGTGACAGAGCAAGACTCCGTCTCAAAAAAAAAAAAATGGGCCAAGCACAGAGGCTCACGCCTGTAATCTCAGCAATTTGGGAGGCCGAGGCGGGTGGATCACCTGAGGTCAGGAGTTCGAGACCAGCCTGGCCAACATAGTGAAACCCAGTTTCTACTAAAAATACAAAAATTAGCCAGGCGTGGCGGCGGGCATCTGTAGTCCCACCTACCTCAGGAGGCTGAGGCAGGAGAATCACTCGAACCTGGGAGACGGAGGTTACAGTGAGCCAGGATGGTGCCACTGCATTCCAGCCTGGATGACACAGCAAGACTCTGTCTCAAAAAAAAAAAAAAAAAAAAAAGTGTTATGACATCATTTAAAATATCAAAAGAAACGGCCTTCATGACTAACATTAAGTGAATATCTTAAATTAAGATCTAGCAACTCGAGGACCTTATGAGGCCATGAATAAAAATTATGATGAAAACCATGTAGCAAAATGCAAAAATCATTAGGGAAAAGAATGGAATACAAAACTATACCTATAACTATACAATTCTATTATGTAAAAAATTGAGTAGTTATATACACAAAGTCAGGAAGTGAACATTAAAAAGTTTTGTAAGTCAGTTTTTTAATAAAAATATGGTAGAAGAGTGAGTATCCTTAAACTTTTCTATTGATGTTTACAGATATCTGTTTTTTGTTTTGTTTTGTTTTTTTTGAGACAGAGTCTCACTCTGTTGCCCAGGCTGGAATGCAATGGTGCGATCTTGGCTCACTGCATCCTCCGCCTCCCAGGTTCAAGTGATTCTCCTGCCTCAGCCTCCCGAGTAGCTGGGATTACAGGCACGTGCCAACAGCCCCAGCCAATTTTTGTATTTTTAATAGAGACGGGGTTTCACCACGTTGGTCAGGCTGGTCCTGAACTCCTGACCTTGTGATCCGCCCGCCTCGGCCTCTCAAAGTTCTGGGATTACAGGCGTGAGCCACTACGCCTGGCCAGATATCTGTTCTTAAACAAAAGCTTTTAAAGTTTGTATTTACCAGACACACAGGTAGACGATTAAATATTCTGTGTCAGTGATACATAGGTTCCCACTTCCCGAGAACTTGGGCAATTCTTTTTTTTTTTTTTTTTTTGAGACGGAGTTTTGTTCTTGTTGTCCAGGCTGGAGTGCAATGGCATGATCTCAGCTCACTGCAACCTCCACCTCCTGGGTTCAAGTGATTTTCCTGCCTCAGCCTCCCGAGTAGCTAGGATTACAGGTATCTGCCACCGCACCCCCACTGATTTTTGTATTTTTATTAAAGACGGGGTTTCACCATGTTGGCCAGGCAGATCCCGAACTCCTGACTTCAGGTGATCCACCCGCTTCGGTTTCCCAAATGCTAGGATTACAGGCATGAGCCACAGCACCCGGCCCTATTTTCATCCTACATTACTAGACACCTACCTCATCGTCAAATAATATCTACCATCTACTCTATGTCTCTCCCTCACTCTCTTTTTTTTTTTTTTGAGACGGAGTCTCACTCTGTTACCCAGCCTGGAGTCCAGTGGTACAATCTCAGCTCACTGCTGCCTCTGGCTCCTGGGTTCAAGCAATCCTCCTGCCTCAGCCTCCCAAGTAGCTGGGACTACAGGCACGTGCCACTACACCTGCCTAATTTTTGTACTTTTTTGTACAGAAAGGGTTTCGCCACATTGGCCAGGTTGGTCTTAAACCCCTCACCTCAGGTAATCTGCCCGCCTCAGCCTCCCAAAGTGCTAGGATTACAGGCGTGAGCCACTGCACCCAGCTACTCTGTTTTTCATATTTCAGATACTCTGCTCCCATTTTAAACCAAAAACAATCTTGAGAAGTAGATTTTTTTCTTTAATTATCATTATTTTTGATATGGAGGCTCACTATATTGCCCAGGTTGGTCTCAAACTTTTGGGATCAAGCAATCCTCCCACCTCAGCCTCCTGAGCAGCTGGAACTACATATATGTACCACTTTACCCAGCCTGGGAAGTGTTTTTTGTTTTTTTTTTTTTTTGAGACGGAGTCTCGCTCTGTCACCCAGACTGGAGTGCAGTGGCATGATCTCGGCTCACTGCAACCTCCACCTCCCAGGTTCACGTCATTCTCCTGCCTCAGCCTCCCGAGTAGCTGGGACTACAGGCATGTGCCACCACGCCCAGCTAATTTTTGTATTTTTAGTAGAGACGGGGTTTCACCACATTGGCCAGGATGGTCTCGATCTCTTGACCTCGTGATCCGCCCGCCTCGGCCTCCCACAGTGCTGGGATTACAGGCATGAGCCACCGCGCCCGGCTGGGAAGTGGAATTTTTTTTTTTATCAGAGGCAAGGAAACATCCAGTGTGCCCAGTAGTTCTCAAACTTTTTGGTTTCAGGATTCATTTGTGATCTTAAAAACCAGAGGTCCTGAAAATCTTTTGTGTAAGTTTTACAAATCAATATTTACCATATTAGAGATTAAAACTCAGAAGTTTTAAATATTTAAATGAATTTTTTAAAATTAATAACATAGGCCAGGCACGGTGACTCACACCTGTAATCCCAGCTACTTGGGAGGCTGAGGCAGGAGAATCGCTCCAACCCGGGAGGCAGAGGTTGCAGTGAGCTGAGATCACACCACTGCACTGCAGTCTGGGTGACAAGAGTGAAACTCCATCTCAAAAAAAAAAAATCAATAACATACCCATCAAAAAGTATCACAAACACATTTTAATGAAAAATTAACTTTTCCAAAACAAAAAAATTGTTTAGTGAGAGGAGAATTCACATTGTTTTACATTTTCACAAATCTCTTCAATGTCTGGCTAAATAGAACGTGGCTAGTCTTAGAACTTGCCTCTGCATTCAGTCTGTTGGGAATATACTAAGTAAAGCAGATGAAGAAAATCCAGCTTCACAAAGATATGCAATTACAAAAGGAAGGAGTATTTTAATAACATTTTCAGGTAACTGTGCATATTCTTTAAATACTGTACCAAAATTTGACAAGTGGCAGTTTATGACACTTAAAAGTTAATCGCAATATGAAATCTGAAACCATAACAGTAATCTTTTGCTTTTTTTTTTTTTTTTTTTTTTTTGGAGACAGGGTCTCTCCCTGTTGTCCAGGCTGGAGTGGTGCAGTGGCACATTCTCAGCTCAGTGCAACCTCCACCTCCCAGGTTCAAGCAATTCTCATCCCTCAGCCACCGAAGTAGCCGAGATTACAGGCACGTACCTCCACACCTGGCTAATTTTTGTATTTTTAGTAGAGACAGGGTTTCACCATGTTGCTCAGGCTGGTCTCAAACTCCTGGGCTCAAGCGATCCGCTTGCCACGGCCTCCCAAAGTGCTGGGATTGCAGATGTGAGTCACCAGGCCTGGCCTATAATAGTGATCCTCCATACCCCGTTACATTTGTTATCTTACACTTTGAGTAAATGGTAAACTAGTAATTTGAAAAATGAAAATGACATTGCATTTTATATCATCAAAAAACCATATTTGTTAATATCACTGCTCATCTCACCTCAGGAAAGTCTTTAAAGTGTCGGAAACTGTTAGCCCCATAGTGGTGGACTCAGATTTTCCAAAATTCAAATTTTTCATTAGTAAATTCAAATTTTGTCATCGGCAACAAATACTGTCAATTGTTCTCCTTGAAGTGACTGGCCCACTTCCTTCACTTTTGCAAATATAGTTGCCAAATACCCAAGTCTAAATAATCACAGTTTCTCAGTCATTCTCAAGTAAAAATAGTGTTCCATAAAAAAGCAGTTATTTTAACTCATGACTCAAAGAATTTCACAAGTTTTTTTTTTTTTTTTTTTTTGTTTTTTTTTTTTTTTGAGCAGAGTCTCGCTCTGTCACCCAGGATGGAGTGCAATGGTGAGATCTCAGCTTACTGCAACATCCGCCTCCCAGGTTCAAGTAATTTTCCCTGCCTTAGTCCCTGAGTAGCTAGGATTACAGGCACCCACCACCACACCTGGCAAATTTTTATATTTTTTAGTAAAGATGGGGTTTTGTCATGTTGGCCAGGCTGATCTTGAACTCCCGACCTCAGGTGATCTGGTGCTGGGATTACAGGTGTGAGCCACCGTGCCCAACCCACAACTACTTTTCCTTGAGTAAACTATCTTTCTTCAGCATGCAGTAGATATGCTTTATGCATACTTCCCATTTCATCACACAGACTTTTTTCTTTTTCTTTTTAGATGGGGTCTCACTCTGTTGCCCAGGCTGGAGTGCAGTGGCACAATAATAGCTGACTACAGCCTCAAACTCCTGGGCTCAAGCAATGCTTCCACCTTAGCCTCTTGAGGGGCTAGGACTTACAGACTCACACCACCAAGCCTGGCTAATTTTTTTCTTTTTAATATTTTTAGAGATGGGGGCCAGGTGCAGCGGCTCACACCTGTAGTCCCAGCACTCTGGGAGGCTGAGGCAGGTGGATCACAAGAGGCCAGGAGTTCGAGACCAGCCTGGCCAAGAGGGCAAAATCCCATCTCTACTAAAAATACAAAAATCAGCCAGGCGTGGTGGTGCATGCCTGTAGTCCCAGCTACTCGGGATGCTGAGGCACAAGAATCACTTGAACCTGGGAGGCAGAGGATGCATTGAACTGAGATCACACCACTGCACTCCAGCTTGGGTGACAGAGCGAGACCTTGTCCAAAAAAAAAAAAAAAAAAAAAACAAGAAATAAAAAAAAGGCCGGGCATGGTGGCTCACGCCTGTAATCCCAGCACTTTGGGAGGCCGAGACAGGAGACAGGAGGATCACATGAGGTCAGGGGTTCAAGACCAGCCTCAGCAACATGGAGAAACCCCATCTCAACTAAAAATACAAAAAGTTAGTCAGGCGTGGTGGCATGTGCCTATAATCTCAGCTACTCAGGAGGCTGAGGCAGGAGAATCGCTTGAACCCGGGAGGCAGAGGTTGCAGTGAGCCAGGATCGTGCCATTGCACTCCAGCCTGGATAACAAGAGAGAAACTCTGTCTCAAAAAAAAAAAAAAATTTTTTTTTTAGAGATCGGGAGTCTCAGGCCGGACTCAGTGGCTCACGCCTGTAATCCCAGCACTCTGGGAGGCCAAGGCAGGTGGATCAGCTGAGGTCAGGAGTTTGAGATGGGGAGGGGGGGGTCTCATTTGGTTGCCCAGGCTGGTCTTGAACCCATGGCTTCAAGCAATCCTCCCACCTCAGCCTCCAAAAGTGCTGGGATTATAGGCATGAGCCATCATGCCCAGCCAGACTTTTCAAATAATGGATATTCTAAAGGATTGAGAGTTAAGTGAAACTGGCATTTGGTGAAGGCATGTTCGTGAAGAACTCAATGATAATCAGCATATTCTAGTGTCATTCCCTTGGTTCATGCTAAGGCACGAGCAGTTTTACCCTCCATTGCCTCTGTACCACCTTAGAGACCCAAGGGTCCACAGGCCACAATTAACGAATTTGTGAGCTAGCTGAAATGGCTTCTTAAACAACTAATATACAGCCAAGCCAGGATTTAAACCAAGTTGTATCTGACACTGAAATCTATAACTCCTCACTATATTACACAGCTTCAATGCTTCTCAGCACAACATGCTTGCTAACATGTTTATTCATACTCATAACCCAATCCTGCAATTCCAGAACAGGCCCCAGAGGAAGATAAGTCCCAAAGGATACATTTTACATTGTATTTAATCAGTCAATAGCTATTTAGAGGCTCAAATCCCATGTTTCTGATTAGCAATCTTTTGTTTGTTTGTTTTTCGTTTTTTTCAGACGGAGTTTCGCTCTTGTTGCCCAGGCTGGAGTGCAATGGCGCGATCTCGGCTCACCACAACCTCCGCCTCCCAGGTTCAAGCAATTCTCCTGCCTCAGCCTCCTGAGGAGCTGGGATTACAGGCGCCTGTCACCATACCTGGCTAATTTTTGTATTTTTAGTAGAGACGGGGTTTCACCATATTTGCCAGGATGGTCTCGATCTCCTGACCTCGTGATCCACCCACCTCAGCCTCCCAAAGTGCTGGGATTACAGGCATGAGCCACCGCACCCGGCTTATTTTTTATTTTTTCGAGACAGAGTCTCACTCTATTGCCCAGGCTGGGGTGCAATGCATGATCTCGGCTCACTGCAACCTCTGCCTCCCGGGTTCTAGCGATTCTCCTGCCTCAGCCTCCCGAGTAGCTGGGATTACAGGCACGCACCACCACACCTGGCTAATTTTTGTATTTTTAGTAGAGACAGGGTTTCACCATGTTGGCTAGGCTGGTCTTGAACTCCTGACCTTCTGATCTGCCTGCCTCGGCCTCCCAAAGTGCTGGGATTACAGGCGTGAGCCACTGCACCTGGAACAATTGTTTTTAAGGAACACATACAACATAAACAATTATTCACGGTTTGGTGGTGGTCTTAAAATAACATGTACAAAAGAAACCCAAATTAGTTTCAAATCTCAATCTGCCCTGTAGTAGCTGTGTGTGAGTTTGGGCTATTTCTCTTCAATCTTTCAGTCTCCCTTTCATTGTCTACAAAATAATCCTATCTCACAGGACTTTGGGAAAAAACTGACACAGAATATGTGAAAAAGTACTTTGTTAACCTCAAAACGCAAGATAAATGTTAGCGAGAACTGCACATTTGACTGAAGGTATATATAATACAAAAGTTCAATTTTATGCTTCCAATTTTAGTAGTTCGAGGTTGGTCTCTAACTTTCTGACCTTTGATCATGGCTGTATTTCACATCTTAAAAAGTCTACAACTGGGGGAAACACTACACTGGGGGAAAACATGACTTGGTTTATTCCAGTTTTCAGGAATGTGTTAAGACACTGCTTATATTAATATCCTTTATGTTAGCAAAATACAAATGTTTATTTTGAGAGAGAAGTTACATAGAAACTTCTACACTACACTGGGGGAAAACATGACTTGGTTTATTCCAGTTTTCAGGAATGTCTTAAGACACTGCTTATATTAATATCCTTTATGTTAGCAAAATACAAATGTTTGAGAGAGAAGTTACATGGAAATTTTAGGAAATCAATTCCTAAAGTCTACTCTAAAGAACTGTAATTTTAACAATCAAAGATGACATAATGGGACCTCCATCTAGGAGGTGATGACATGCAAGTGTCAGATTTTTTTATAATCTAAAAAATCCAGAAAACACCTTGAAAAACCAAAAGAAAATCAGCCTGTAAGTAAGTAACCAAAACAAGACTTTACTCATGGAGCAGCTCCTAATCAGAGTCAATTTACACACATTTCTGCTCATTTACACAGTCATATTTAAGGCAGGGAAATTGCACAGGCGACAGTAAGTC
Source organism: Gorilla gorilla gorilla (assembly GCF_029281585.2). Taxonomy (NCBI): domain Eukaryota; kingdom Metazoa; phylum Chordata; class Mammalia; order Primates; family Hominidae; genus Gorilla; species Gorilla gorilla. Next base: position 121,536,604 of record NC_073237.2, read on the forward strand.
CTGTTGGCATCCTTTAAAGACTACATTGTTTGCAATGTATTATTAAGTCTTATGGCCCCAACTACACTGTATGCATATAGCACTCTATGAGTAATCTGTTCAGCTTTCATTTCCCAGTGAAAAAATTCTACAAATATACATGAGACTAAACACTGACAACAGAATCTAAATATGAGGTATGCCCCTCCTGTTACTGCTTTGAAATTCTCTTTTTTTTTTTTTAGACGGAGTCTTGCTCTGTTGCCCAGGCTGGAGTGCAGTGGTGCGGTTTTGGCTCACTGCAACCTTCACCTCCCAGGTTCAAGAGATTCTCCTGCCTCAGCCTCCTGAGTAGCTGGGATTACAGGCACGCACCACCATGCCCAGCTAATTTTTTTGTATTTTCAGTAGAGACGGGGTTTCACCATGTTGGTCAGGCTGGTCTCAAACTCCCGACCTCACGATCCACCTGCCTCAGCCACCCAAAGTGCTGGGATTACAGGCGTGAGCCAACACGCCTGGCACTGCTTTGAAATTCTTACAAACACCCAGCAGATGAAAAATTGAGCTAAATATTTTCTAGCTCATTCATCAGTGATTTGCTGTGACATCACGGACCAACAATTTTATTTTTCTGTACCTTTGCTATTCTCATTCCCACTAAAGAAATGATAAATTTTCAACAATATATGACAGGAGAACAGAAATGAACTGAATGAAAAAAGTGCCTAACACCAAAACATCTCCTGTTAATCATAGTTATTATAAGCAGTATGTGTTTGTACTTTATATCTTCTACCTACCCCCAACCCCACCATTCCACAGAAAACTAATGCTGCATTATTCACTTCACAAATGTAATTATCAACAAATTCCATCACTAATTTGACCACTGCTTTTATTCACCAAAAATGTAAATCAGGAATCATTTGTGTCACAGAGACTGAGGCAACCTAGCTTACCACCAGTTGTGTTTGTTGATGTTGTTGTTGTTTTAATTTTGCAGCACATGTGAAAACACACATGGATCATGGACAGTACAAAACTTAAAAATCTGCTCATGAAATTTTACCTGTCCATGGATATCTCCACACACTGTTACTGGTGTTGATACTGGCTGAACATTTGACTCTTCTAAGAGGAGGTCACAAACGTAGTCACATAGCCGCTGTAAAAAGAGAAAATAAAAGGTAAACATTTACTACAACATTAAAACTAAAGATAAAATACCAAAAAAGAAAAATACCAGGTCTAATACTTACAACACCCAAGTATACTTTTTGATAGGAAAGTACCCTGTGATAATTCGGGGGTTGGATTTCTGCCAGCTGTCACACAGAATTCTTAATGCAATGCAAACTACCTACAGAGACACTAGGTTCTAGGAGACAGACAGCTTTACAAGAACTGTAAAATGATGCTTTTCACCAAAAACACACACACATATACACATATATATATATGAAGAAATAATTATAACAGTAAAAGGTTTTTGGTTTTTTTTTTTTTTTGAAATGGAGTCTCACTCTATCTCCCAGGCTGAAATGCAGTGGCACGATCTCCGCTCACTTCTACCTCCATCTCCCAGATTCAAGCAATTTTCCTGCCTCAGCCTCCCAAGTAGCTGGGGTTACAGGCATGTGTCACCACACCCGGCTGATTTTTGTTATTTTTAGTAGACACAGGGTTTTACCATGTTGGCCAGGCTGGTCTTGAACTCCTGACCTCAGGTGATCCACCCACCTCAGCCTCCCAAAGTGCTGGGATTACAGGCGTCAGCCACCGTGCCCAGCCAGTAAAAGGTTTTTATCTGGTAATTTAAAAAATAAATTGCAAACCACACACTTACCATTTGACCCAGCAATTGTAGTCTTGGCAATAAAAACATGTTCAAAATCTGTATATAAATACTCGCAGAAGCCTAATTCATAATAGCCCAAAACTAAAAACAAATCAGCTATCCTTCAATGAGTGAATGGTTAAACACATTTTGGTACATCCACACCATGTAATACTACTCAGCAATAAAAAGAAACAAATACTGCCACACAACAACCTGGATTCATCTCAAGGCATTTATGTTGAGTGAAAAAAAACGAAACAACAGAAAACTTTCCCAAAAGGTTATATACTGTATAATTCCATTTATATAACCTTCTTTTTTTCCCTTTTTTTTGAGACAGAGTCTTGCTCTGTTGCCCAGGCTGGAGTCCAGTAGCGCAATTTCAGTTCACTGCAAACTGCCTCCCAGTTCAAGTGATTCCCATGCCTCAGTCTCACAAGTACCTGGGATTACAGGCACACACCATCATGCCCAGCTAATTTTTGTATTCTTAGTAGTTTCACCATGTTGGTCAGGCTGGTCTCAAACTCCCAACCTCAGGTGATCTGCCCGCTTCGGCCTCCCAAAGTGGTGGGATTACAGGCGTTGAGCCACTGCATTCAGCCGTGTTTACACATTCTTGAAATGACAAAATTAAAGAAATGGAGAACGGATTAGTTGTTGTCAGGGGTCCAGCAGTTGCAGGAAGGAAGTGGGTGTGGCTATAGAAGGGCAACATGAGGAATTCTTGTGATGATGGACCTGTTCTGTATTTTGACTATAGAGTTGGATACATGAGCCCTTACCCAATAAAACTGCGAAGAACTGAATACACACAAACACACACACACACACACACACACACACACACACACACAAGTAAAACTGAAGAAATCTGAACATCATGAGGTGATGATCTTGGGTTGTACCTGAAGATCATGAGTTGTATCAGTGTCAATGTTGGCTGATGTTGTATTGGTTGTGGCATTACACTATAGTTCTACAAAATGTTACCACTGGGGAAAACTGGGTTATTTTGAAATAAAAAGGCTAACTATAATTAATTATAAAATTCAAATCTAAAACTGAGGAGCCAGCTGGGCACGGTGGCTCTCGCCTGTAATCCCAGCATTTTGGGAGGCCAAAGTGGGTGGATCATTTGAGGTCAGGGGTTCAAGACCAGCCTGGCCAACATGGCAAAACCCCCTATCTCTACTAAATATAAAAATTAGGCTGAGCACGGTGAATCATGCCTGTAATCCCAGCACTTTGGGAGGCTGAGGGGGGTGGATCACGAGGTCAGGAGTTCAGGACCAGCCTGGCCAACGTAGTGAAACCCAGTCTCTATTAAAAATACAAAAATTAGCTGGGCGTGGTGGCAGGCGCCTGTAATCCCAGCTACTCGGGAGGCTGAGACAGGAAAATCACTTGAATCCGGGAGGCAGAAGTTGCAGTGAGCTGAGATTGCGCCCATTGCACCCCAGCCTGGGCAGCAGAGAGACTCCATCTCAAAACAAAACAAAAAAAAAATTAGCCAGGCGTGGGGTGCACAGCTGTAATCCCAGCTACTCGGGAGGATGAGGCAAGAGAATCGCTTGAACCCAGTAGACAGAGGTTGCCGTAAACCGAGGTCGCGCCACTGCACTCCAGCTTGGGAAACAGGGCGAGACTCTTTCTCAAAACAAACAAACAACAACAACAAAAAAAAGATGAGCCTTTTTTAATTTTATTTTTTTGAGACAGAATCTCGCTCTGTTGCCAGGCTGGAGTGCAGTGGCGCAATCTCAGCTCACTGCAATCTCTGCCTCCCAGGTTCAAGCCATTCTCCTGCCTCAGCCTCCCGAGTAGCTGGGATTACAGGCATGAGTCATCATACCCAGCTCATTTTTGGATTTTTAGTAGAGACAAGGTTTCACCATGTTGGCCAGGATGGTCTCGCTCTCCTGACCTCATGATCCGCCCGCCTCGGCCTCCCAAAGTGCTGGGATTACAGGCGTGAGCCACCGCACCCAGCCAAGCCATTCTTTTTGTTAAAGGAACTCTAAATGTTTGCACTTCAAAAATATTTGTCCACTGAAAGTAATCAAACCAAAAAATGTCATAGAAAGCATATGATTCACACACCAACGTTCTGGAAAAGGAAGTATACATCCCTGCTATATACAGGGAACTGGAGGTCTCAGGTGGAACCTTCCTTCCTACCTGAGACCAGTTTGTACTATTGCCAAAGGCTTATTGGATTTTACGATAGGTATGCCAAGAAAGGAGAAATTAAGCTAACAAGCATAATGAAATCACTTAAACATTAATTAAGGAATCTAAGTGCTACAATCTCATTAATATATGAGAAACACTTTAACAGTTACAGCTACAACAATAGCTACACAGTAGCAAGAACAGAACTCAGTGGGGGGGGAGGAGGAAAAAAAGGGCTCCCAAAAGAAAATGAGGGGAAATAGAGTTGTTAATTTCCTAAACGTTATACAAAAAATCAGAAAACTTCAAAATAAAATGATTTGCCTTCATTCCTAGGGTAAGTTCCTGATCTTAAAATAGCACCTCAAAGGCAAGATCTTCCTTTTGGCCTGGAATCCTTCTGGCCTTGAGTCCCTGGGTAGCTAGCTCCTGTTTGTGTTGAATTTTCCACAACACCTAGATGCTTCAACAAATCAATCCATGGTCCTGCCATATAGTACATCCATCACTCATTTAAAAAAATAACAAAAACAGGCCAGCCGTGGTGGCTCACACCTATAATCCCAGCACTTTAGGAGGCTGAGGCAGGTGGATCATTTGAGGTCAGGAGTTCGAGACCGGCCTAGCCAACATAGCAAAACCCTGTCTATACTAAATACAAAAATAAGCTGGTCAGTAGAGGCACGCACCTGTAATCTCAGCTACTTGGGAGGCTGAGACAGGAGAATCGCTTCAGCCTGGGAGGCGGAGGTTGCAGTGTGCCGAGATCGCGCCACTGCACTCCAGTCTGGGCGACAGAGTGAGAACCTATCTAAAAAAAAGAAAAACAGGCCAGGTGTGTGGCTCACATCTGTAATCCCAGCACTTTGGGAGGCCGAGGCAGGTGGATCACCTGAGGTCAGGAGTTCAAGATCAGCCTGGCCAACATGGTGAAACCTCATCTCTACTAAAAATACAAATAATTAGCTGGGCGTGGTGGCGGGGCGCTGGTAATCCTGTACTTGGGAGGCTGAGGCAGGAGAATTGCTTGAACCCAGGAGCAGAGTTTGCAGTGAGCCAAGATCACGCCATTGCACTCCAGCCTGGGTGACAGAGTGAGACTCTGTTTCAAAAAAAAAACAAAAACAAAAGCAAAAAATAGATGCTGGTGAGTGAAACAATGTTTCTGAACTTTGAGCCTTAAACTTTATACTGAAAGATGTTCTCGAAGGTTCCATCAGAATTATAAAATTCTGGTTTGCATTAGAAATTACCTACGCCAGCCGGGCGCGGTGGCTCACGCCTGTAATCCCAGCACTTTGGGAGGCCGAGGCGGGTGGATCACGAAGGTCAGGAGATTGAGACCATCCTGGCTAACACGGTGAAACCCCGTCTCTACTACAAAAAAATACAAAAAAATTAGCGGGGCGTGGTGGCAGGCGCCTGTAGTCCCAGCTACTAGGGAGGCTGAGGCAGGAGAATGGCGTGAACCCGGGAGGCGGAGCTTGCAGTGAGCAGAGATCGCGCCACTGCACTCCAGCCTGGTCGACACAGCGAGACTCTGTCTCAAAAAAAAAAAAAAAAAAAGAAATTACCTACACCAAATTTCTCACTTGACTTAGATAGTAAGACTAAGATGTTACTTAATCTTAGCAACAGATGTAGAATCCAAGTTTCCTACCACTTTCCACTACACTATATTGAATATTTAGTTGTTCAATGCAACAAATATTTATGGAGTGCCTGGTATGTTACCAGGTATTGTTCTGGATACAAAGTAAATAGCAACGACCAAAACAGACTAAAAGCTCTGCTCTCAAGGGGCTTACATTCTAATAGAATGAGACAGACAATAAATAAGTAAAATATATAACAGTAATTTGTCACATAGTGATATCAAGGAAGTATAGAGCAAACAGACACACTAGAAGAGGGATGGGGTGCTGGGGTGGAGAGTAGGTGCTGTTATTTTAAACAGGGAGAGTATGGAAGCCTTACTGATAAAGTGAATTCTGAGCAAAACTCTGAAGGAGGTAAGGCTATGGGGACACAATACTGCAGGCAGAGAAATAAAGACCAAAAGTCCTGATGTGAAGCATGCTTGTGTCTAAGAAACATCATCAAGGCTGGTGTGTTTAGAGTAAACTGAATGAGAAGAAAAACAGGAGAGCATCACAGAATTATTTAGGTCACTGGTGGTGAAAATAAGGACCTGGGCTTCTACTGAGTGTAACGGGAAGCCATTAGAAGTTCTAGAGCAGAAGACTGACATGATATTAAGTCAGCTGTTTTGAAAACAAACTGGCCAGGCGTGGTGGCTCACACCTATCATCCCAGCACTTTGGGAGGCCGAGGTGAGCGTATCACTTGAGCTCAGGAGTTCGAGACCTGCCTGGGCAACATGGCAAAACCCAGTCTCTACAAAAAATACAAAAACTAGCTGGGCGTGGTGGCATGTACCTGAAGTCCCAGATACTTGGAAGGCTGAGGTGCAAGGATCGCTTGAGCCCAGGAGGTCAAAGCTGCAGTAAGCTGAGATTGTGCCACTGCACTCCAGCCTGGGTCACAGAGAGAGACCCTTTCTCAAAATAACAAGAAAAGAGAAAATGGACTGATGGTGGTGGAGGGGTGGCTGGGCTGGGGTTGGAATTGGGACAAAGGAGTAAGCAGGGAGATCAGTGAAGTGTCTTCTATAATAATCTAGGTAAAAGTTAACTAGCTTGGACAGGGTAGTAGAAGTAGAAAATAGGGAAAATAGATTCCAGATGTTATCTGAATGTAGCATCTGCTAGATTTATGACCAGCTGGATACAGGGTGTTAAGAGAAAGTAAAGAATCAAGGATGACTCGGGATTTCTGGCTTAAACAATTATAAGGCTGGAAATAATCATTACTGAGACAGTTACAACTCCAGGGAAAGTAGATTTTTTTATTGTGTTTTTTTTTACCCCTGTAAATAGACTATTTTTTAGAGCAGTTTTAGCTTCACAGCAAAATTGAGCAGAAAAGTACAGAATTCCCGGCCGGGCGCAGTGGTTCACGCCTGTAATCCCAGCACTTTGAGGGGCCGAGGCAGGCGGATCACGAGGTCAGGAGAGTGAGACCATCCTGGCTAACACAGTGAAACCCCATCTCTACTAAAAATACAAAAAATTAGCCGGGCGTGGTGGCGGGCGCCTGTAGTCTCAGCTACTCGAAAGGCTGAGGCAGGAGAATGGCGTGAACCCGGGAGGCCGAACTTGCAGTAAGCAGAGATGGCGCCACTGCACTCCAGCCTGGGGTGACAGCAAGACTCTATCTCAAAACAAACAAACAAACAAACAAAATCTTAAAGTACAGAGTTCCCCTGCTGGGCACAGTGGCTGGCGCCTGTAATCCCACCACATAGGGAGGCAAAGGCAGGAGGATCGCTTGAGCCCAGGAATTCAAGACCGCCCTCAGCAATATAGAGACCTCGTTCTCCATAAAAAGGGAAAAAAAGAAAAAGAAAAAAAGAAAAAAGTACAGAGTTCCCATATACCCCCTGCCCCTCCCCACAGACAGCCTCCCCGCATCAACATCTCACACTTGAGTGGTACGTTTGTTACAGATGATGAGCATACACTGACATATCATTATCATCCAAAGGCCATAGTTTGTTTAAATTAGGGTCACTCCTACTGCACATTCTATAAGTTTTGACAATTGTATAATGACATGTACCTACCATTATAGTATCATACAGAATAGTTTCACCTATTCAAACTCACCTCCCTTCAACCTCTGAAAACCACTGATCTTTTTACTGTCTCTATAGTTTTGCCTTTCCCAAAATGTCATATAGTTGGAATCATATATATGTAGCCTTTTCAGGTTGGTTTCTTTCATTTAGTAATATGTATTTAAGGTTCTTCCATGTCTTTTTATGGCTTGATAGCTCATTTCTTCTTAGCACTGCATAATATTTCATTGTCTGGGTGTATTACAGTTTGTTTATCCACCCACCTAGTGAAGGACATCTTGGTTCCTTCCAAGTCTTGGCAATTATGAATAAAGTGGCTATAAAAATCTATGTACAGGTTTTTGTATGGACATAAGTTTACAACTCATTTGGGTAAATATCAAGGAGCAGGACTGCTGGATTATATGAAGAGTTTGTTTAGTTTTATAAGAAACTGCCAAACCGTCTTCCAAAGTGGCTGTACCATTTTGCATTCCCACCAGCAATGAATGAGAGTTCTTGTTGCTCCACATCTTCATCAGCATTTGGTACTGTTAGTGTTCTGGATTTTGGCCATTCTAATAGGTATATAGTGGTTATCTCATCGTTGTTTCACTTTGCATTTCCCTAATGACACGGAAGGTAGAGCATCTTCTCATACGCTTATTTGTCATCACTGTATCTTCTTTGATGAGGTGTCTTTTGTCCATTTTTTTGGCATATATGTATTTATTTTACTTTATTATATCTTACTAATATTCTTTAAGGGACAAACCAGGCAAGTAGGCTACAGTGAGGAAATCTTAGAGAGTTAAGAAACCACTATGATACTTCCGGGTATTATCTTCAGTGATGCTTATCTTTATTCTGGGACTCCAAGTAATATTCAGCTCCTACAGCTACCACAAATGCAGCAAATCCCCATTTGAATCTTTGTAATAATGCACCAACAAAGGAAACATTTCTGCAAAGCCACCCATGCATCTCCAAGCTTCACTGAAGCCCAATAAATCCCTTAGCCCTCCTGCAGCCAGCTTCTTCTAGACAGTTTCTACTGGTGTCCCTTCTATCTTCCATTGTTTATAATCTGGAAGTTCCATTTTACTATCTCCATGTTCATGTCCATGTCCATGGGCCACGTCTTGCAAGACTGTGAGAATTGAGGAAAACATATTGTGATGTGCCTTCCACTTTCACACCTAGGTGGTGAAAGTGTAATTTAGCACAACCATTCTGAAAAACTGGCATGATCTGACAGCAACTTCCTTTTGTCCATTTTTTAATCAGATTGTTCATTTTCTTACTGAGTTTTAAGAGTTATCTGTACGCCAGGCATGGTGGCTCACGTCTGTAATCCCAGCACTTTGGGAGGCCGAGGAGGTCAGACCACCTGAGGTCAGGAGTTCGAGACCAGCCTGACCAACACAGAGAAACCCCATCTCTACTAAAAAATACAAAATTAGTCGGGTGTGGTGGCGCATGCCTATAATCCCAGCTACTCGAAAGGCAGAGGCAGGAGAATTGCTTGAACGTGGGAGGCGGAGGTTGCGGTGAGCTGAGATCACACCACTGCACTCCAGCCTAGGCAACAAGAGCGCGAAACTCCATCTCAAAAAAAAAAAAAAAAAAAGAATTATCTGCATATTTTGGATAACAATACTTTATCAGACCCGTCTTTTGCAAATATTTTCTCCCAGTACATGGATCATCATCTCACTCTCTTGATAGGGTCTTTCACAAAGCAAAAGCTTTTAATTTTAATGAAGTCTGGCTTATCAACTATTTCTTTCAAGAGCAGATTGTTTTGATTTGTTTAGGTTTGGTTTGGAGGGTGGGGAACTATGAATATAATTTTTTATTTTTATTTATTAGATAGAGTTTTGTTCTAACTCCTCTCCATGGAGGCTGCCCCACGCACCCGCCTCACCAGGTCTGGGGGGCTACCTAGGCATGCTCCCTCCGAGGCTTTGTACTTTCTGTTCACTCAGTCAAGAATGCTTTTCCCTAGACATGGGCTTGGCTATCTCTCTTCATCCAGCTTTCCTTTTCTCTCTCTTTTTTTTTTTTTTTTTGGAGACAAAGTCTTGCTTTGTCGTTCAGGCTGGAGTGCAATGGCGTGATATTGGCTCACTGCAACCTCCACCTCCCGGATTCAAGCGATTCTCCTGCCTCAGCCTCCCAAGTATCTGGGATTACAGGCACCTGCCACCACATCCAGCTAATTTTTATATTTTTAGTAGAGATGGGGTTTCACCACGTTGGCCAGGCTGGTCTCGAGCTCCTGACCTCAGGTGATCTACCTGCCTCAGCCTCCCAAAGTGCTAGGATTACAAGTGTGAGCATCACACCCAGCCCGAATATAATTTTTTAAAACAACTATTGCGACATAATTCACCTACATAAAATGCATCCCTTTGAAGGGTAAGAGTCAATGGTTTTCATTATATTCACAGTGGTGGCAACCATCACCAATAATCAATTTTAGAACACTTTCATCACCCCAAAAAGAAACCATATACACATTAGCAGTCACTCCCTTCATCCCCATACCAACACCCCACAGCCCTATGTATTACCTCATAAATAATAATAATCACAACCTTGACCACAACCACTCAATCCAGTTAGTCCTTGTGGATAGACGGCTGTCTTTCCAGTCAATTTCAAAATATCAGTGTTGCCCAGCATCCTACTTCTATTAATAATCCATTCGACCTATGATACATATTTATTATTTTTATAATAATTAGCATCCAAAGTTTGCAACCTATTTGCATTAAAGAACAAATATGCCAGGAACTGATGAATGATTCTAAGTTTGGCCTGTCCTTTTTTCTTTTTTTGAGATGGAGTTTCGCTCTTGTCACCCAGGCTGCAGTGCAATGGCGTGATCTCGGCGCAGTGCAATGGCGTGATCTCGGCTCACTGCACCCTCCGCCTCCCAGGTTCAAGCGATTCTCCTGCCTCAGCCCCCCTAGCAGCTGGGATTACAGGCACACGCCACCATGCCTGGTTAATTTTTGTATTTTTAGTAGAGACAGGGTTTCACCATGTTGGCCAGGCTGGTCTCAAACTCCTGACCTCAGGTGATCCACCCACCTTAGCCTCTCAAAGTGCTGGGGTTACAGGCGTGAGCCACTGTGTCTGGCCGGTTCCCATATTTCAATGTGCAAGAATTTTCACTGACATGTAACTGGTTCTCCTAGTCCATAAGGCCTCCTAAACTTGAAGTCATCCCTGGTTATCACCCCATACACTATGTGCTAGCCTGAAAATAACAGTGGACTATAAACTGAAGAACATTGCTGTGAAACTCTGTCAATCTGAAAGACTGAGTGTCTGGAGAACACATGTAAACTACCTAGCAGCAGCCTTCAACCAGGGCCCAGGCACACTAACTAGAGTAAAATTACAGCTGCGTCCTACGACTGCCACCTCTGCTGACCCCAACTGAGGATTTAGAGAGCTATGTCTCTAAGCCAAAGCTATTGCCTCTCATCTCTAGTTTGGCAGTAGCTTACAAATCGCTATCACGCGCACACAAAAATACGAAGTCTATGCAATCTCACTATAAACGCTGCGTGACTCAATCAACTACACTCACAGCGGCCTCAAAGAGCCCTGCCTTGTCATCATGGTGAAGACACATGCTCCTCTCCTCCCAAACCCTTTACAGCTTTATCCCAAATTTAGGGTAAACTATACCCCTTTCTCCTCATTGTGCCCAAATATTTTTTCTTTCTTTTTTTGTGTTCTGTTTTCTATTTATTTATTTTTTATTATACTTAAGTTCTGGGATACATGTGCAGAACGTGCAGGTTTGTTACATAGGTATCCACATGCCATGGTGGTTTCCTGCACCCATCAACCCATCATCTACAATCGGTATTTCTCCTAATGATATCCCTCCCTTTACCCCGGACCCCCCGACAGGCCCCAGCATGTGATGTTCCCCTCCCCTCTGCCCATATGTTCTCATTGTTCAACTCCCGCTTATGAGTGAGAACATGCGGTGTTTCATTTTCTGTTCCTGTGTTAGTTTGCTGAGAATGATGGTTTCCAGCTTCATCCATGTCCCTGCAAAGGACATGAACTCATTCTTTTTTATGGCTGCATAGTATTCCATGGTGTGTATGTGCCACATTTTCTTTATCCAGTCTATCATTGATGGGCATTTGAGCTAGTTCCAAGTCTTTGCTATTGTGAATAGTGCTTCAATAAACATGCAAGTGCATGCATCTTTATAGTAGAATGATTTATAATCCTTTGGGTATATACCCAGTAATGGGATTGCTGGGCCAAATGGCATTTCTAGTTCTAGATCCTTGAGGAATCGCCACACTGTCTTCCACAACAGTTGAACTAATTTGCACTCCCACCAACAGTGTAAAAGTGTTCCTATTTCTCCAAATTGTCTCCAGCGCCTGTTGTTTCCTAACTTTTTAATGATCGCCATTCTAACTGGCGTGAGATGGTATCTCATTGCGGTTTTGATTTGCATTTCTTTAATGACCAGTGATCTTTTTCATATGTTTGGTGCCCAACTACTTTCTAATCCTCGAACACGAAGGGCTTCATAGCCATCATTCTTAGCAGACCTCTATGTCTCTTCTCTACCTTTTCCTCAAGACATTTGTTCACAGGTCCATTCTATTCTCTGTTCTGTCTCCCAGTTCCCTCTTGCCCCCACAAACACTGGGTTCTAAACTTTTAAAATTACTTGTTTAGTTGATCTTGTTATCTAAAACATACTACTTCCTTTATCTACTTTTACATACTGGTATTTATAAAACACTCTTAGCTTTAAAAATAAAGATCTCACAGCCAGGTGTGGTGGCTCACACCTGTAAAATGAGCATTTTGGGAGGCCAAGGCAGGAAGATGGCTGGAGGCCCAGAGCTCAAAACTAGCTTGGGCAACATAGCAAAACCTCATCTCAACTAGCTAGCTAAGTAACTAACTAAATAAATATCTAGCTAACATTATATTTCACACAGTCTCTATATAAAGTCTCTACTATAATACAGATCACTGGGAATGAGAAGTTAGGAATCTGGAATGACCATGATATTCACACGCTTATGATCCAGAAGGTAGTATCTGTATCCTCGGGCCAGATCAGAGTTTCTCAACCATGGCACTACTAATTATTCATTGCAGGGGGCTGCTTGCTGTCTTGTGGATGTTTAGCAAAATCTCTGACATCTACACCTACTAGATACCCATAGTAACTTCCCACCCCTCCCCTGCCCCAGCTGTGACAACCAAAAATGTCTCCAGACACTGCCAAAAATTCTTTGGGGGGCAAAATTGCCCCCAGTTGAGAACAACTGGTCTAGATCTTTCTCCTGAGTTTAATACTATTAGAACAGTGTTTAGAGCACATTTGGCAATCAACAAGTAGTTGTTATCTAAGTAACATAAGTATCCAAGAGTAATTCTGGACACCTCTATCTCAATGTCTTAGCTTGGCAGCATCTCAAACTCAATATGGCCCAAACCAAACTTCCCACATTCCTTAATCTAGTTATAGTACTAAGTAATCCTTGCCAGAAACTAAGAAATTATGCTAAACTCTCTTCATCATAACCTAGACCAAATCTGTTAACAGGTGCCACTATACCTTCTTCATTTCCTTTCCAACACAACAATCACTTATCATTGCCTTATCTCAGACTCTCATATCACCGGGCCTACTGCTTCTATGACATTTTTCCTGCATTCCAATCCATGGTCCACAATGCTGCCAGAATAAACATTTCAAAAGCCTACTGTCATTCTCCTTCTTAAAAACTCCTCAAGCGTATTCCTCCATTTATGGCAGTGTTTCCCAAACACCAAATACCATTTCCATTATTTTGTCATATTCCTACCACATACAACAGTGTATCCCTGTAATAATTTTCTTTGAATCTACTTTTATTTTTAGTTAGCTACATTTTAAACAGTATCACGAATCACAGTATGATTTTTCCCTAAAATATAAAAACATTTCAAAGTGTTCATGCACCACCTAAAAGATAACAATCTAAGTTTCACAGCCTACTCTTCTATGATTTGGCATCTTTCTTTCCAGTACCACCTCCAGCCACACCAAATCACTTCAAGTTCCCCGAACCAGCCATGTTCTTGCAAATTACATTATAATATTGCACATGGTATTTATTCTGTGTGCATGTTCTTTCCTTCTCATTTTGTCTACCTGAACTCTGCCCCTCCTAACTGCTTCTTTATGAAATCATCTCTGACTCTAAAGTTACATACTGCTTCTTCTGTTTGCCAACACCCTGGTCAGCCTCTATTACAGCCTTTGTTTACCTCCTTACCTCCCTTACTATATTGAAAGCCCCTCAAAGGCAGACACAAGTATCCGATTCTGCCCCTGGCACCCACAGGGAACAGTACTTAACACAAGGAACCATGTAAATAAGTGTTTGTTGGCTGGGCACAGTGGCTCACACCTATAATCTCAGCATTTTGGGAGGCCAAGGCAGGAGAATCACTTGAAGCATTTGGGACCAGCCTGGACAGCACAGCAAGACGCTATCCCTTTAAAAAAATTTTTTTTTGCCAGGCGCGGTGGCTAACGCCTATAATCCCTGCACTTCGGGAGGCCAAGGCAGGTGGATCACGAGGTCAGGAGATTGAGACCATCCTGGCAAACACAGTGAAACCCCATCTCTACCAAAAATACCAAAAAACTAGCCAGGCATGGTGGCATGCATCTGTAGTCCCAGCTACTTGGGAGGCTGAGGCAGGAGAATTGTTTGAACCCAGGAGGCAGAGGTTGCAGTGAGCCGAGATCGCGCCATTACACTCCAGCCTGGTGAGAGAGTGAGACTCCATCTCAAAAAAAAAAAAAAAAAATTAATCAGCTGGGCACACTATTGCACACCTGTACTCCCAGCTACTTTTGAGGCTGAGGCAGAAGGATCAATTGAGCCCAGGAGTTTGAGGTTGCAGCAAGCTACAACTGCACCACTGCACTCCACCCTGGGCAGCAGACTGAGACCCTACCTCAAAGAAAAAAAAAAAAAGAAGAAAAAGAAACAAGTATTTGTCATAAAGCAGTATACAGTTTGAGTTAATAAACCTTTACTGATTATCACATACAGGGCAGTGTTCTAAAATTGTGGAAAACACAAATAAGGAATGGCCAAACACAGTGGCTCACGTCTGTAATCCCAACACTTTGGGAGGCCGAGGTGGGTGGATCACCTGAGGCCAGAAGTTCGAGACCAGCCTGGCCAACATGGTGAAACCCCATCTCTACCAAAAAAAATATATATACAAAAATTAGCTGGGTGTGGTAGTGTGCACCTGTAATCCCAGCTGAGGCAGAACTGCTTGAACCCAGGAGGTGGAGACTGCAGTGAGCTGAGATGGTACCACTGTACTCCAGCCTGGGCAATAGAGTTAGATTCAGTCTCAAAAAAAAAAAAAAAACCTCAGGTAAACATGTCACCCTTAAGAACTGTCCAAGAGATTAGACAACCTCCAAGTTATAGAACCCCTGCTCCCCAAAAATATTAATACTTAAATATAAGTATTCAGTAAACCTGCCTTTATCATTAATTCTTCCATTTAGCCAGGTATGGAATCTGTACATTTTATTAATCTCTCTGAAATCTTTCTTGTGGATAAAATCACATGAGCTCTTTATAAGAAAGGTTACACTGTGGTCCATTTACTTTCACATATGTCATTTTTTTTTTTTTTTTGAGACAGGGTCTCGCTCTGTTGGCCAGGCTGGAGTGCAGTGGCATGATCTCGGCTCACTGCAACCTCCGTCTCCCAGGCTCAAGCAATTCTCCTGCCTCAGCCTCCCGGCCCACATATGTCATTCTTATTCCTTCAAAACTGTTATGTATGCCAGGCATGGTGGCTCACGCCTGTAATCCCAGCACTTTGGGAGGCTGAGAAGGGTGGATCACCTGAGATCAGGAGTTCGAGACCAGCCTGGCCAACATGGTGAAACCCCATCCCTACTAAAAATACAAAAATTAGCCAGGAATGGTGGTAGGTGCCTGTAATCCCAGCTACTCAGGAGGCTGAGGCAGGAGAATCGCTTGAATCCGGGAGGCGGAGGTTGCAGTGAGCTGAGAACGTGCACCTGCACTCTAGCCTGGGCAACAGAGCAAGACTCCGTCTCAAAAAAACAAACTAACAGGCCAGGCTCACACCTATAATCCCAGCACTTTGCGAGGCCGAGGTAGGTGCATCATCTGAGGTGGGGAGTTCGAGACCAGCCTGAACAACATGGAGAAACCTGGTCTCTACTAAAAATACAAAATTAACTGGGCGTGGTGGCGCATGCCTGTAATCACAGCTACTCAGGAAGGCTGAGGCAGGAGAATCACTGGAACCCGGGAGGCAGAGGTTGCAGTGAGCCAAGATCACGCCATTGCACTCCAGCCTGGGCAACAAGAGCGAACAAACAAACAAACAAAAACAGTTATGTAGATTTGATCCAGTACTAGTGATGTGACCATTTCCAACTTAGCGAAACAGGAATTGTGATTAAATCTGGAACATCGTATGCATTTAGTATTTTATCTTCTAATCAATTTAAAACACAAGTAAATTTCTGTCTTCTTTCCTACAGAACAAATCTTTTCCATCATGCTCATTAAGTGGCCTCAATGATTACTTTTCTTAATAGAATGTTTTATTTTGCCTTTACAGCCTCAGAAAAAGTACTTCTGGCATACTTTCTTGGTCTAATTTTAGGTTGCACTTCATGCCAAGAAACAGAAAAAAATTAAATTTCTTTAAATACACCAGAGATGAGCAACACAACAAATTAATCTGATAAAAGCATTTCCAAGACAGAAAAAAAGTCTCTACCTATAAAGAAAAATTCAGAATACTTTTGTCTTGGTTGCCCAAAACATATATTTTTAAGTTTATTAAGAAATGGATACAGGCCAAGTATAGTGGCTCATGCCTGTTATCCCAGCATTTTGGGAAGCCAAGGTGGGAGGATCGCTTGAGCCCAGGAGTTTAAGACTGGCCTGGTAACATAGCAA
Organism: Gorilla gorilla gorilla; assembly: GCF_029281585.2. Lineage (NCBI taxonomy): Eukaryota > Metazoa > Chordata > Mammalia > Primates > Hominidae > Gorilla > Gorilla gorilla. The sequence goes on from NC_073237.2 coordinate 121,553,309, forward strand.
GACCCTGTCTCTACCAAAAAAATAAATAAAAATTAGCTGGTCATGGGGGCATGTGCCTGTGGTCCCAGCTACTCAGGAGGCTAAGGTGGGAGGACTGCCTGAGCCCAGGAGGTCGAGGCTGCAATGAGCCATGATTGTACCACCACACTACAGCATGGGTGAGAGTGAGACCATGTCCCCGCTCCCCCACCAAAAAAAAGATTAAAAAAAATTTTAAGAAAAAAAAAGAAACAAATACAAGTCAAGTACAATGCAGCTGTGTTTCAACAAGAAATAAAATGGTCTAAAAATTGTACTTCCTTAAGGTAAGAAGGAAATCTAATGTTTATCAAACTAAGAGGTACAAAGAATTCCAACAGATTTTTCTTTTTTTTTTTTTTTTTTTTTTTTTTTTTTTGGTGAGACGGAGTCTCCCTCTGTCACCCAGGCTGGACTGCAGTGGCGCAATCTTGGCTCACTGCAACCTCCGCCTCCCTGGTTCAAGCGATTCTCCTGCCTCAGCCTCCCAAGTAGCTGGGATTCCAGGCACCTGCCACCACCTCCAGTTTATTTTTGTATTTTTAGTACAGACGGGGTTTCACCATGTTGGCCAGGCTGGTCTCGAGCTCCTGACCTCAAGTGATCCACCTGCCTCAGCCACCCAAAGTGCTGGGATTACAGGCATGAGCCACTGCACCTGGCCAGATTATCTTTCAAATCATTTCAGTGCCCAATTTCTTTTTTTTTTTTTTTTTTTGAGACAGAGTCTCGCTCTGTCTCCCAGGCTGGAGTGCAGTGGTGTGATCTCGGCTCACTGCAAGCAATTCTCCCGGGTTCAAGCCATTCTCCCTGCCTCAGCCTCCCAAGTAAGTAAACTGGGATTACAGGCACCCACCACCATGCTCGGCTAATTTCTGTATTTTTAGTAGAGAGGGTTTCACCAAGTTGGTCAGTCTGGTCTCAAACTCCTGATCTCAAATGATCTACCCACCTCAGCCTCCCCAAGTACTGAGATTACGCCACTGCGCCCTAGACACATTTTCATAAAAAGCAACATTTTATTAATCATAAACACAAAGTTCAAAAAAGCTTTATGCATGATAAATAAAAAGAAAAAATTCCACGTCAATTCACTGACATGCAATAGTCAACCTCACCTATGGGATTAATAATGCTACTAAGAGGTCTGGTTAGTTTTCCATGAATTGGGTCCCAATGCTAGTTGTATTCTTATTCCCTTAAAAAAACCACATAGCAGAAAGAAGCCACAAAAGGAATGTCTGAAGGACTCAGATGAGCACAAATGCTACATTACTACTAATGAAGGCTGTCCTTATTTGAAATTATTCTATTAAAAATGGGAGAATGCACAAGAATGACTCCCCTATCATATGCCACATAAAATTAACAGGTAAGTACAATTCAGTCACATTCACAACAGCACGTGTGGCCTCAAATATTATGCATACTTGTTGACTGATGTTAAGTATCAACTTACTGTACAAAGAAGAAATAAAACAAAACCCACAGTAATATATTTCCTTAAGAATACACTGAGTCGGGGCTGGGCGCGGTGGCTTACGCCTGTAATCCCAGCACTTTGGGAGGCTGAGGCGGGCGGATCACGAGGTCAGGAGATCGAGACCATCCTGGCTAATACGGTGAAACCCCGTCTCTACTAAAAATACAAAAAATTAGCCAGGCGTGGTGGCGGGCACCTGTAGTCCCAGCTACTCGGGAGACTGAGGCAGGAGAATGGCGTGAACCCGGGAGGCGGAGGTTGCAGTGAGCCGAGATGGTGCCACCGCACTCCAGCCTGGGCGACAGAGCGAGACTCCGTCTCAAAAAAAAAGAATACACTGAGTCGGATAAATACTAGCACGAGCTGATAAGCACTGCTAGAAACCTAAGCTCTGATTTCAGCAAATGCATAGAAACACTTTTCAAAGAAGCAGTATACCTAGGCCGGCGCGGTGGCTCATGCCTGTAATACCAGCACTTTGGTAGGCCGAAGCGGGCGGATCACTTGAGGTCAGGAGTTCAAGACCAGCCTGACCAACATGGCGAAACCCCGTCTCTACTAAAAATACAAAACAGCCGGGCGTCGTGACGGGCGCCTGTAATCCCACCTAGTCGGGAGGCTGAGGCAGGAGAATCGCTTGAACCCGGGAAGTGGAGGTTGCAGTGAGCCAAGATCGCACCGCTGCACTCCAGCCTGGGTGACAGAGTGAGACTCTATCTCAGTTAAAAACAATAATAATAATAATTAAAAAGTTTTAAAAAAGAAAAGCAGTATACCAAAGTCATTCCTTTACCCATACATACATTTACTCTTACTTGGACTCAGGAGTAACAAGGAACTCACCTCCTTTAGAAAACCAAGAAAATGAAATACTGAGTTAAGAAGGGGTTAAGGAGAAAGTATTTGTATTTATTGAGAACCAACTACTTTATCCACTTCAGTAAGCTCAACAACATACTCAGAAACGAGATTCACCTCTGAATTAGCAAAAGAAAACCGGCGATCCTAAAAAGCAATTTGGAGGAGTGGCAATGAAGAGGGACGACCTGACGTTCGCTCCCGCCAGTACCAAACCACTCGGGCCCACCGCCTTCCCCTTCCTCAGAGACCTAAACACACTGGGGCCGCGTTCCGGTAGCCGGTGGCATCTCCTGTCAGACGCCGGCCACTCCGCGCTCCTGTCACCTCCGGTGGAGTTGACCCCATCCCGAGGGCACTGCCGCGGGGGCTCGGCTCCGACTGCGGGAGACCCAGGGATGGGGTGGGGGGCCGAGCCTTCTAAATAAAGCTGTTACAGCTGCGGGTCCTGGGGCAGCCCGAAGGCCAGAAGGGGCGACCCTGGGCCAGAGGCCGCGACATCCCTCGGGATCCCCACTGAGGCAACTGGGACAGCATTCGAGGGACTCGGCTCGCGCGACCCTCGGCGTGACGCCGGGTAGGACCGGGTCGACTGGCAATGGGGGAGGCCCTCCACCGCGACTGGACTGGATACCCGGCGGGGTCCCGGAGAAAAGAAGGGCGGGCCGGCGGGCGCCCCACAGCCGGAAGGGGCGAGCCCGCAAACAGGGCTCACCTTCAGGTCGTTCTCTGGCAGGTACTTGCACAGCCGCGCTATTTCCACATACTTGTCCAGGTCTAGCGGCGCCATTTTAAGAATAACAAGCCGCGGCAACAGCAGCGGCGGCGGCTGTAGCAGCGGCGGCGGCAGCGGCGGCGGCAGCAGCGGAGGCCGAAGCCGGAACTTTCCCTGCGTCACGTCCGGCCCGTGAGTGGCGCCTGCGCAGCGCCGTTAAAGCTCGACCCGCTTCTCCCCGCTACGTCGGTACGCCCGGCGCCCCCTCTGGCTGAACCCCGACTGCAGGCCCCAAGAGACCCCGCTTCGGTCCATCCCGCGAAACCTGCTGGGACCCGTAGTCGTCTGCCGCGGGGGTGCTGGGATGTGTAGTTTTCTGTTGTGGACAGCCACCCCTCTCTTTTCCTGCCGTTCCTCCAGACTTTCACCTCACGGCAGCCGGCGAGGCTTTTCCGAGGCAAAACAGCGGAGTAGGTGGTCCTAGCCACTCACTGGTTTCTTTTTCCAACCCTTTTAAGCACTCTCTCTCCAGAATATCTTCACTTAACAATTGGGTAAGCCTGGCCGTAGTAACCGTTTGCACCTTTCCAAGTCCCTGTGAAAACCTCGCCTAAGCCTGTGGCAGAGATGTCAGGCCCCAGTCTTCCAGCCTGAAAGGAAGGGAAACGAATATTATTAAAGCATTTCTGATGCTAAATGCGATACAAATGATATTTTTCCTTTTAATCTTCGTAACGATTGATAGGAAAGTGAGGCTTGGAAACTGTAGTTCACCCCAAATCTCACAGGGAACAAAATGGTGGAGTCAAGATTGAAAAATGGCTTAAGCTTAAGCATGCTTCCAGTGAGAATCCCACGAGGGCAGGGAGTTTTTTGCTGTAACTCCAGCACCGAGAACAGTACCTGGTACTAGCATACCTTCAGCGTTCGTTTATCCAACCACTCTTTGTTGAGCAACAAAGATGTGCCAGGTACAGCTCAAGGCGCTTGCAGTACTTCGTGAACAAAATAGACAAAGATTTCTATTCTATCTGTAGCTACTAAAAATACCAAAATTAGCCTGGCGCGGTAGTGCGTGCTTGTGGTCCCAGCTACTCTGGAGGCTGAGGCAGGAGAACCGCTTGAGTTGGGAGGCGGAGGTTGCAGTGAGCTGAGATCGCGGCACTGCACTCCAGCTTGGGCGACAGAGCGAGATCCTCCTCAAAAATAAATTAGTAAAAGGAGCTGCTGTATGGGACTAGGGGTGGGGGTGCAATGCCTATAGCTAAGAGACCAGTTAAGAGACTGTTATGTAATCCAATAGTAGCAGGCGCTCAATAAATATTTGTTGCTCAAGAGACCCTGGAATTAATCCTCTTGCTCTCTAAAGTATATTTTGTGGACAATTGGCTAACCCTGAATGAGATATCTGGGTGAACTTCTTTGTATTATTCTTGTAACTCCTCTGAAAGTATGAAATTGTTTCAAAGTAAAATTAATTTTTAGAAGTTTGTTGCAGAATGAATGATGCCCACAAGCATTCATTTCTTCATTCATTAAACTAATAGTTACATACTGCCTATTGGCCAGGCCGCGGTGGCTAATGCCTGTAATCTCAGCACTTTGGGAGGCCAAGGCAGGCAGATCACCTGACGTCAGGAGTTCAAGACCAGCCTGGCCAACATGCCGAAACCCCATCTCTACTAAAAATACAAAATACTGGGGAGGCTGAGGCAGGAGGATCACTTGAATTGCTTGAGGCAGAGGTTGCAGTGAGCTGAGATGGCGCCACTGTACTCCAGCGTGGGCCACAGAGTGAAACTCCATCTCGAAGAGAAAAGAAACCAGAGGTTACACAGTGCTTATGATGTGAATAAAACAGATATGATCCCTGCCCTAATCAGGCTTACAATGTGCTGGGAAGAGACAAACAGTATTTATTTATTTACATTTACTGGTTTATTATTAATATAAAGTATATTACAAAGGATACAAATGAAGAGATGCATAGGGTGAGGTAATTAAAATTTTTGTTGTTGTTGAGGCCGGGTGCAGTGGCTCAAACTTGTAATCCCAGTAGTGAAGCCAAGGTGAGCAGATAACTTGAGGCTAGGAATTCAAGACCATCCTGGCCAACATGGTGAAACCTGATCTCTACTAAAAATACAAAAATTCGCTGGGCATTGTAGCACATGCCTGTAATCCCAGCTACTCCGGAGTCTGAGGCATGAAAATCGCTTTGAGGTGGGGGTTACAGTGAGCTGAGGTCATGCCACTGCACTCCAGCCTGGCCAACAGAAAAAAAAAAAATTGTTGAGGTGAGGTCTTGCTGAGGCTGGTTTTAAACTCCTGGCCTCAAGCTATTCTGCTGCTTTGGCCTCCCAAAGTGCTGGGATTATACGTGTGAGCCACCATACCTGGCAGTGAGCAAATATTTAATTGCAAATTGTGATTAGTACTCAAAAGGGAAAATAGGAGGTACTATAAGCAAGAAAAATGGAGTAGACGAGGTCTACCTTTGGCTGGCCACAGTGGCTCACGCCTGTAATCCCAGCATTTTGGGAGACCGAGGCGGGCAGATCTTTTTGAGGTCAGGAGTTCCTGACCAGCTGAGATCCCACCACTGCACTCTAGCCTGGGAGAGAAAGTGAGACCCTGTCTAAAAAAAAAACAAAACACTACATTTTCTCACCTGTACTTGTGTCCTTTGGGGGAAAAAAAAGGGCCCAGCATGGTGGCGCACGCCTGTAATCTCAGCACTTTGGGAGGCCGAGGTGGGCGGATCATGAGGTCAGGAGTTTGAGACCAGCCTGGTCAATATAGTGAAACCCTGTCTCTACTAAAAATACAAAAAATTAGCCGGGTATGGTGGTGTGTGCCTGTAATCCCAGCTACTTGGGAGGCTGAGGCAGGAGAATTGCGTGAACCTGGGAGATGGAGGTTGCGGTTGCAGTGAGCTGAGATCGCGTCATTGCACTCCAGCCCGGGTGACAATGCAAGGCTCCGTCTTAAAAAAAGAAAAAAAGAAAGAAAGAAAAAGAAAAACTTAGCCTGGTGTGGTGGCACGCGCCTGTGATCCCAGCTACTCAGGAGACTGAGGCAGGAGAATCACTTGAACCTGGGAGGCAGAGGTTGCAGTGAGCCGAGATCGCACCACTGCACTCCAGCCTGGACAACAGAGCGAGACTCCGTCTCAAAAAAAAGAGGCCTACTTTAGGTTGATAACACAGTGGAGGTAAAGTACAGGATGTAGCTTCTAGCACCACGTGGGCAGAGTTCAAATACAGGCTCTACCACTTATTGTGTGATTTTGGTTTGGGGAAGTTATTTATCCTTTCTGTACTCCAGTTTTCTCAGCTCCAATATGGAGATAATAATAATGCTTACCTCCTCTGGAGACTGTAAGAATACTACTTACCTCATAGGCTTGTACAATGGTTTAACAGAGTTGGTATATGAAAATGGCTTAAAACAATGTCTAGGCCAGGCACAGTGGCTCACACTTGTGATTCCAACACTTTGAGAGGCCAAGGCAGCAGGATCACTTGAGCCAAGGAGTTCAAGACCAGACTGGGCAACATAGTGAGACCTCATCTCTACCAAAAAAAAAAAAAATTAAAATTAGCCAGGTTTGCTGCTGGCACATACCTGTAGACCCAGCTACTCTAAAGACTGATATGGGAGGATCACTTGAGCCCAGGAGGCCAAGGCTGCAGTGAGCTGTGATTGTGTCACTGTACTACATCAGGATGACAGTGAGACTCTGTCTCAAAACAAAAAACAAAGACAAAAAAACATTGTCTGGCACAGAGTGAGTGCAATATGAGTGTTAACTCTGAGTATTAAGTGGGCAGGAAAGGCATTTGTGAAGGTGTAACATGTAAGACTTCAGAAAAAAAAATGTAGGAGGCTGGGCATGGTGGCTCACGCCTGTAATCGCAGCACTTTGGGAGGCCCAGGTGGGCAGATCACTTGAGGTCAGGAGTTCAAGACCAGCCTGGTCAACATGGTGAAACCCCGTCTCTACTAAAAATACAGAAATTAGCCAGGCATGCTGGTGCATGCCTGTAATCCCACCTACTGGGAAGGCTGAGGCAGGAGAATCGCTTGAACCCGGGAGGCAGAGGTTGCATTGAGCCGACATTGCGCCACTGCACTCCAGACTGGGTGACAAAGCGAGACTCCATCAAAAAGAAAGAAAGAGAGAAAGAGAGAAAGAGAGAGAGGGAGGGGAGGGGAGGAAAAAAAGGCAGGACAGGTGCGATGACTCATGCCTGTAATCCCAGCACTTTGGGAGGCTGAGGTGGGCAGATTGCTTGGGCCCAGGAGTTCGAGACCAGCCTGGGAAACATGGCAAAACCCCATCTCTACAAAAAATATAAAAATTAGCCGGGCGTGCTGTCATGTGCCTGTAGTCCCAGCTACTCGAGAGGCTGAGGCGGGAGGATTGCTTGAGCCCCGGAGGCGGAGGTTGCAGTGAGCCAAAGTTGTGCCACTGCACTCCAGCCTAGGCAACAGAGTGAGACCCTGTCTCAAAAGAAAAAAAAAAGGAAAAAAAGGTAAAGGGATAATCTGCTCAGAATTTCTTGGAGAAAAAAAATTCAAATGGAAGAAGATGCTGTTCTTGTTTAGATATTGTTCTTTTTTTTTTTTTTTTTTTTTTTTTTTAGAAACTGATGTTTATGGCCAGGCACGGTGGCCATAAACACACACACCTGTAATCCCAACACTTTGGGAGGCCAAGGCGGGCGGATGACGAGGTCAGGAGATCGAGACCAACCTGGCCAACGTGACGAAACACCGTCTAGACTAAAAATACAAAAATTAGCATGCCTGCAATCCCAGCTACTCAGGAGACTGAGGCAAGAGAATTGCTTGAAACGGGGAGTCAGAGGTTTCAGTGAGCCGAGATCGCGCCACTGCACTCCAGCCTGGCGAAAGAGCGAGACTCTGTCTCAAACAAAAAAAAAAGAAACTGATGCTTATTTTCCATCAACCTTATTTCCATGTTGCTTAAGAGTCCCTGCAAGAACAATTTAAGACCGTTCAGTGGTCTGAACAGTGGGAGGTGCAGACCAGTCTTCCGTGGCAGGCTGAGTGCTCCCGTCTTCAGTAGGGAACTGCTGAATAGGCACAGAGGATACCTGCACCCTTCAGACCAGTCTGCAACCTCAGGCTGAGTAACGGTGAACTCAGGAGCTGGAGCAGTCCATTCACCCTGAAATTCCTCCTTTGTCACAGCCTTTTCAGCAGCAGCTTGCTCTTCTTTTTCAATCTCTTCAGGATCTCTGTAGAAGTAGAGATTAGGCAGGCCAGGCGCGGTATCTCACGCCTGTAATCCCAGCACTTTGGGAGGCCAAGGCGGGCGGATCACGAGGTCAGGAGATTGAGACCACCCTGGCTAACATGGTGAAACCCCGTCTCTACTAAAAATACAAAAAAATTAGCCGGGCGTGGTGGCAAGCGCCTGTAGTCCCAGCTACCTGGGAGGCTGAGGCAGGAGAATGGCGTGGACCCAGGAGGCAGAGGTTGCAGTGAGCCGAGATTGCACCACTGCACTCCAGCCTGGGTGACAGAGCGAGACTACGTCTCAAAAAAAAAAAAAAAAAAAAAGAAGTAGAGATCAGGCATGACCTCCCACAGGTGTTCACAGGAAATGGTGCCACGTATGTGCAGAACTTCCCGAGCCAGCATCCACCACATCAAACCCACTGAGTGAGCTCCCTTGTTGTTGCATGGGATGGCAATGTCCACATACTGCAGAGGAGAATCTGTGTTACACAGAGCAATGGTAGGTAGGTTAACATAAGATGCCTCTGTTTGAGGCTGGTGGTCAGCCCTGGGGTCAGTAACCACAAAAAGCTGTGGCTCCCGGAAGGAGCCTGGATCTGGCTAGTGAAGGTTCCAGGAGTGAAGTGGCCAGCAACTGGAGTGGCTCTGGTGGCAGCAGCAAACTTCAGCACAACCCTCTGGCCAATATTCCTAGGGGATATAACACTGGCATCAGCAGGGTTTTCAATGGCAACAATGGCATGAGCTGCCAGCAGAAGCTTCTCCCAGGTCCTCTTCAGATTTGTGATGTAGATGCCATCACTTTTCCTTTTATAGATGTACTGTTCCATCTAGAAGTCAAGATTGGTGCCACTAAGTGGGTTCCTACTGCAAGGAACTTAAGGACATCCTCCTCCTTCATTTGCAGGACAGCAAGGGCTCTGGACGTTGTGAAAGTTTCCCTTTAAGTTATGATGGGAATCCATAACAACCCCATATGGACCCCTCTGTGGGTAGCATAGAAAACTGGCTGTTTTTCTTTCTTTCTTTTTTTTTTTTTTTTTTGAGACAGGCTGTCGCCTTTTTTTTTTTTTCTGTCGCCTAGGCTGGAGTGCAGTGGCACAATCTCGGCTCACTGCAACCTCTGCCTCCTAGGCTCAAGCAGTCCTCCCACCTCAGCCTTCCAAGTAGCTGGGATTACAGGCGTGCATCTCCACACCTGGGTAATTTTTATATTTTTAGTAGAGACGGGGTTTCACCATGTTGGTCAGGCTGCTCTCGAACTCCTGACCTCAGCTGATTGGCCCACCTCGGCCTCCCAAAGTGTTGGGATTACAGGCGTGAGCCACTGCGCCCAGCCACAATTCACTCTTAATCTCTGAACCTTAGTAATTGGGAATAAATCCTATTCAAGATACCTTCTCAGAAGTGGGAAGGAAGACAAATAGGGAGATGGATGTGAATGTTCTTCATAAACTGTAAAGTGCTTAAAAGGAAGGTCTCACCGGCATTCATTACTTCCCTTGCTGATGCATCAGTAAAGAGGTCAGTGGTGTGCTGTTCCAGTGAAAATAGGTGGCAGTCCTCACATGACCACACTATCTGACAGGAGGAAGCTCCCTCCTGCAGACCCACCTCATTGAGTGAACATCATTCTTCACATCCACAGCAGAGAGAAAAGAAGAAAGCGTGCGTCAGAGTGTTGGGCCAGCTTTTAGGAGAGGTGTTAGACACTTCCAGTGGTTTGGTATGGAGATGGGGTAACAGAGCTTGATGACTGGAATGCATTCTTAGTCTTCCTTGCAAGAAATAAGAGATCTGGGTTCCTGGTTCTTCCATTTTATGTGGGGTAGTTATTTTAACTTCTCTGGGCCTTGATTTTCATTTTTAAAAATACATCTCATGCCAGGCACAGTGGCTCACACCTGTAATCCCAGCACTTTTGGAGGCAGAGGCGGGTGAATCATTTGAGGTCAGGAATTCAAGACCAACCTGGCCAACATGGTGAAACCCTGTCTCTACGAAAAATACAAAAATTAGCCAGGCATGGTGGTGCGCACCTGTAGTCCCAGGTACTCAGGAGGCTGAGGCAGGAGAATTGCTTGAACCTGGGAGGCGGAGGTTGCAGTGACCTGAGATCATGACACTGCACTCCAGGCTGGGCGACAGAACAAGACTCCATCTCAAAATAAGTAAATAAATAAAAATAGAAATAGAAAATACATCTCAGGCAGCCCGGCGCAGTGGCTCACGCCTGTAATCCCCGAACTTTGGGAGACAGAGGTGGGTGGATCACGAGGTCAGGAGTTCAAGACCAGCCTGGCCAAGATGGTGAAACCCCGTCTCTACTAAAAATGCAAAAAAAAAAAATTAGCTGGGTGTGGTGGCGGGTACCTGTAATCCCAGCTACTTGGGAGGATGATGCAGAGAATTGCTTGAACCCGGGAGGCGGATCTTTTGCAGTGAGCCGAGATCATGCCACTGCACTCCCCCAGCCTGGGCGACAGAGCAAGACTGTCTCAAAAAAAAAAAAAAAAGAAAATAGATCTCAGGCATTCCACATTCTCAAATGTGATTTCTAGTCTAAAAGCATAGGTTCAGCAGGCACGGTGGCTCATGCCTGTAATCCCAGCACTTTGGGTGGCCAAGGCAGGCGGATCATCTGAGGCTAGGAGTTCAAGACCAGCCTGGCCAACATGGTGAAATGCCGTCTCTACTAAAAGTACAAAAATTAACCATATGTGGTGGCCACGCCTATAATCCCAGCTACTTGGGAGGCTGAGGCAGGACAATTGCTTGAACCCAGGAGGCGGAGGTTGCAGTGAACTGAGGGCGCCACTGCATTCCATCCTGGGTGACAAATCGAGACTCCGTCTGTAAATAAATAAATAAATAAATAGGTCCCGCAGTGAAAACTGGTTGCTATTTTGCCCACAAACCTCTTCCAATTTTTCTTGTTGATGTGCCACTCCAGCATGGCACCTTGAAACAGAGCTAGCCAGAAAACACCGGGGACATCAGAGCATTCTGCAGCTGTGAGCAGAAATGTACGTGGAGATGCACATGGACATATGGCAGAGCTAACCTGGACTTGGTTTTCTTTCCTGAAGGAGAGCAGAATGACTGAATATCCCTAAACTTCTCTTTGGCAGACAGTCAATGGGGATTTTTCCACTAAAGTGGGAACTCACAAAGACTCCATATGTTTGAAAGAGCCGCAGACCTTGAATTCCATTTTGTCAATACATTTTGGTTATGGTTTCAAGTAGCTAAAATATTCCTTTCACCAACTTGGCCTTTCACCTGTATTAGCACATCCTCTGAACAGTTCTGTCTGCACAGTAGGTAATACTATCATCATTCTATAGATGAGGAACTAGGGTTCAGAGTGGGTAACTTGCCAAATGTCAGTTAGATGGTTAGTGCTGGACCCTGGATTTTTTTTTTTTTTTTTTTTTTTTGACAGAGTCTTGCTCTGTTGCCCAGGCTGGAGTGCAGTGGCACGATCTCGGCTCACTGCAACCTCCACCTCCTGGGTTCAAGTGATTCTTCTGCCTCAGCCTCCTGAGTAGCTGGGATTACAGGCAAACGCCCGGCTGATTTTTTTTTTTTAGACAGAGTCTCGCTCTGTTGCCCAGGCTGGAGTGCGGTGGCATGATCTTGGCTCACCACAACCTCTGCCTCCCGATTCAAGCGATTCTCCTGCCTCAGCCTCCCGAGTAGCTGGGACTATAGGTGCGCATCACCGTGCCTGGCTAATTTTTGTATTTTTAGTAGAGATGGGGTTTCACTATGTTGGCCAGGCTGGTCTTGAACTCCTGACCTCGTGATCTGCCCTCCTTGGCCTCCCATAGTGCTGGGATTACAGGCATGAGCCACCACACCCAGCCTGGAGCTTGGATTTTAACCCAAGTATGTTTGATCTCTTCCCACTAAGCTACCATAGCTCTATACTCCAGGAGCTCCTGTTTCTAACCTGAGCTGTTTTCTCTATTTCCTAGGACACAGCGACAGTTTCAGAGACTGGAGTTCTTTGAAACAGACATAAGAGAGCAAGCCACCTCTCTATTTTCAGGAAAGACACAGAGAACCTATGGTTATGAACTAAAACAAAGATAATGTAGATTCTGAATATGTCTAGAGACATTGTTCATTTATAGTCAGGAATAGCTTTACCCTTGACAGAGAACTCTGTGCCAGCTGCTGGGTGCTGAGCACTTTTATTTACATTATGTCATGTATTCCCCACCACAACTACGACATACATCTCTTTTTTTTTTTTTTTTTTTTTTTTTTTTTTTCTTGAGACGGAGTCTGGCTCTGTCACCCAGGCTGGAGTGCAGTGGCACTATCTCGGCTCACTGCAACCTCTGCCTCCCAGATTCAAGCAATTTTCCTGCCTCAGCCTCCTGAGTAGCAGGGATTACAGGCGCCCACCACCACGCCTAGCTAATTTTTGTATTTTTAGTAGAGACGGGCGGTGGGGGGGGTTTCACCATGTAGGCCAGGCTGGTCTCGAACTCCTGACCTCGTGATCCGCCCGCCTCGGCCTCCTAAAGTGCTGGACTTATAGGCGTGAGCCACCGCGCCCAGCCTATGATAGAAATCTTATTAGCTCCATGGTTACAAACAGACAACCCTGAAGCCTGGAGGAAAGTAACTTCAGAACAGATACTCTCCTGGCTGAACTTTTTATTTATTGCACTCTTGGCAGTCGTCCCTAGTTGTCTTTTTCTTTGATCTCTCTCTAGTTAAGACTTGCTCCTGGAGGCAAAGGGTGGTGGTGTCTGGCTCAGCATAGCACCTGCCATAATTACAAATGGCAATTATGGAATGAATCAGCTGTTTAAAGCACCAAATCTTGAGCTGGCCCGAAGACTGCGCAGGAGGATTACATGCTCAACTCTCCCCTTTAGAAACTGTTAACAATCGTTGTAACTGGAAATGTAACTGTTATACCCTCCCCCCCTTTTATTTATTTATTTTTTTGAGAGGGAGTTTTTGCGCTGTTGCCCAAACTGGAGTGTGGTGGCGCCCGGCCCTGTTAGCCCCTTATAGAGTAGATCAGCTGCCGCAGGCATCTGGGTTCCCCAAACGGACGCCCGAACCCGGCATTGCGCAAATCGTTTCCAAGTAGCCCCGGCTTATTTATCCCGTCCGGGAGGGAGGGACCCAGGGAAGGCCCACCCCACTTGGTTCCCGAGAAATGCACAGCCTGGCGTCCACTCCCGGTCTGGGTGACCCCTCCACCGCCAACCCAGGAAGGCAGCGCCGGGCCCTCTGGGCGGAGTAGGGAAGAGGGAGCGGTTGGCCCGGACGCTCTTCCGGGTCCTGGGAGGAGGGCCCGGACCTAAGCCCCGCCCCTCCGGGGTGGAGTCACGGCTCGCGACTGGCCTAAGTCGCCGCAGGTAATGCGGTCCGGGGCTGGAGGGTAGGGGCGAGGGTCCCCGGATACCGGGTCTATCACAGTCTTGGGCAGGGGGTCTGAATCTTTTAGGCGAGTGGGCCCAAGCCGGGTGCAAAGAACGGGGAAGGGCCTTCCCTGGCTCCGTCCCGGCCACTTTGACCGAATCAGCCTGTTCTTTCCCGACCCGGTCTCCTATCCCCTAGAACTGCCACGTGGGGATGAGATTTGCTGGGCTGGTAGCGGCGGCTGCTGCGGGAGGTCCCGCCCACGTGAAGCCAGCCTAACTGAGCTCTGGACTTTGGGGTCAGCTGTCAGTGGCCTAGGCCGCAGGTGAGATTTATCCATTCATCTCTCAATCTATTTTCTTTCTTCATTCACTAGCCACTCCACCACTTCTACTCTATGCCAGGTCCATTGGTAGGTTCTCGGAATGGATCTGACAGGCCCAGCCCTCTAGGAACTTAGTCTAGTGGAATTTAATCTAGAATCTAGTCTAGAAGCCTTAAATAGATAAACATTCCAAATGATTCGTGCAATGGTGGTGGCTAATACCTTCAGAGCCCAGTGGGTGGAAGAAGGAAGTAACTTGGAAGTGGGTGGAAGAGAAAAGGGCAAATCGGAAGGTTTCACCAGGGAAGGGACTTTTGAACTGGGCTTTGAAGGTTAACTAGGAGTTTGCAAATTTCCCAGAAGGGAAGCGACATTCCAAATAGGGGAAGCAGAACAGGCTACAAAATTATGAAAAGGCCTGCCATATTACAAGAACAGCAAAAAAAACCAATAATGCAAGAGATTGTGGAGGTGAGTTCATGGGAAAAAAGCTCAACAGCAGAAGGCCTTACTTTCTATGCTATGTTGAGGCCAAGATTTATCCCAGAGCTCAGTATTTCTCAGCTTCTTTAAATATTTTGTCCTTTGAGCGGAGAGCAGTGGCTCACACCTGTAATCCCAGCTTTTTAGGAGGCTGAGGTGGAAGAATTACCTGAGGCTAGGAGTTCGAGACCAGCCTGGACAACAAAGCGAAACCTCCACTTCTATTTTTTTTTCTTTTTTTTGAGATGGAGTCTTGCTCTGTCGCCAGGCTGGAGTGCAAGTGGCGCAATTTTGGCTCACTGCAACCTCCGCCTCTTGGGTTCAAGCAATTCTCACGCCTCAGCCCCCTGAGTAGCTGGGACTACAGGCGTGCGCCACAACGCCCAGCTAATTTTTTTTGTATTTTTAGTAAAGACGGGGTTTCACCATGTTGGCCAGGATGGTATCGATCTCCTGACCTCATGATCCGCCCGCCTCAGCCTCCCAAAGTGCTGGGATTACAGGCGTGAGCCACTGCTCCCAGCCCCGTTTCTATTTTTAATTAAAAAATAAATAAATGGCCGGGCTCAGTGGCTCACGCCTGTAATCCCAGCACTTTGGGAGGCCGAGGCGAGCCAAGTTCAAGACCAGCCTGGCGAACATAGTGAAACCCCATCCGTACGAAAAATACAAAAAAAGTTAGCCAGGTGTGGTGGCACTTGCCTGTAGTCCCAGCTAACTCTGGAGGCTGAGGCAGGAGAATAGCTTGAACCCGGGAGGCGGAGGTTGCAGTGAGCTGAGATCCTGCCACTGCACTCCAGCCTGGGTGACAGAGTGAGACTCCATCTCAGAAAAAATAAAAATAAAATATAAAGCCAGGCACGGTGGCTCATGCCTGTAATCCCAGCACTTTGGGAGGCTGAGGCGGGCAAATCACCTGAGGTCAGGAGTTAGTGACCAGCCTGGCCAGTGTGGTAAAACCCCGTCTCTACTAGAAAAGCTAGAAAAATGAGCTGGGCATGGGTGGGCACCTGTAATCTCAACTACTCAGGAGGCTGAGAAAGGAGAATCATTTAAACCTGGGAGGGGAAGGTTGCAGTGAGCGGAGATCGCACCACTGCACTCCAACCTGTGCAACAGAGTGAGACTCTATCTAAAAATAATAATAAAGATAAATACATAGGCCAGGCACGGTGGCTCACACCTGTAATCCCAGCACTTTGGGAGGCTGAGGCGGGTGGATCAGCTGAGGTCAGGAGTTCAAGACCAGCCTGACCAACATGGTGAAACTCCATCTCTACTAAAAATAGAAAAATTAGCTGGGCGTAGTGGCACATGCCTGTAATCCGAGCTACTCGGGAGGCTGAGGGAGGAAAATCGCTTGAACCTGGGAGGCAGAGGTTGCCATGAGCGGAGATCGTGCCATTGCACTCCAGCCTGGGCAACGAGAGCGAAACTCCATCTCAAATAAATAAATAAATACATAATAAAGATAAAGATGAAAAGTTGGTGGTTCTTATTCAAATCAATCAGGCCTAGAAATTAGTACATTCAACAGAAAAGGTTTAAAAAGGAGGTTGAATTGATTAAGATGATAATCATAAGTGTCTAAAAAGTGCCTTTCTTTCTTATGCATAGGACACCATGAAGCAGCTGCCAGTCTTGGAACCTGGAGACAAGCCCAGGAAAGCAACATGGTCTGTAAGGAAGGATCCAGACACAGAAAAGCATGAGTTTTTGTTTCATTTATAAGTAGTTTACTAACGTATTTGATCATCAACAAAAAGGGGTAGAGATGAAACTGTCTGCAGTTTCTGGTAATTAGACTCAAACTGTCTGAGAAAGTCTTCAGAGGAAAGATAGGGGGGCAGTAATTATCACAGAGCAGATGTTAATTTTATTAAAATCCATTTACCAGAAAGAGTAAGGCAGTGACCATCTGGCATCCTCAGCTCCAATGCTGTGTCTTCCCCCGAGCTCTGACTCATTTTTAAGATTTTTAGGGAATTAGATTTGGATTAAACTGGCTTCACTGTTTCTTGGCTGTTTGTTCAAACAACTCTTTATTCAACAACTAACATTGGCCTGATGGGGGCAGCTGCTCTGTGGGTGCTGGAGGTAGAATTGTAAATAGTCTCTGTGTACTGGGGACTACAGACTAAGCAGGTGATGGTGATAAAATGTGATCTGCTCTGAGTCAGGGCCCACAGAAGGTTGTAGAGAGGTGGCAGTTCTTCAACAGGACCTTGAAGGAGAGACTCCAGACTGGCTTCCATGCATCTGTCTTGCTCTGTACCCAGAATACAGCCAATCATGGCATTTCCTAGTTTAAAACCCTTTTGTGCCTCCCTGTTGGTGTTGGGATAAAAATCAGACTCCTGGGCTGGGCACGGTGGCTCATGCCTGTAATCCCAGCACTTTGGGAGGCCAAGGCGGGTGGATCTCCTGAGGTCAGGAGTTTGAGACCAGCCTGACCAATATGGTGAAACCCCATCTCTACTAAAAATACAAAAATTAGCTGGCATGGTGTTGTGCAACTGTAGTCCCAGCTACTAGGGAGGCTAAGACAGGAGAATTGCTTGAATCCGGGAGGCAGAGGTTGCAGTGAGCTGAGATCATGCCACTGTACTCCAGCATGGGCCACAGAGCAAGAATCCGTTTCAGAAAAAAAAAAAAAAAAAAAGCCGGGCACGGTGGCTCACGCCTGTAATCCCAGCACTTTGGGAGGCCGAGGTGGGTGGATCACGAGGTCAGGAGATCGAGACCACCCTGGCTAACATGGTGAAACCCTGTCTCTACTAAAAATACAAAAAATTAGCCGGGCGTGGTAGCGGGCGTCTGTAGTCCCAGCTACTCGGGAGGCTGAGGCACTCCAGCCTGGGCAACAGAGCGAGACTCCATCTCAAAAAAAAAAAAGGAAAATTCAGACTCCTGACCGGGTGCAATAGCTCATGCCTATAATCCTAGCACTTTGGGAGGCTGAGGTGGGTGGATCACATGAAGCCAGGAGTTTGAGACCAGTCTGGCCAACATGGCAAAACCCCGCCTCTACTAAAAATACAAAAATTAGCCAGGAGTGGTGGTGCACGCCTATAATCCTAGCCACTCGGGAGGCTGAGGAAGGACAATTCTTGAACCTGGGAGGTGGAGGTTGCAGCAAGCCGAGATGGTGCCACTGCACTCCAGCCTGGGCGCAGCAGAGGGAGACTCCGTCTCAAACAAACAAACAAACAAATTAGACTTCTTAAACTGGCCCAGTGGTCCCTGCAAAATGTTTCTGCCTGTATTTCCAACCTCAAATCCCATGACTTGTTCCTTTGTTCTCTTTCTCTTCTTTATTGTGC
The DNA here is from genome assembly GCF_029281585.2 of Gorilla gorilla gorilla. NCBI lineage: Eukaryota > Metazoa > Chordata > Mammalia > Primates > Hominidae > Gorilla > Gorilla gorilla. Next base: position 121,571,176 of record NC_073237.2, read on the forward strand.
CCTGTGCACTGTTCCACTCAGGAGCTGTTCATGCTGGTCTCTTTGCCTGGACTGCTCTTTCTGTCTGGAGTGCTCTTTCCCTCCACTTTTTGTCCCTCTCTTTTCCCAGCTTATTTTATTTTATTTTTGAGACAAGGTCTTCCTCTGTGGCTGGCCGCCCAGGCTGGAATGCAGTGGTACAATTGTGGCTCATTATAGCCTCGACCTCCTGGCCTCAAGTAACCTTCCCATCTCCATCTCCCAAGTAACTGGGACTGTTGGTGTGTACTACCATGCCCAGCTAATTTTTTTTTTTAGAGACCCAGTCTCGCTATGTTGCCCAGGCTGGTCTCAAACTCCTGGGCTCAGGCAATCCTCCCACTCTAGCCTCCCAAAGTGCTGAGATTACAGGTGTGAGCCACCACACCTGGCCTACCCAGCTAATTTCTACTCATACTTCAGATCTCTCTCCAAATGGTGCTTCTTCAGGAAGCCTTTTGACCACCCTATCTCCCTGGCTCCTTATAGGATGAGACCCTCCTAAGACATGCATGTCCTCATACTATATATTCTGTACTCCTTTCTAACACAATTGAAGTGAAACAGATAGTTGTGAAACTGTTGAATGTTTCTTTTCCCAACTAGTCTGTAAGGGCTATCAAGGCAGGGACTTTTTTTGTTATATCCACCATCTCTGGGTGGCTGTGTGCTTTTGGTAAATTACTTAACCTTTCTTAGCTTCAGTTCCTCTGTTGTAGAACTCAGATGATGGTAACAGCTGTTATCCTCAAAGCGTTTTTTTAGTTTTTGTTTGTCTTTGAAACGGAGTCTCACTCTGTTGCCAGGTTGGAGTGCAGTGGCACGATCTCGGCTCACTGCAACTTCCGCCTCCCGGGTTCAAGCGATCCTGCCTCAGCCTCCCAAGTAGCTGGGACTATAGGCGCATGCCACCACACCCAGGTAATTTTTGTATTTTTAGTAGAGACGGGGTTTCATCATGTTGCCCAGGATGGTCTCAATCTCTTGACCTCATCATGATCTGCCTGCCTCGGCCTCCCAATGTGCTGGGATTACAGACGTGAGCCACTGTGCCCGGCCCTCAAAGGGGTTTTGTGTAGATTAAGTGACATCAGAATAGAGATCTGAATGGGAAACAAATTTGGCAACCACTGATGAATATATAGATGAGTGATAATTGAAGTTATCACTACAGATAACATTAATCAGGTAAGCAAATGTAAAGTGAGGAAAAGAGAATCTTGAGAATGACGGAGAGTCAGGAGGTGGCTGGTAGGAAAGGAGTCGGAGAAGGAAGCAGAAAGGACAACCAGAAAAGTAAGTGCAGAACCAAAGGAAGGGATGTGGGAAAGCCTGGCTGGGAGAAAGGCATAAGAAGTGGGGAGAGGTCAGGAGTCTCAAACACCAGAGAGGTCAAATAAGACAGGGCCTGAAAAACAGCTACAGAATTTTCTTTTCCAATCAGGAAGCTTCAAGTGTGTTTTCTCAGTCAGCATTCAGAATCACTGTGGAGAGTGGAATGGGCTGGGCGCTGTGGGCACGTCCCTAGCACTTAGGGAGACCAGGGCAGAAGGATTGATTGAGGCTGGGAGTTCAAGGCTGGCCAACATAGTGAAAACCCATCTCTACCAAAAATACAAAAATTAGCCAGGCATGGTGGTGCGCGCCTGTAGTCCCAGCTACTCGGGAGGCTGAGGCAGGAGAATCACTTGAAGCCTGGAAGTGGAGGTTATGGTGAGCCAAGATTTGCACCACTGCACTCCAGCCTGGGCAACAGAGCGAGACTCCGTCTCAAAAAAAAAAAAAAAAGAGAGAGATAGTGGAATGACCGAATTCTGTATGTGATTTTTCAGAGTGCTAGCTTTGGCTTCCATCAGATTGAGCTTTGGGGGTAATCTGGAAAAGCTCTGAAATCAGTAAATTCTGGATAATTTTTTTGATGGAGAGGAATCACTGGCTAGTGGCAAGAGCCCCAGGGCTGTTGGTTACCATGTGGTGGCACATAAAGCTCTCACCACCATTTATTGAGTCCTTCCCTGCCCTGTTTTGACGTCTTGTCTCAGTCTTCACAGTTATCTTTTACAGTAAGAACTGTTGCTGTCCAGCCAGGCACGGTTGCTCACGCCTGTAATCCCAGCAATTTGGGAAGCCGAGGCGGGCAGATCACCTGAGGTCGGGAGTTCGAGACCAGCCTGACCAACATGGAGAAATCCCATCTCTACTAAAAATATAAAATTAGCCAGGTGTGGTGGCACATGCCTGTAATCCCAGCTGCTAGGGAGGCTGAGGCAGGAGAATCGCTTGAACCCGGGAGGCGGAGGTTGCAGTGAGCCGAGATCGCGCCATTGCACTCCAGCCTGGGCAACAAGAGCAAAACTCCATCTTAAAAAAAAAAAAAAAGAACCATTGCTGCCCTCATTTCACAAATGAGTAAACTAAAGTTCAGAAAGGTTAAGTGACTTCCAAAAGGTCACACATCTAGGAAGTACCTGAGCTGGAATTTGAACCAGATCTGTCTGAATTCACACACCATGCTCACAGCCACCATCCTGTGCCAAGACCCATCGCTGAACATTTCTGGAGGTCAGTTTCCCTATCTACCAAATGGGGAAAAATAAGCCCAGTGCATTCCTACCAGATTACTGTGAGATGAAGACAGTGACAAAATTGAAAAGCCAAAGACTGTGTGCAAAGGGGAGGTACTATTATTAATCAGAGAAGTGCTGCTTTATTGGGTACAATTTAAAGTGTCTGCATAAGGCCCTTCATTCTGGTGAATATTTCATGAGGAATGGAAAGAACACGCTACTGCGTTTATTCTCTGCTCAGGCCTCCTGAATACATCCTTCCTTTGGCAGGTACACCTTGACTCTCCCTGGAGAGAGCCCCTGTGCTCGAGTTGGCCACAGCTGTTCATATTTACCCCCAGTTGGTAATGCCAAGAGAGGGAAGGTCTTCATTGTTGGGGGAGCAAATCCAAACAGAAGCTTCTCAGACGTGCACACCATGGATCTGGGTAAGATCAGCAGCTGCAGAGTACATGCCCTGTGGCCAGAGAACAGGGCTGTGTGCTGCTAGCCACGAGCAGGGCATTCCTAAAAACACCAGCAGGGTTTTCCTATAAGGAAAAATGGCCAGGACCAGGTGTGGTGGCTCACGCCTCTAATCCCAGCACTTTGGGAGGCCAAGGCAGGTGGATCACCTGAGGTTAGAGTTTGAGACCAGCCTGACCAATATGATGAAACCCCGTCTCTACTAAAAATACAAAAAAATTAGCCGGGTGTGGTGGTGGGCACCTGTAGTCCCAGCTACTCAGGAGGCTGAGACAGGAGAATTACTTTGAACTGGGGAGATGGAAGTTAAAGTAAGCCAGGATCATGCCACTGCACTCTGGCCTGGGTGACAGAGCAAGACTCCGTCTCAAAAAAAAAAAAAAGAAAAAAGAAAAAGTGAGCATCACTGACAGATCCCTCAGGTTTCTTAGTAGGCCCCTGGCACACATTCATCTGACCAGTACCTCCTTGTTTAGGGGGAGAGAACCCTTATGGAGCCCTGGTTGTCCAGCCATTTATTCATCAAATATTTCTGTAGGATACATTGATGACTACCACCACTCATTCTATTCACATATCCAATATATCACTAAGCCCTACATATCTCTTATCTTTGTTTTTTGTTTTTGTTTTTTTGAGATGGAGTTTCGCTCTTATTGCCCAGGCTGGAGTGCAATGGCGTGATCTTCACTCATTGCAACCTCTGCCTACCAGGTTCAAGAGATTCTCCTGCCTCAGCCTCCCCAAGTACTTGGGATTACAGGCATGCGCCACCATGCCCAGCTAATTTTTTTTTTTTTTTAGACGGAGTCTCACTCTGTCGCCAAGGCTGGAGTGCAGTGGCGCGACCTCGGCTGACCGCAACCTGTGCCTTCCGGGTTCAAGCGATTCTCCTGCCTCAGCCTCCTGAGAAGCTGGGATTACAGGCGCCCACCACTACACCCAGCTAATCTTTTGTATTTTTAGTAGAGACTGAGTTTCACCATGTTGGCCAGGATGGTCTCGAACTCCAGACCTCATGATTCACCCTTCTTGGCCTCCCAAAGTGCTGGGATTACAGGTGTGAGCCACCACGCCCAGCCTACATATCTCTTATCTTTATCCACGTCTGTCCATTTCCACTACTACTACTGTAGTCCATGCCACTGTTATCTCTCAACTAGACTTACAAGAGCTCCTCACCAGCCTCGCTGCTTCCAAGTTTACCCACTATACAGTGCATCTTCTGTACCTAGCCAGCGAATATCATCTAAAATACAAATCTGACCATGTCACTCCCTATTTCAGACCTTTCTCAACCTCCCTTTTTTTTTTTTTTTTTTTTTTTGAGACCAAGTCTTGCTCTGTTGCCCAGGCTGGAATGCAGTGGTGCTGCAAACTCGGCTCACTGCAACCTCTGCCTCCTGGGTTCAAGCAATTCTCCTGCTTCAGCCTCCTGAATAGCTGGGATTACAGGTGTGCGCCACCACGCCCAGCTAATTTTTGTATTTTTAGTAGAGATGGGGTTTCACCATGTTGATCAGGCTGGTCTTCAAATCCTGACCTCGTGATCCTCCCGCCTCAGCCTCCCAAAGTGCTGGGATTACTCATGTGAGCCACCGCACCAGCCTTTTTTTTTTGAGGCAGCGTGTCGCTCTGTCACCCAGGCTGGAGTGCAGTGGCACAATCTTGGCTCACTGCAACCTCTGCCTACTGGGTTCAAGTGATTCTCCTGCCTCAGCCTCCTGAATAGCTGGGATTACAGGCGTGTGCCACCAGCCTGGCTAATTTTTGTATTTTTAGTAGAGATGGGGGTTTCACCACGTTGGCCAGGCTGGTCTCAAACTTCTGACCTCAAGTGATCTGCTTGCGTCAGTCTCCCAAAGTGCTGGGATTACAGGCGTGAGCCACCGAGCCCGGCCCCAACCTCATTTCTTGGCTCTCTCCAACCCACATTTGCTGCACTGGATATCCTTCAGTTCCTTGAACACAGCTTGAGCTCTCTGGCCTCCATGCCTTTGCACACACAGATCCCTCTGCTAGGAATGTTTTTCCCTTTTCTTATCATCTGGCTTCTCTATATCTTTCAGATTTCAGATTAAATGTCACTTCTACCAGGAACCTTTCCCGTTACCTCTGGACTCGTTAAGGCACTACATGACTCTGTATGTCCATAGTCTCATGTGCTCTTCCATCCTGTCTGCCTTCACAGCCCTATCACATGTGATTGTTTCTTGTCCGTCTGCCCCACAAGAACATAAGCTCCTCAGAAAGAGATAGCATATTTTCCTCATCATTGTATCCCAGACACTACCACAGGGCTTAGTACAGAGTGGGTGCTCTATAAGTATTTAAATGAATGAATGAATGAACCTGCTAATAAGAAACAGTTGGAGCTGGGCGCAGTGGCTCACGCCTGTAATCCCAGCACTTTGGGAGGCTGAGGCGGGTGGATCACTAGGTCAAGAGATCGAGACCATCCTGGCTAACATGATGAAACCCTGTCTCTACTAAAAATACAAAAAATTAGCTGGGCGTGGTGGCGGGCACCTGTAGTCCCAGCTACTCGGGGAGGCTGAGGCAGGAGAATGGTGTGAATCCAGGAGGCGGAGCTTGCAGTGAGTGGAGATCGTGCCACTGCACTCCAGCCTGGGTGACAGAGCAAGTCTCCGTCTCAAAAAAAAAAAAAAAAGGAAATGATTATTAGCTGGGCGTGGTGACTCACGCCTGTAATCCCAGCACTTTGGGAGGCCAAGGCAGGCAGATCACAAGGTCAGGAGATCGAGACCATCCTGGCCAACATGGTGAAACCCTGTCTCTACTAAAAATACAAAAAAATTATGTGGGCATGATGGCTTGTGCCCGTAGTCCCAGCTGAGGCAGGAGAATTGCTTGCATCTGGGAGGCAGAGGTTGCAGTGAGCCAAGATTACGCCACTGCACTCAAGTCTGGCAACGGAGCAAGACTCCGTCTCAAAAAAAAGAAAAAAAAAGAAATGATTATTCTTTGCTCTACACAAGGGCAGAAGTTGAACAATGGTGGCCCACTTAGTATTTTGTTAGGTCCATGTAACATTTCCATATTGTTTTAATCTTAAGTTTCTTTTTTTTGAAATGGAGTCTCAAACTGTCACCCAGGCTGGAGTGCAGTGGCACGATCTTGGCTCACTGCAACCTCTGCCTCCTGGGTTAAAGTGATTCTCCTGGGCTGGGCATGGTGGCTTACCATGCTGTAATCCCAGCACTTTGGGAGGCCGAGGCAGGCGGATCACGAGGTCAGGAGATCAAGACCATCCTGGCTAACACGGTGAAAACCCATCTCTACTAAAAATACAAAAAAAAATTAGCCAGGCGTGGTGGTGGACGCCTGTAGTCCCAGCTACTCCGGAGGCTGAGGCAGGAGAATGGCATGAACCTGGGAGGCAGAGCTTGCAGTGAGCCGAGATTGCACCACTGCACTCCAGCCTGGGTGATAGGGCGAGACGCCATCTCAAAAAAAAAAGAAAGTGATTCTCCTGCCTCATACTCCCAAGTAGCTGGAACTACAGGCACACGCCACCATGCACCGCTAATTTTTGTATTTTTAGTAGAGATGGGTTTTCACCATGTTGGCCAGGAGGGTCTTGAACTCCTAACCTCAAGTGATCCACCCACCTTGGCCTCCCTAAGTGCTGGGATTACATGCGTGAGCCACCACGCCCAGCATAATCTTAAATTGTTTACCAACCAATTATGCAGAACTCTATATATAAAAATTTAAATGGTTTGGCTTCTCTTGACAATGTTGGAAAATCTAATGTCAGTAGGCCTCCCTGTCTACATGACAACAATTATTTGGAACTGAGCTGCCACCTATCAAGAGGGCTCTTATTCTCCAGTTTGCCACAGTTTTTGTTACTCCCACCTAGGCATTTGAATTTCTACTCCCTGCACTAAAAAAATCAAAGGTAGGCTGGATGAGGTGGAATCCCCCAGCACCTTGGGAGGCCGAGGCGGGCGGGTCACTTGAGGTCAGGAGTTCGAGGCCAGCCTGGCCAACATGGTGAAACCCCCATCTCTACTAAAAATACAAAAATTAGCCAGGCATGGTAGCTCACGCTTTTAATCCCAGCTACTTGGGAGGCTGAGGCAGGAGAATCGCTTGAACCTGGGAGGCAGAGGTTGCAGTGAGCCGAGATCGCGCCAGTGCGCTCCAGCCTGGGCAACAGAGCAAGACTCCATCTCAAAAAAAAAAAAAATTCAAAGGTAAATTAAATCACTTCTAGCCCTCAATTACAATAAATTAGTTCAAGTTACATCTTTATTGCAACCTATTAATAGCTTTGTGACCCTGGCTACACCATCTCAACCATCTGGACCTCAGTGCTCTATAAAGTAGGGATAATAACTTGCTTCAGATCTAACAAGATAATGCCTGTAAAGGTCTTGTGTAATTGGTTAACCAAGTAAAATAATTGTTAATAATAAAGGTTAGGGTTTTTTTTTTTTTTTTTTTTTTTTTTTGAGACGGAGTCTTACTGTGTCACCCAGGCTGGAGCGCAATCTCAGCTCACTGCAAGCTCCACCTCCTGGGTTAATGCCATTCTCCTGCCTCAGCCTCCCAAGCAGCTGGGACTACAGGCGCCTGCCACCACACCCAGCTTATTTTTTGTATTTTTAGTAGAGACAGGGTTTCACCATGTTAGCCAGGATGGTCTTGATCTCCTGACCTCGTGATCCGCCCACCTCGGCCTCCCAAAGTGCTAGGATTACAGGCATGAGCCACAGCGCCTGACCAAGGTTAGGTATTACTATTCTGTGAACTTGTCTTAGCCAGCCATCATTTATTTGCAAGTAACAGAATCTCACTTAAACCAGAGGAAAAAGGGGGAATTTATTTAGTCAGATACAGGCGTGTTTCTTTCTTTCTTTCTTTCTTTTTTTTTTTTTTTTTGAGACAGTGTCTTGCTGTGTTCCCAGACTGGAGTACAGTGGCACAATCTTGGCTCGCTGCAACCTCCGCTTGGTTTACCAAGTAAAATAACCCCGGGTTCAAGCAAGTCCCCTGCCTCAGCCTCCCGAGTAGCTGGGACTACAGGCGCATGCCACTATGCTTGGCTAATTTTTTGTATTTTAGTAGAGACGAGGTTTCACCATGTTGGCCAGGATGGATTCGATCTCCTGACCTCGTGATCTGCCCATCTGGGCCTCCCAAAGTGCTCGGATTACAGGCGTGAGCCACTGCACCTGGCCGATAACCGGCGTGTTTCAAAGAATTCAAGGACAGGAAGTACAGCCCAGGATCATGAGAAAGTGGAAGCACTTGATCTGGTTGGCTCATTCTGGTTTCATTGGCTACCTTCAACCCAATCAGCTAAAGCTACAAAGTCAAAGCGTAGTACAAACATGTCATCTGGGATCTATCCTTGTGGTTGACAAAGTGGGGACAGTTTCCATAGAACGGGGTCTATGCACTAGGCAGACAGCCCCCTAAGTATCTATTATAGAATTTTCTGGAGGTTGACAACATGCCCTTTAAGTGATTCAGTGGTTTTCATTTATGTTTATGGCCCTCTTCTCATGACCCTCCCCAAGTGTGCCAACCAATATAATAATTGGCAGCCCCAATCTAGGAACTGGGTGAAATGTTTTCCAGGAAAACACCAGTGGGACTTAGATACCTGCAAGGGCCTCTTGCCCCGGTATGAACATGCTAGCTTCATTCCCTCCTGCACACCTGACCGTATCTGGGTATTTGGAGGTGCCAACCAATCAGGAAATCGAAATTGTCTACAAGTCCTGAATCCTGGTAAGTAGCCAAAGGTTATTTTATTTACGTACATACAAATAAACGTTCATGCACACACACACATATATATATATAAATCCAATTATAATTCCAGTACATTTGGATTATACTAATTACCATTTAACTTTGCTGACGTAGAAAATAGGAATTTTAACTTGTAGCATAATCTGAAAACAACAGAATAAAAACAATTGTTGGTAACACATACAATTTTTAACTTGTTAAATGTCAAAGCTGGAAGGGACTTCAGAGAACAGCTATGTCAAGTGGGCAACTCAGGTTTATCAAGGGCAAAGTGACTTTCCTAAAGTCACAAGAGGCCGGGCATGGTGGCCCATGCCTGTAATCCCAGTACTTTGGGAGGCTGAGGAAGGCAGATCACTTGAGGTCAGGAGTTTGAGATCGGCCTGGCCAGCATGGTAAAACCCCCATCGCTATTAAAAATACAAAAATTAGCTGGGCGTAGTGGTGGGCGCCTATAATCCCAGCTACTCAGGCGGCTGAGGCAGGAGAATCGCTTGAACCCGGGAGGCGGAGATTGCAGTGAGCTGGGATCATGCCACTGCACTCCAGCCTGGGCGACAGAGTGAGTGAGACTCTGTCTCAAAAAAAAAAAGAAAAGAAAAAGAAAAAAAAAATTTTTTTTAAATAAAGTCACAAGAGTCAGTGACTGAGCCAGGCTTAGAACCCGAGTCACCTAGATTAGTAGTCCTCCAGTAAAGGCGATTGTGCCCCCGGGGGACATTTGGCCATATCTGGAAACATTTTGGGTTATCACAACTGGGGGTAGGGTGGGCTACTGGCTTCTAGGGGGTAGAGGCCAGATATGCTGTATATATATATCCTGTCGTGCCTAAGACAGCCATCACAGGGAAGAATTATCTGGTCTAAAATGTCAGTAGTGCCAAAGTTAAGAAATACTGACCTGGATCCTCCTAGTATGTTTCTTTTAGCGAAAAGTACAAAGTTCCTAACTTGTCTCACTGGCAAGACATTTTGTTTGTTCGTTTTGTTTGTTTGTTTGTTTTTGTTTTTCATATCTTGCTGTTTCCATCACTGGCAGTTTTATTACAGAGGAAGCAGTTCGGGAACATCACTACTGAGAGGAGGTTGCTAAACCACCTGTGGGGAAGTGGACTTGTCTTTTTGCCTTTTGTTTGTTTGTTTTTGTTTTTCTCTTTACAAATATTATTTATGTTCATTGTAAAATATTTGAAAAGTACAAATAAGCGGAAAAAGTCATCCACAATCCATTATTATATTAAGGCTATTACCAATTTTCTGTCTTTTTTTTTTTTTTTTTGTGACGGAGTTTCACTCTTGTTGCACAGGCTGGAGTGCAGTGGTGTGATCTCGGCTCACCACAACCTCTGCCTCCCGGGTTCAAGTGATTCTCCTGCCTCAGCCTCCCAGGTAGCTGGGATTAGAGGCATGCACCACCATGCCTGGCTAATTTTGTATTTTTAGCAGAGATGGGGTTTCTCCATGTTAGCCAGGCTGGTCTCAAATTCTTGATCTCAGGTGATCCGCCCACCTCAGCCTCCCAAAATGCTGGGATTACAGGCATCAGCCAATGTGACCGGCCCAGCTTTCTGTCTTTTTCCCGTCTTTTCTCTGTTTTTACAAGCCTGAGATCATACTATATTTACACATTCATAACTTTTTCCTTTTAATTTCATAATCCCAGGAGAAATAGGTGGTTTTTTTTTTTTTGGCTTTAGCAAAAATAATTGATTTGTTATTAATAACAATGCTTTGTTAATATAATATCATTTGTTTGTTTTGTTTTGGGTTTTTTTATTGTTGGTAACTTTTTTTTTTTTCGAGGCAGGGTCTCACTCTGTTGCCCAGGCTGGGATGCAGTGGTATGATCACAGCTCACTGCAGCCTCGACCACCCAGGCTCAGGTGAACCTCCTACCTCAGCCTCCCAGGTAGCTGGGACTACAGGCGCTTGCCACCATGCCTAGCTAATTTGTTTGTATTTTTTGTAGAGACAGAGTTTTGCCATGTTGCCCAAGGTGGTCTCAAACTCCTGGGCTCAAGCAATTTGCCTGCCTCGGCCTCCCAAAGAGTTGGGATTACAGACATGAGCCACTGCACCTGGCCAACATCATTTTTAATGGCTGTATCATACTCCATTATATATAAAATACTCCATAATATCATAACTTCTCCATTTATGAACGTTTAGTTCTTTTCAGGTTTTTACCATTATAATTAACAAAGCAGTGAACATCTTCATTCAGAAGTCATAGACTGTATTTCCAATTATTTTCTTAGGGTTCCTGCCAAGAAATAAAAAGGCTAGGTAAAATACTGTGAACCTTTTCAAGGTTTTGATACATACTACCAAATTGCTCTCCAGAAAGATTTTTCCAGTTTATCCTCTCTCCAACTGTGTTTAACAGTTTCATTACTGACCAGCACTGAATTTATCAGTTTTAAACATTGCTAATTTGATAGGCAAAAACACTTGTACATAGTTTAAATATGCATTTTGGGCCGGTGCAGTGGCTCACACCTGTAATCCCAGCACTTTGGGAGGCTGAGGTGTACAGATCACCTGAGGTCAGGAGTTCCAGAGCAGCCTGGCCAACATGGTGAAACCCTGTCACTACTAAAAATATAAAAATTAGCCAGGCATGGTGGTGCCTGCCTGTAGTCCCAGCTGCTGAGGAGGGCGAGGCAGGAGGATCGCTTGAACCCAGGAGGCAGAGGTTGCAATGTGCCGAGATCACGCCACAGCCCGAGCAATGAGTGAGACTCTCTCTCAAAAAAGCATTTTTTGACCTGGACATTTTTCACATGTCAGCCAACTCTTGCTCAGTTCCCTCTATCAACAATATATTTGGGGTGTTGCCCACCTACTACATTTGTTGAGTATTGCCCGATACAAAAATAAAAATAAAAATAAACTATTGTACAATAGTTGGTCAGAGTTCAGGAACTAGGACCAAATTTTCTTATATGTCAAGTATTTAAATTCCTTCAGCACATTTAGACAGTATGTTATCTTTTAATTTGATTTATTTTTGGGGTATTTATTTCCTGTCTTCCCTCCTCTTCCATGCCCTCCCTCTGTGGAACATAAGCGCTTTGAAGGGAAGAGTTTGTTTATTGTTGAATACTCAGGGTACAGAACACTGTCAGAAATAAAGTAGACACGGCCGGGCATGGTGGCTCATGCCTATAATCCCAACACTTTGGGAGGACGAGGAGGGCGGATCAAAAGGTCAGGAGTTCCAGACCAGCCTGGCCAACATATTGAAAGCCCGTCTCTACTAAAAATACAAAAAAAAAATTAGCTCAGCTTGGTGGCAGGTGCCTGTAGTCCCAGCTACTTGGGAGGCTGAGGCAGGAGAATCGCTTGAACCTGGGAGGTGGAGGTTGCAGTGAGCCGAGATCGCGCCACTGCACTCCAGCCTGGGTGACAGAGTGAGACACCGTCTCAAAAAAAAAAAAAGAAGAAAGTGATAGAGTAGACACTTGGCAGACCATTTGGCTAATTGTGAAGCCAATTTGCTTGGAGGACTGGCAGTATGATATGGTGGTTAAGGGCACAGATGAAGGTCTCTGTTTTGCTATGCACTAACCATGACCTTGGACAAGTGATTTAACCTCTCTCTGCCTCTGTTTTCTGTCACATTGGATAGTAATAGTTTCTACCTTGTTAATTTGTCAAGGATTTAAATAAACTCAGTATCTGGCACATAATTAATGCTCAGTAATTGTTGTGGTAGTTGATGTAGTTAAGGTTTGGCAAAGGGAAATCAGTTCTGGAACCCTGGCCTTTTGATTTTCAACAATGGTATCCATTGAAATAAAATAAAGTGAGAATTTGGAAAGCTGTCAAAGAGGGTGATTTTATTTTATTTATTTATTTATTTTTATTTTTGAGACAGAGTCTCGCTGTGTTGCCAAGGCTGGAGTGCAGTGGCACAGTCTCAGCTCACTGCATCCTCCGCCTCTTGGGTTCAAATAATTCTCCAGCCTCAGCCTCTCGAGTAGCTGGGATTACAGGCACATGCCACCATGCCCAGCTAATTTTATTAAAGAGGGTGATTTTCTATCATATCCCTTTTCTCTCCTAGAAAATATAATTTGACATCATGCCCAAGAAATATGAAATACGTACTTAGTTGCATTTGTTACCAAGGCAAGTCCCTCAAATGCTCAGGACTCCTTTGTGATTCTTTGTGCTGGTGTTTGAGTTGGCAGCAATACAGCCCTAGGGTCTTCTGGACCTGGAGGTGACATGTATACCTTTCTAGCTCCCTCTAAGATCCAAAAGCTCTCCAACATCTGTAACTATAGAGACAGCTACATTTTGCTTTGGAGACAGCTACATTTTGCTTTGGATATAGGCTGAGACTTTTTCAGTCTCCAGGTCCCCATCTGAGTCCCACACATATTACAGATGTTTCCTGTGGCATTTTATATATTGGATGTAGACCTTTTACAAAAGACAGAATTTCTTGGTGTGTTATGGTAGAGCAAGTATGGGACTCTGATAGAACTGAGTTCAGGCCCGGCGCGGTAGCTCACGCCTGTAATCTCAGCACTTTGGGAGGCCGAGGCGGGCAGATCACGAGGTCAGGAGCTCGAGACCATCCTGGCTAACACGGTGAAACTCCGTCTCTACTAAAAAAAAAAAAAAATACAAAAAATTAGCCGGGCATGGTGGCGGATGCCTGTAGTCCCAGCTGCTCGGGAGGCTGAAGCAGGAGAATGGCGTGAACCCGGGAGGCGGAGCTTGCAAAGTGAGCCGAGATCGCGCCACTGCACTCTGGGCTGGGAGCCACAGCGAGACTCCGTCTCAAAAAAAAAAAAAAAAAAAAGAACTGAGTTCAAACTCCTGCTCTGCTACGCACATATGCTATAACCTGCAGGAAAGGATTTAAATGTGCAGAGCTTCAGTTTCCTCATCTAAAAGTAGAGATACTTCCGCTCACTTCCCAAGCTTGAGTGAAGACACCAGGGATGGCAGTGCCCAGGGCAATGATGCTGCCCATTGAGGGTGCTCAATTAATGCATCTGCTTCTATAAAACCCAGGCTTCATCCTTAAAAGAAATAAGCTTCTATACATCTATCTAGGTGGTGAAATTTTGTTCTCCAGTCAGAGGAGTGGGAATTAGAAAGATCTTGGTGTTACTGAAAGAGTTTAAATTCCAACTCAGCCATTTCTTAGGCATGTCACTTTATCTGTCTCTCTCTCTCTCTCTTTCTCTCTCTCTTTCTTTGTCTTATTCTGTAACCCAGGCTGGAGTTGCAGTGGTGTGATCTTGGCTCACTGCAACCTCAACCGCTGCAGGCTCAGTATATCCTCCCACCTAAGCTTCTCAGGTAGCTGGGACTATAGGCATACGCCACCACACCCGACTAATTTTTTTTGTATTTTTTTGTAGAGACAGGGTTTTGCCATGTTGCCCAGGCTGGTCTCAAACTCCTGGGCTCAAGCAATCCACCTGCCCCAGCCTGCTAAAGTGTTGGGATTACAGGCATGAGCCACCGAGCCTGGCTAGCCATGTCACTTTTAAAAAGTTACTTAATCCATCCCTACTTCAATTCTCTTATCTGTAAAATGCGGAAATTAATATTTGTTTAGCATTTACTGTTTAGTAGGGACTGTTATTACTGCTACTGAAATGTAATAGTATTGTCTTTTTTTTTTTCATTTCTTTCTTTTTTTTTTTTTTTTTTCAAGATATGTTCTTACTCTTTTACCCAGGCTAGAATGCAATGGCACGATCATAGTTCATTGCGGCCTCAAACTCCTGGGCTCAAGCAATCCTCCTGCCTTGGCTTCCCAAAGTGCTAGGGTTACAGGCCTTACAGCCACTGTGCTCAGCCTAATTTTTTTTAATTTTTAATTTATTTTATTTTATTATTATTATTTTTTAAGATGAAGTCTCGCTTTGTCAACCAGGCTGGAGTGCAGTGGCATGATCTCAGCTCACTGCATCCTCCGCCTCCTGGTTCAAGCGATTCTCCTGTCTCAGCCTCCTGAGTAGCTGGGATTATGGGTCCCCACCACGACACCTGGCTTTATTTATTTATTTATTTATTTTTAGTAGAGATGGGATTTCACCATGTTGGCCAGGCTGGTGTAGAACTCCTAACCTCCAGTGATCCACCCACCTTGGTCTCCCAAAGTGCTGGGATTACAAGCATGAGCCACTGCACCCCTGGCTGATTTTTTGTAGAGACAGGATATTGCTTTGTTTCCCAGTCTGGTCACAAACTCCTGGGCTCAAGCAATCCTCCTACCTCGACTTCCCAAACTGCTGAGGTTACAGGTGTTAGCTGCTGCACATGGCCTGCCTACTTTCTTTTATTGGCCACATTTTCTGGGAAATCTGGCACACCTGGACTCTGGCATCTAGTGGGAATGAATGTTAGCAGATGTTAGGGGGAGCGATAGTGAGCAAAGTAGAAGAGGGTTCAGAGAGGATATTTGAAGGCCTCCAAAACAAATTGACCTCTTTTTTTTTTTTTTTTTTTTTTTTTTTTAGTGGAGCCTTGCTCTGTCACCCAGGCTGGAGTGCAGTGGTGCAATCTCAGCTCACTGCAACCTTCACCTCCTGAGTTCAAGCGATTCTCCTGCCTCAACCTCCTGAGGAGCTGGGATTACAGGTCCCCACCACCATACCCGGCTAATTTTTCAGATTTTTAGTAGAGACGGGGTTTTACCCCATGTTGGCCAGGCTGGTTTCGAACTCCTGACCTCAAGTGATCCGCCTGCCTTGGCCTCCCAAAGTGCTGGGATTACAGGCATGAGCCACTGCACCCAGCCTGACTCCATTCTTGTGCTTACAGCTTTTAAATCTTGGGGATTTTGGACTGTCTTGGCAAATCCTAAGTATCATCTTCATTCTTCCTTGATGTTTGTGAGTATGAGATCCCTGCCCAAAACTATGCTGGCCCCCCTGGGGATTGGAGTTTGGAAACTGACTTCACTCAGCCCCAGAGTCAAGGTCAGAAGCCCCTCTACCTGGGTATTTTAAGTGCCTGCATTCTCTCTGGCCCAGAAACCAGGACATGGACCACGCCAGAAGTGACCAGCCCCCCACCATCCCCAAGAACATTCCACACATCATCGGCAGCCGTTGGAAACCAGCTATATGTCTTTGGGGGCGGAGACAGAGGTGCCCAGCCTGTGCAGGACACGAAGCTGCATGTGTTTGACGCAAGTATGGACTGGTGGGCATCTTGGGGCTGGTCAGGGCCATCCCAGTTTACACATTACCTAATATAGGAAGCAGAAGTTAGAAAAGGAAAGCCTAAGTGTCTCACTTCTAGACTTCTTTGTTATATCTCTTAGCTGATATCTTTTTCCCACAGCAAAATTGGCATTTAAAAAGGGATAGTCAGCCTTGCATGGTGGCTCACACCTGTAATCCCAGACCTTTGGAAGGCTGAGGCAGGTGGACCACTTAAGGTCAGGAGTTCGAGAACAGCCTGGCCAACATACCTTTTCTCTACTAAAAACACAAAAATTATCCGGGCATGATGGCATGCACCTGTAATCCCAGTTACTCAGGAGGCTGAGGCAGGAGAATCGCTTAAACCCAGGAGGAGGAAGTTTCAGTGAGCCAAGATCGGGCCACTGCACTCAGCCTGGGCAACAGAGCAATACTCCATCTCAAATAAATAAATAAATAAATAAAACTAAAAAGGTAGGCCGGGCACGGCGGCTCACGCCTGTGATCCCAGCACTTTGTGACGCCCAGGCGGGAGGATCACCTGAGGTCAGGAGTTTGAAACCAGCCTGGCCATCATGGCAAAACCCCATCTCTACCAAAAATACAAAAATTGGCCGGGTGCAGCGGTGGGTGCCTGTAATCCCAGCTACTCGGGAGGCTGAGGCAGGAGAATCACTTGAACCCAGGAGGCGGAGGTGGCAATGAGCCAAGATCGTGCCATTGCACTCCAGCCTTGGCAACAGAGTGAGACTCTATCTCAAAAACTAAATAAAAAAATGGTATAATGATCAAGTTAAAAAGTTTAAACCATACAATTTATAAAGTAAAAAAGTAAAAGAAAGAATAAGAAAGACAAAAAACAAACAGAAGTAAAAGATTCCCCTTCAGCCTTTCCTTTCCCCGCCTCAGGTACATGCCTGGGTGATTTTTTTTTCTTTTTTCTTTTTTTTTGAGATGGAGTCTCGCTCTGTTGCCCAGGCTGGAGTGCAGTGGCCCGATCTCGGCTCACTGCAACCCCTACCTCCCGGGTTCAAGCGATTCTCCTGCCTTGGCCTCCCAACTAGCTGGGATTACAGGCATGCACCAACATGTCCATCTAATTTTTTGCGTTTTTAGTAGAGACAGGGTTTCACCATGTTGGCCAGGCTGGTCTTGAAGCCTGACCTCAGGTAATCTGCCCACTTCAGCCTCCCAAAGTGCTGGGATTACAGGTTTGAGCCACTGCACCTGGCCAGATTTTTGTATTTTTAATTTGTAGAGATGCAGTTTTGCCATGTTGCCCAGGCTGGTCTCAAACTCATGAGCTCAAGCAATCTGCCTGCCTCTGCCTGCCCACCTCTGCCACCACACTCAGCCAAAATTTTTACCTTGCAAAGTAAAATTGGGAAAATTAAGAGATAGCACATTCCCAAGCCAGAGTATTTGGGGAAAAAAAAGAAAAAAAAGACACATCACAGTGTGACTTTTCTCTTTCCAGAAAGAATGGGCTTTGTGATTCTTTTAAAGCAGTTTTAAAAGTTTAAATAATATTGGTTTTGAATATATAAAACTATAAGGAACAAGAAAAAAAACATATGTATGTGTATATGTGTGTGTGTGTGTACATGTGTATGTACTATCACCCCAAAATTAAATTACTGTTAACATCTCAGTGTATTATCAATTTTTTTTTTTAAGAACAGAGATAATTCAAACCAGATGTGGTGGCTCACGCCTGTAATGCCAGGACTTTGGGAGGCTGAGGAGGGCAGATTACTTGAGGTCAGGAGTTCAGGAGCAGCCTGACCAACATAGTGAAACCTCGTTGCTACTAAAAATACAAAAAATTAACTGGGCGTGGTGGCGCACACCTGTAATCCCAGCTACTTGGGAGGCTGAGGCATGAGAATCACTTGAACCCCGGAGGCGGAGGTTGCAGTGAGCCGAGATCTTGCCACTGCACTCCAGCCTGGGTGAGGGAGCAAGACTCTGTCTCAAAAAAAAAAAAAAAAAAAAAAGAACAGAGATAATTCTATATGTTACATTTGCATCCTGTATTTTTCACTTAAGCATTGTTCCATGCAATCAGAAAGTCTTCACCAGCATTTTGAAATGATGATTATTATATAAATATTAGAGTCAGGGTCTCACTGCATTGCCAAGGCTGGTCTCAAACTCCTAGCCTCAAGTGATCCTTCAGCTTTGGTCCCTCAAAGTGCTGGGATTACAGGCATTGAGCCACACCACCCGGCCTTCACCATCATTTTTAATAAGTGCTTAGGCCAGGCGCGGTGGCTCACGCCTGTAATCCCAGCACTTTGGGAGGCTGAGGCGGGTGGATCATGAGGTCAGGAGTTCGAGACCAGCCTGGCCAAGATGGTGAAACCCTGTCTCTACTAAAAATACAAAAATTAGCCGGGAATGGTGGCAGGCGCCTATAATCCCAGCTACTCAGGAGGCTGAGGCAGCAGAATTGCTTGAACCCAGGAGGCAGAGGTGGGTGGATTACCTGAGGTCAGGTAATCCTGGGCAACATGGTGAAACCCTGTCTCTACTAAAAATACAAAAAATTAGCTGGGCGTGGTGGCAGGTGCCTGTAATCCCAGCTACTAGGGAGGCTGAGGCAGGAGAATCCCTTGAACCTGGGAGGTGGAGGTAGCAGTGAGCTAAGATCACGCCACTGCACTCTAGCCTGGGTGACAGAGCAAGGCTCTGTCTCAAAAAAATAAATTTTTTTAAAAGTGTGTAATATTTCATCATGGCTATACCAATAATTAAACCTGCTCATGGACACTTAGCCTATTTCCAATTTTTCTCTATTATAAACAATACTGTAATGAACAAGCCAGGTATACTGACTCATGCCTATAATCCCACCGGCTCAGGAGGCTGGAGGACCGCTTGGGCCCAGGAGTTTGAGGATGGAGTGAGCCATAATTGCACCACTGCACTCCAGCCTTTGCAATAGAGTGAGACCCTGACTCTAAAAAAAAAAAAAAATGCTATAAGGAACATATTTATGCAAAAACCATTTCAGGTAATTTTAAATTAAATTCCTTGGGACACTGGGGACTCCTTGAACAACCAGCAGGCATACCGTAAACAGTAATTCAAAGATAAATTGTTTGGCAGACCTTTGTTTCAAAGAGTTTTTGCAGGCCGGGCGCAGTGGCTCGTGCCCGTAATCCTTTGGGAGGCCACTTTGGGACACCAAAGCAGGTGGATCCCTTCAGGTCAGGAGTTCAAAACTAGCCTTGACAACATGGTGAAACCCTGTTTCAACTGAAAATACAAAAAATTATCCAGGCATGGCGGCAGGTGCCTGTAATCCCAGCTACTCGGGAGGCTGAGGCAGGAGAATCGCTTGAACCGGAAGGCAGAGGTTGCAGTGAGCTAAGATCGCACCACTGCACTCCAGCCTGGGTGACAGAGCAACACTCTATCTCAAAAAACAAAAAAAATGAAAAAAAAAAAAAAGACTTTTTGCAGTACTCCTTTAAGACTTTTCTAGTATATAGAAATGATTAATTTTCCAGAATTCTATATATGTACAGCTTTGAAAATAAGAAGGGTTGCCTGCAGTAAAACATAATAATAATCATATTCATAACTCTCATGTATTGGGTACTTTTTTTTCCTTCATGCTTTATGTATATTATCTCATTTAATTCATACCTCAGCTCTTAGAAGTAGGTATTGTCTTTTTTTTTTTTTTTTTTTTTTTGAGACGAAGTCATGCTCTGTTGCCCAGGCTGGAGTGCAATGACACAATCTTGGCTCACTGCAACCTCCACCTCCCGGGTTCAAGCAATTCTCCTGCCTCAGCCTCCCGAGTAGCTGGGACTACAGGCACATGCCACCACGCCTGGCTAATTTTTTTAAATATTTTTAATTGAGACGTGGTATCACCATGTTGGCCAGGCTGGTCTTGATCTCTTGACCTCGTGATCCGCCCATCTCGGCCTCCCAAAGTGCTGGGATTACAGGCATAAGCCACTGCGCCCGGCCAGTATTGTCTGTATCCTTATTTTACAGCCATAGAAACTGGAGCTTAGAGAAGTAATTGGTGAAAGGCCACATAGTTATATAGTGAGATAACCTGGTTTCAGCTCCAAATCCCATATTCTAACCATTATCCTATACTGCCACATCAGGAGTCCCTGCTAACTTTTATTTAAGACTAGTCTGTTTTTTTCCCCAACCCCTTCAGCAAATCAATTAAGTCTAGCAGGATGCAGTGGTGTGTGCCTATAGTCCCAGCTACTTGGGAGGCTGAGGTGGGAGGACCACTTGAGCCTAGGAGTTCCAGTCCAGCCTGGACAACATAGCAAGACCCCATCTCTAAAAATAATAATAAGGCTGGGTGTGGTGGCTCACACCTGCAATCCCAGCACTTTGGGAGGCTGAGGTGGGTGGATCACTTGAGCCCAGGAGTTCAAGACCAGCCTGGGCAACATGGTCAATCCCTATCTCTACTAAAAATACAAAAATTAGCCAGGCATGATGGTGTGCACCTATAATCCCAGCTATTTGAAAGGCTGAGGCAGGAGAATTGCTTGAACCTGCGAGGCAGAGGTTGCAGTGAGAGCCAAGATCATGCCATTGCACTCCAGCCTAGGCAACAAGAGCACAACTCCATCTCAAAAAAAAAAAAAAAAATGGCTGGATGCAGTGGCTCATGCCTGTAATCCCAGCACTTTGGGAGGCCCAGGGGGGTGGATCTCTTATGGTCAGGAGTTTGAGACTAGCCTGGCCAACATGGCAAAACCTCAGCTTTACTAAAAATATGAAAAAATTTAGGATGAGCGCAGTGGCTCATGCCTATAATCCCAACACTTTGGGAGGCTGAGACAGGTGGATCATTTTAGGTCAAGAGTTTGAGACCAGGTTGGCCAACATGGTGAAACCCCGTCTCTACTAAAAATACAAAAATTAAGGGCCAGGAGTGGTGGCTAACGCCTGTAATCCCAGCACTTTGGGAGGCTGAGGTGGGCAGATCACGAGGTCAGGAGATCGAGACCATCCTGGCTAACACGGTGAAACCCCGTCTCTACTAAAAAACATACAAAACATTAGCCAGGCTTGGAGGTAGGCACCTGTAATCCCAGCTACTTGGGAGGCTGAGGCAGTTGACTCACTTGAACCTGGGAGGCGGAGGTTGCAGTGAGCTGAGATTGCACCATTACACTCCAGCCTGGGTGACAGAGGAAGACTCTGTTTCAAAAAGAAAAAGAAAAAGAAAAAGAAAAAAAATTTAGCTGGGCGTGGTGGTGCACACTTGTAATCCCAGCTACTCAGGAGGCTGAGGCAGGAGAATCGCTTGAACCTGGAAGGCAGAGGTTGCAGCAAGCCAAGATCGCACCACTGCACTCCAGCCTGGGTAAGAGAGTAAGACTTTGTCTCAAAAAAAAAAAAAAAAAAAATAGCTGGGTGTGGTTTTGGGCACCTGTAATCCCATCTACTCAGGAGGCTGAGGCAGGAGAATCACTTGAACCTGGGAGATGGAGGTTGCAGTGGGCGAAGATCGCACTTGTGCATCCTAGCCTGAGCAACGGAGAAAAACTCTGTCCCCCGACCTCCTGCAAAAAAAAAAAAAAAAGTTGAGTGCCACTGACATAGACAAGTAACTTGTCCAAATATTAGTCATTAAGGGATGAAATTGTTATTGAAACATTGCTTATAAAATAAATAAATAACAAGGCTGGGCACAGTGGCTCACGCCTATATCCTAGCACTTTGGGATGCCGAGGTGGGCAGATTGCCTGAGCTCAGGAGTTTGAGACCAGTCTGGGCAACATGGTGAAACCCCGTCTCTATGAAAATACAAAATATTAGATGGGGCTGGGCACAGTGGCTCACGTCTGTAATCCCAGCACTTTGGGAGGCCGAGGTGGGCGAATCACGAGGTCAAGAGATCAAGACCAGCCTGGCCAACATGGTGATACCACGTCTCAATTAAAAATAGAAAAATTAGCTGGGGGTGGTGGCATGTGGCTGTAGTCCCAGCTACTCGGGAGGCTGAGGCAGGAGAATTGCTTGAACCGGGGAGGCGGAGGTTACAGTAAGCCGAAATTGTGCCACTGCACTCCAGCCTGGGCGACAGAGCGAGACTCTGTCTCTAAAAAATAATAATAAAAAATAGAAGCCAGGCGTGGTGACTCACGCCTGTAATCCCAGCACTTTAGGAGGCCAAGGTGGGCAGATCACCTAAAGTCAGGAGTTCGAGACCAGCCTGACCAACATGGGGAAACCCTGTCTCTACTAAAAATACAAAAATTAGCTGCGTGTGGTGTTGCATGCCTGTAATCCCAGCTACTCTGGAGGCTGAGGCAGGAGAATCGCTTGAACCTGGGAGGCAGAGGTTGCAGTGAGCTGAGATCATGCCATTGCACTCCAGCCTGGGCAACAAGACCGAAACTTTGTCTCAAATAATAATAATAATAATGATAATAATAATACATTAAATAAATGAATAACAAGAAGATGACTCTGAAGGGCTGCCACAGAAACAGACTCATTCATTTTGACTTTGTGGCAGTTTTAGTTTGAAGCTAAAGAGGAGATCGTTTTTATTTCATAGCAAGAAATGGCTTCCGGGTGCTGAGTAGAAGGGGTAGGCATATTTGGTAGTGGGCTCTCCAGCCCTAGAGGCATGCACGCAGAGCCTCTGTAGGACTTTTTTTTTTCTTTTTTTTAAGACAGAGTCTTGCTCTGTCGTCCAGGCTGGAATGCAATGGTGCAATTTTGGCTCACTTCAACCTCCACCTCTCGGGTTCAAGCAATTCTCCTGCCTCAGCCTCCCAAGTAGCTGGGATTACTAGGCACCTGCCACCACACCTGGCTATTTTTTTTTTTTGTATTTTTAGTAGAGACAGTGTTTCACCATGTTGGCCAGGCTGGCCTCGAACTCCTGACCTCAGGTGATCCATCTGTCTGGGCCTCCCAAAGTGCTAGGATTACAACTGTGAGCCACCGCAGCAACCTATAGGATGTAAAAGGAGGGATGCCTGGATTGGCTGGGGGAGTTGGAGTGAATGACCCCAAGGTTGCTTCCTGCATGGGACAGCTCTGCTTGCTGGGAGGTGCTACAGAGGCTTGGGCCTGTTTCTCGTGTTCTTTTTTAATAGTTTTGCCATTTGATGTTATTGAATTTACTTTTCTAGACACTCTGACCTGGTCACAGCCAGAGACACTTGGAAATCCTCCATCTCCCCGGCATGGTCATGTGATGGTGGCAGCAGGGACAAAGCTCTTCATCCACGGAGGCTTGGCAGGGGACAGATTCTATGATGACCTCCACTGCATTGATATAGGTAAGCAGGGCACGGGGGCTTGTCTGTTTAAAATTGTTATTTTTATTTTTATTTTTATTTTAGACAGGATCTCTGTCTGTCACTCAGGCTGGAGTGCAGTGGTATGATCTCAGTAGCCTCAGCCTCCAGGGCTCAAGTAATCCTCCTACCTCATCCTCCCCAGTAGCTGGAGCTACAGGTGTGTGCCACCATGCTTGGCTAACATAAAATTTTATTTTGGTAGAGATGGGGTCTCACCATGTTGCCCAGGCTGGTCTCAAACTTCTGTGCTCAAGTGATTTTTTAAAGTGTACTTTGAAAGAATATAGCCTTGCTTGGCCAGGTGCAATGGCTCATGCCTGTAATCTTAGCACCTTGGGAGGCTGAGGCAGGCATATCACCTGAGATCAGGAGTTTGAGACCAGCCTGGCCAACATGGTGAAACACTGTCTCTACTAAAAATACAAAAAAAAAAAATTACAGGCACATGTGCCTGTGTAATCCCAGCTACGTTGGTGCCTGAGTCAGGAGAATTGCTTGAACCCAGGAGGTGGAGGTTGTGGTGAGCTAAGATTACGCCACTGCACTCCAGCCTGGGCCACAGAGCAAGACTCCATCTCCAAAAAAAAGGAAAAAAAAAAAGAAAAAGCCGGACTTGGTGACTCACACCTGTAATCCCAGCACTTTGGGAGGCTGAGGCTGGGGGATCATGAGGTAAGGAGGTCGAGACCAGCCTGGCCAACATAGTGAAACCCCATCTCTACTAAAAATAAAAAAAATTAGCTAAGTGTGGTGGCACTGGCCTCTAATCCTAGCTACTTGGGAGGCTGAGGCAGGAGAATCGCTTGAACCCGGGAGGCAGAGGTTGCAGTGAGCCGAGACCACACCATTGCACTCCAGCCTGGGTGACAGAGTGAGACTCCATCTCAAAAAAAAGAGCTGGGCACAGTGGCTCACGCCTGTAATCCCAGCACTTTGGGAGGCCAAGGCAAGTGGATCATCTGAGGTCAGGAGTTCGAGACCAGCCTGGCCAACATGGTGAAACCCCATCTCTACTAAAAATATAAAAATTAGCCGGGCGTGGTGGTGCATGCCTGTAATCCCAGCTACTCGGGAGGCTGAGGCAGGAGAATTGCTTGAGCCCAGGAGGCAGAGGTTGCAGTGATCCAAGATCATGCCACTGCACTTCATCCTGGGCGACACAGCAAGACTCCATCTCCAAAAAAAAAAAAAAAGAAAAAAAAAATCAGCCAGGCGTGGTGACAGGTACCTGTAGTCCTGGCTACATGGGAGGCTGAGGCAGGAGAATCGCTGGAACCTGGGAGGTGGAGGTTGCCGTGATCCGATTGCACCCCTGCACTCCAGCCTAGGCAACAGAGTGAGACTCCGTCTCAAAGAAAAGAAAAAAGAAAAAGAAAATATAGCCTTGCTCTTATGTGTAGGTAACTTGACCAGCTGGCAGAATCTTCATCAGATTCTGTTACCTCTGGACAGAATACTAATAATAAAAAATCATAGCACTAAATAATCTCCTGAGTGCTTACTATGGACCCAGCCATTTATTGTCTCTTATCCTTCCAACAGTGCTCTCCTTTCATTACAACCCATTATGCTTTGTGTTGGCCTACTGGATTTCTTTCTGGTGTTAGCCATTAACCCATAAAGGATCTGGATAATGTGGATGTAGATGACTAGAGTTTCATGCTTTTCATGCTAAATGGTTGAAAACAGTGGGAAGAGGAAGGTTAAAGAGAACATGATAAATATCTTTTAAGTATCTGAAGGGCTGATATGCTGTGGGGAGACCCTGGACTCATTCTGGGCAATTCCTTCAAGCTGTGAGGTCCATTATGGTAGGGAACTTGTCTATTTTGTTCTCCAGTACATTTCTAGCACTTAGCACAGTGTCTGGCAGATAGTGGGTGACAGGTACTTTCTTTTTTTTGAGATAGTGTCTCACTTGGTTGCCCAGGCTGGAATGCACTGATGCGATCTTAGCTCACGGCAGCCTCTGCCTCTCAGGTCAAGTGATTCTCCTGCCTCAGCCTCCCGGGTAGCTGGGACAACAGGCACGTGCTACAACACCCAGATAATTTTTTTATTTTCTGTAGAGACGAGGTTTCACCATGTTGCCCAGGCTGGTCTCCAACTCCAGGACTCAAGGGATCCACCCGCCTTGGCCTCCCAAAGTGCTGGGATTTTAGGCGCGAACCACTGCTCCCGGCTCATACCTGTTATTGAGTGGAGGGATGAAGAAATGAACATGTTCTGCATTGCTCCAGACTACAAGAACTGGAACAATGGGCAGAAGGCATGGGAAGTCCTGTGTAGTGTATCGGGCTAACTTCCCAAGCCCTGAATTCTCTGGCTCCATGACAGCTGAGGCCAGGGGACACCGGCTTTGTATTCTTGCATTGGCTAGAATTTTGGCCACACCGGGTGATTCTCCCTTCTTACTCTGAGATGCTGGACCCCTGCCTTGCATTGACAGATGGAAACTATTTTTTTTTTTTTTTTTTTTTTTGAGATGGAGTCTCCCTCTGTTGCCCAGGCTGGAGTGCAGTGGTGCAGTCTTGGCTCACTGCAAGCTCTGCCTCCCGGGTTCATGCCATTCTCCTGCCTCAGCCTCCTGAGTAGTTGGGACTACAGGTGCCCACCACCACGCCCGGCTAATTTTTTGTATTTTTAGTAGAGACAGGGTTTCACCGTGTTAGCCAGGATGGTCTCAATCTCCTGACCTTGTGATCCGCCCACCTCGGCCTCCCAAAGTGCTGGGATTACAGGTATGAGCCACTGTGCCCAGCCGACAGATGGAAACTATTTACATAAAACCATTCCTTGCAGGCAGTCAGATGGGGTCTTAATGCTTATTTTTAAAAAGAGCCTTTTTCTGGTGTTAGGAACTACTTGTTGACTATTTTTCCTGCCTACCCAAGTAGTTCTCTAAATCTAAAATCCAGTAACAGCTTGCCTTATTTAAATGCTTGTTTTGGCTGGGTGCAGTGGCTCACCCCTGTAATCCCAGCACTTTGGGAGGCCGAGGTGGACGGATCACCTGAGGTCAGGAGTTTGAGACTAGCCTGGCCAACATGGTGAAACCCTGTCTCTACTAAAAATGCAAAAATTAGCCGGGCGTGGCAGCACGTGCCAGCTACTCTGGAGGCTGAGGCAGGAGCATCGCTTGAATCCGGGAGGTGGAGGTTGCAGTGAGCTGAGATCGCGCCACTGCACTCCAGCCTGGGTAACAGTGAGACTCTGTCTCAAAAGAAAAAAAATGCTTGTTTGAAAAGATGCAAGTTTCCCTGCAAAAATAGGTTGGAAGTAGGCGCTAAGGCAGCACATTATAGTGTAGAGATTTTGGAGACACAGGCTTTGGAGCCACACCTAAGTGCAGTATTGCTGTGCCACTTACAAGCTATAGGGTCTCGGACAAGTCTCTTTCCTTCTCTATTCTTGTTTGCTCATTTGTAAGAAGAAAGGGGAGGCCAGGCACCAGGCCATGGCTCCCGCCTGTAATCCCAGCACTCTGGGAGGCCGAGGTGGGTGGATCACGAGGTCAGGAGTTCAAGACCAGCCTGGCCAAGATGGTGAAACACCGTCTCTACTAAAAATACAAAAAATTAGCCAGACCCGGTGGCGGGTGCCTGTAATCCCAGCTACTCGGGAGGCTGAGGCAGAGAATTGCTTGAACCTAGGAGTCAAATGTTGCAGTGAGCCAAGATCAAGCCACTGCACTCCAGGCTGGGCAACAGAGCAGAAAAAAAAAAAAAAAAGAAGAAGAAAGGGGATAGGCAGAAGTAATAGAAATTTCATAGGGCTATTATGAAAATTAAGTGAGCAAAATTTGTTGTTTAGCCAGCACTTACAAAATCGCTAAGGAACTGTATTTTTTTTTTTTTTTTTGAGACGGAGCTTCGCTCTCGTTGCCCAGGCTGGAGTGCAATGGCGTGATCTCGGCTCAGCGCAACCTCCGCCTCCCAGGTTCAAGCGATTCTCCTGCCTCAGCCTCCTGAGTAGCTGGGATTACAGGCATGCACCACCATGCCTGGCTAATTTTGTATTTTTAGTAGAGACGGGGTTTCTCCATGTTGGTCAGGCTGGTCTCGAACTCCCGACCTCAGGTGATCTGCCCGCCTCGGCCTCCCAAAGTGCTGGGATTACAGGCGTGAGCCACCGCGCCCGGCCCAGGAACTGTATTTAAAGTACACACACACACACACACACAGAGACAGAGAGAGAGAGAAACTGAGCTAATTCGAGGCAGTTAATAGTGAATGGTTGAAGGTGACTGTTATTATAAAGGTTGTATCACATTTCTGTGTGATCCAAAGACTGCCTACATCAGAATTGCCTGAGATTCTGGGAATCACTGAGCCCCTCCCTGCCTTCCTCCCTGGACTACCCAATCATAATGTCAGAGTTCCCCAAATAATTCTTATGTGCACTAAACCTCTCAGAGCTCTTGGTGAATGACTTTCAGTGATTGGTGTGCAAACTACAGTAGATAGATAAGTTTGAAAGCACATCTTAGCCCATGCTGCGCTAAAGCTCTTTCTTTCTCTTGGTAGGTGACATGAAATGGCAGAAGCTAAATCCCACTGGGGCTGCTCCAGCAGGCTGTGCTGCCCACTCAGCTGTGGCCATGGGAAAACACTTGTACATCTTTGGTGGAATGACTCCTGCAGGAGCACTGGACACAATGTACCAGTATCACACAGGTGAGCAGGTGTCCATGGGGGATCTTTAAACAAATCTAAACATTCTTTGAAACGTGATGCAGTGGCCGAGTGCGGTGGCTCACGCCTGTAATCCCAGCACTTTGGGAGGCCGAGGCAGGCAGATCACGAGGTCAGGAGATCAAGACCATCCTGACCAACATGGTGAAACCCCGTCTCTACTAAAATACAAAAAATTAGCCAGGCGTGGTGGTGGGCGCCTGTAGTCCCAGCTACTCGGGAGGCTGAGGCAGGGGAATTGCTTGAACCCAGGAGGCAGAGGTTGCAGTGAGCTGAGATCACACCACTGCACTCCAGCCTGGTGACAGAGCGAGACTCTGTCTCAAAAAAAAAGAAAGAAAGAAAGAAAAAAAAAAAGTGATGCAGTGCTTCCAATTTGGTTCCTCTATATCTAAATCCAAAAGAATGAAAACTCTGTAGGGGATGACATCAGGAAAGCAGCAATGCTGCCATAAGGTTTTTTTCCTTTTACTCCTGTTTGTTAGGACTCGGCTGCTACAGTAAATCACTGAGCATTTCTAGAAATTTCATTACTTTTTAAATTTTATTCAGATTTTGGCTTTCACTATCTGGAATTTTTTTTTTTTTTTTTTTTTTTTTTCTGAGATGGAGTCTCACTCTGTCACCCAGGCTGTAGTGCGGTGACGTGATCTTGGCTCACTGCAAGTTCCATCTCCTGGGTTCATGCCATTCTCCTGCCTCAGCCTCCCGAGTAGCTGGGACTACAGGTGCCCGCCACCATGCCCAGCTAATTTTTTTTGTTGTATTTTTGGTAGAGATGGGGTTTCACCATGTTAGCCAGGATGGTCTCCATCTCCTGACCTCGTGATCCACCCGCTTCGGCCTCCCAAAGTGCTGGGATTACAGGCGTGAGCCACCGTGCCCGGCCTATCTGGAAATTTCTTAACATGAAGCCTTTTCCCTCCCCAACATAGAAGAGCAGCATTGGACCTTGCTTAAATTTGATACTCTTCTACCCCCTGGACGATTGGACCATTCCATGTGTATCATTCCATGGCCAGTGACGTGTGCTTCTGAGAAAGAAGATTCCAACTCTCTCACTCTGAACCATGAAGCTGAGAAAGAGGATTCAGCTGACAAAGTAATGAGCTACAGTGGTGACTCACGTGAGGAAAGCCAGACTGATACACTGCTCTGTTTGGTGTTTGGTGGGATGAATACGGAAGGGGAAATCTATGACGATTGTATTGTGACTGTAGTTGACTAATAAAACCCACATTTTTATTACCTGTCAGTTACTTTCAGAATAGTTAAGTAAAACATTAGCTGTTTTATACCTCCAAAATATCTTCTGCATTATATATCTGTTTTTCTACTTTGGTAGGTGAAGAAACTAATGCAAATAATTCTTATGTGCACTAAACCTTGCTATATTGCCTCTCAGAGCTCTTGGGAATGACTTTCAGTGACTGGTTTGCAAACTGTAGTAGATAGATAAGTTTTGCCCAATGCAAAAACCTCCACTGCATTAACATAAAAGGCCTTGGGCCAGGCTTGGTGGCTCACGCCTGTAATCCCAACACTTTGGGAGGCTGAGGAGGTGGATCACCTGAGGTCGGGAGTTCAAAACCAGCCTTACCACCATGGAGAAACTCCGTCTCTACTAAAAACACAAAATTAGCTGGGTGTGCTGGCACATGCCTGTAATCCCAGCTACTCGGGAGGCTGAGACAGGAGAATCGCTTGAACCCGGGAGGCAGAGGTTGCGGTGAGCTGAGATCACACCATTGCACTCCAGCCTGGGTGACAAGAACGAAACTGTCTCAAAAAAAAAAAAAAAAAAAAAAAAAATATATATATATATACACACACACATACATATGTATACATATATATGTATACATGTTTATATATATACATGTATTTATATATGTATACATAAACACATATATATGTATACATATATATATATAAAAGGTTTTGCCAACAATACAAACCTAGGTAGGTGTGATTAGTGTATTAAATGCTAATCACAAGGTTGCAATATGGTTAGGGTTAAAAAAGAAGTTGCAGAATTATAATTGGTAAACAACAAACTATAGACATCAGACACATTTATTAGTTGAAGTCTATCTTTTTAATATTCAGTAACAGCTCCTCAGAAAGAGGTACAGACTAGGTGGTCCACGGTAGTGAGAGCCTTTGAGGTAAGGGAAGACTAGCCCTGGTTGCTACCTACCATTTAACCCTATTGCCCCAGGGTACACAGCACTGTAGGTCATCTTTAATGGCTGTATTGGGCTTGGCCTGAGACCAGTATTCTGCTCAGGGTCTGCCCAAATGCTTTTCGGGCAGTGCAGCTGAGGCCGAGGTCTAATTAAGAGTTTGGAGTTGGGATCCAGTTCTACTAGCCCTAGAAAATTAACCTTTCAGCCAGTTGCCCATCTATAAAATACCTATCCTTGGGCAGTATTGGATTCTTTTTTTTTTTTTTTTTTTTGAGGTAGAGTCTCGCTCTTGTCGCCAGGCTGGAGTACAGTGGTGTGATCTTGGCTCACTGCAACCTCTGCCTCCCGGGTTCGAGTGATTCTCCTGCCTCAGCCTTCAGCTTGCACTACCACGCCCAGCTAATTTTTGTATTTTCAGTAGAGATGGAGTTTCACCATGTTGGCAAAGATGGTCTCTATCTCTTGACCTTGTGATCCACCCGCCTTGGCCTCCCAAAGTGCTAGGATAACAATATTGGATTTTATGTTAGCACCAGCCTGTCCTTTATTGATCATACCATTTACCTGGACTGTTTTCTTCAGGAATACAATCTAAGTAATCCTAAACCAGTTTTGACACAAACCATTGCCTTTAACAACCCATTCATAGTGAGGGGATTTAGTGTAGTTTCAATGTCACCATCCAAGATCCCACCCCAGTACCACTAATGAGAAATTTCAGGGATGGAGATTCTGACACAGCTAGGGTTCACAATATACCTTTACATCCTAAAGTTACAAATTAAATCCAAGTGTATAAAGTTAATAATACCAGTGATCACTCACTCCCCATCATTTCTCAGAGAATCCAAGCAGCTATAAAAGCATCATTAATAATAATTAAAAAAAAAAAAAGCCATCAGAAAGGCAATTTTAGAAAGAGAAGGGGAAATAGGAAACCAAGTATGTTCAAGAAAACCCGACTCTTGGGCACTGTGAAATGCTCCTTGCCTGAGTAAAGATGTGGATTAACTTCTCTCCCCTTTTCTTAGATTAATGCAAAAGCCGAGCATGGTGGTAACAAGCCTGTAGTCTCAATTAGCTGGGAGACTGAGGTGGAAGGATCACTTGGGCCCAGGAGGGTAAAAAAAAAATCCCTGGAAGCATTAAATAGAAGTGTTTCCTTATCCCAACATACCAAATACTCCCTCCCCTCACCCCACACACACGAGAATCTAGCCTTAAATTTCCTAAAATAAATAATTGATCTAATTAGAAGCTTCTCACAAACATTAGACCAGTGTAAATAACAAACATTTATTGGTGTCACTTATGGTAGAAAAAACTTCCTACACCAGATGCACATGACCCAGTTGTTAAATAGAACATTTTGAAGGTGAACACACACCCTAACCCAGGTTTTTTACCCGCTTTTTAAGATGGCCAATTCTTCTTCTCCCCCCCACCCAAAGACATGTGAGCAACTGCTAATGAAAAGCAGTAAACAGCCGCTTGGGCTATAGCAGTTTCAACTCCACTCTGAGGTGAAGATTCCAATTACATTCGAGACTTAAGTTCTTTCAATTTTTTCCTAACAAAAGTTCCTGAGTCCAGTATTTACAATATTACAGCACTAGCAGATCAGTGTCTACAACTCATCTTTTTCTGCTGTATCCTCTTCACCAGTTGGGGGAGGGCCTGCACTTCCATAGAGTTTGCTGATAATTGGTTGAACAATTTCTTCCAGTTCCTTCTTCTTAGCTTTGAAGTCTTCAATGTCAGCATCTTGGTGGCTTTCAAGCCATTCAATCTTTTCTTCTACAGCTTTTTCCATGGTCTCCTTATCTTCAGAGGAAAGTTTACCTCCCAGCTTTTCTTTATCTCCAATCTGATTCTTTAGAGAATAGGCATAGCTTTCCAACTCATTTCTAGTATCAATGCGCTCCTTGAGCTTTTTGTCTTCCTCAGCAAACTTCTCAGCATCATTAACCATCCTTTCGATTTCTTCAGGTGTCAGGCGATTCTGGTCATTGGTGATTGTGATCTTATTTTTGTTCCCTGTACCCTTGTCTTCAGCTGTCACTCGAAGAATACCATTCACATCTATCTCAAAGGTGACTTCAATCTGTGGGACCCCACGAGGAGCAGGAGGAATTCCAGTCAGATCAAATGTACCCAGAAGATGATTATCTTTTGTCAGGGGTCTTTCACCTAGAAGTTACATACAGAAAAACTTGTTAGTTGTTACTGACAAGCATTAGCACATCTAGATCCCCGCATTTCAGTCTGAAGCATAAAGTGACACTTTTGGTTTTATCGAGCTAAAAGTAATTTCATATTGGTCTACAAGGAGCAGCAACTAGTACTAACAATGAGTTAGGTTACTAACTCAACTGAATTTTATCTATTTTAAAGTACTGTGAACTCCTTTTTCTTGTACTCTAGGAGCCAGCTCAGATGCTATTATTAGTGAGAATGCTGATATTGGCTGGGTACAGTGGCTCACACCTGTAATAATCCCAGTACTTTGGGAGGCCGAGGTCGGTGGATCACCTGAGGTTAGGGGTTCAAGACCAGCCTGGCCAACATGGCGAAACCCCGCCTCTACTAAAAATACAAAACTTAGCGGGGCGTGGTGGTGGGCACCTGTAATCCCAGCTATTCGGGAGGCAGAGGTTGCAGGTCATGCCACTGCACCCCAGCCTAGGCGACAGAGCCAAGACTCCATTTAAAAAAAAAAAAAGAAAAAGAATGCTAAATATCTAGACATAAAACATTATTCAAATTAAGACCTCCATCTGAAAACAGCAGTTACTTAGTTCCCTAGCCATTTCAATAGGACATATTAAGTCATGTTCTTTTAAAATATGCCATGATAGATAGATCTGGCGTGGTGGCTCACGCCTGTAATCCCAGCACTTTGGCAGGTGGAGGCAGGCAGATGACCTGAGGTCAGGAGTTGGAGACCAGCCTGGGCAACATGGTGAAACCCCATCTCTACTAAAAATACAGAAATTAGCCAGGTGTGGTGGTCCACACCTGTAATCCCAGCTACTCTGGAGGCTGAGGCAGGAGAATCACTTGAACCCGGGAGACAGAGGTTGCAGTGAGCCGAGATCGTGCCACTGCAGTCCAGCCTGGGCAACAGAGCAAGACTTCATCTCAAAAAAAAAAAGCCATGATATTAACAAACTTAAGTAATTACCTTCATAGACCTTGATTGTAACAGTTGGTTGATTATCAGAAGCTGTAGAAAAGATCTGAGACTTCTTGGTAGGCACCACTGTGTTCCTTGGAATCAGTTTGGTCATGACACCTCCCACAGTTTCAATACCAAGTGTAAGGGGACATACATCAAGCAGTACCAGGTCACCTGTAAGAATAAGTTATTTAACTTTTAATTCAAGTTCTCCCTATGAGCTATGTAAAGTTTATCTCTCTAACATTTGGTTAGGTTCTAACACACACATTTTAAAGGCAGTGAATTAAACAGTTGCTAATGATCTTGAGACTACCCTAGTCTTGTCTTCACTTATACCCTTTACTAGCTGTGTGACCTTGTTGCTCATATTCTGGTATTTTCTAAAGCAATAGCTAATGAGTCTTCCATCAAGCTACTGAATCACTAAGAAAGATGCTGCGATGATGACCTACCTGTATCTTGATCACCAGAGAGCACACCAGCCTGGACAGCAGCACCATACGCTACAGCTTCATCTGGGTTTATGCCACGGGATGGTTCCTTGCCATTGAAGAACTCTTTAACCAGTTGCTGAATCTTTGGAATTCGAGTCGAGCCACCAACAAGAACAATTTCATCAATATCAGACTTCTTCAAATCAGAATCTTCCAACACTTTCTGGACGGGCTTCATAGTAGACCGGAACAGATCCTAGAAAAAAGACATGGTTACTGTGATGTCTGTTATCTAAGTATCTAGATGCAATGTCCTGAATTCAGAGTCTAAGGAGATCTCATTAGCAAAGCAGAAAACAAGGAACATACCATGTTGAGCTCTTCAAATTTGGCCCGAGTCAGGGTCTCAGAAAAGTCTTCTCCTTCATAGAAGGACTCAATTTCAATTCTTGCTTGATGTTGAGAAGACAGGGCCCGTTTGGCCTTTTCTACCTCGCGCCGGAGTTTCTGCACAGCTCTATTGTCTTTCCTGACATCTTTGCCAGTCTTCTTTTTGTACAGTTTGATGAAGTGTTCCATGACACGCTGGTCAAAGTCTTCTCCACCCAGATGAGTATCTCCATTAGTGGCCACAACTTCGAAGACACCATTGTCAATGGTGAGAAGAGACACATCGAAGGTTCCGCCACCCAGGTCAAACACCAGGATGTTCTTCTCCCCCTCCCTCTTATCCAGGCCATAAGCAATAGCAGCTGCCGTACTATTAGATTGAAAAAGAGAAAAGTTTTGTCAGTACTTCACATTTCCACTATTTGGCAAATATGCCGTATCCCTGAATTTCATACTTACGGCTCGTTAATGATCCTCATAACATTTAGGCCAGCAATAGTTCCAGCGTCTTTGGTTGCTTGGCGTTGGGCATCATTAAAATAGGCTGGTACAGTAACAACTGCATGGGTAACCTAAAAGGATAAAAGATAATTAAGTGTATTGTCACATAGTTTAACCCTCACTTAAATTACAGTCTGGCCAGGCGGTGGCTTGTGCCTGTAATCCCAGCACTTTGGGAGGCTGAGGCAGGAGGATCACCTGAGGGCAGGATTTCAAGACCAGCCTGGGCAATGTGGAGAAACCCTGTCTCTACTGAAAATTAAAAAAAAAAAAAAAAAAAAAAAAAAAAAAATTAGCCAGGTGTGGTGGTGTGCCTGTAGTTCCAGTTACTTGGGAGGCTGAGGCAGGAGAGCTGCTTGAACCCGGGAGGCAGAGGTTGCAGTGAGCTGAGATTGTGCCACTGCAGTCCAGCCTGGGCAACAGAGCAAGACCCCATCTCAAAAAAAAAAAATTATAGTCAAACCATCACTTTAGTTTTTAAGCCAACTTATTGATGAATACAACATATACAATTTTATGTCCCTGGAATTGTAAGCATTAAATAATACATGAAAAGTCTATTTTGTTTGGCTTATAGTAAGGGACTCAATAATTAAACCTGACAAGCATGAATACCATTCTGATTAAAATTTTTGAAACCCTTCACGAAGGCTTCTATACATAACAGCCAACCGAGAATACTAATGATCAAAAAATACTTAACATTGTTCTAGAAATATTTACCTTCTTTCCCAAATAAGCCTCAGCGGTTTCTTTCATTTTAGTGAGAACCATGGCAGAAATTTCTTCAGGAGCAAATGTCTTAGTTTGCCCACCTCCAATATCAACTTGAATGTATGGTTTAGTTTTCTTTTCAACCACCTGTTTTAAAGAATTATTGTTTTCAGACACAGATACAATGACATCTCAAAGTTTAAAAGACCCACTACCATCCCCACAATTTGGTTTATTTTGGTCCCTTGGGGCTGCAAATTGACTAGAAATACTTCAGGGAGTATAGGTGTCTTACAAAGTTCAGTTTTAATCGGTCTTTTATTCCTAAACTATCGTAGACAGTACGACAGCAACTATACTGTCTTAAGTTTTGTAACATACTAATAGTATTAAAGTTATTACATACATCACGTCTATAACCTTCAACTGTTGTCTCAACACTTTTCCAGAGACTTATAACTCTAAATACTCCCACCACCCACCCGTTCTCTAACTGGATGAGAAAAACCCGGTCGAACCTTGAACGGCAAGAACTTGATGTCCTGCTGCACAGACGGGTCATTCCACGTGCGGCCGATGAGCCGCTTGGCGTCAAAGACCGTGTTCTCGGGGTTGGAGGTGAGCTGGTTCTTGGCGGCATCGCCAATCAGACGTTCCCCTTCAGGAGTGAAGGCCACATAGGACGGCGTGATGCGGTTGCCCTGATCGTTGGCGATGATCTCCACGCGGCCGTTCTTGAACACGCCGACACTGGCAGAAAAACCCGACAGAGGGACATCAGCACCGCACTTCTCACGCCAGGCCAGGCGGCCACGCCCCGTCCCCCTGCATCCGCAAACCCCACTTACCAGGAGTAGGTGGTCCCCAGGTCGATGCCGACCACCGTGCCCACGTCCTCCTTCTTGTCCTCCTCCTCGGCCCGCGCCGCGCTGAGCAGCAGCAGCATCGCGGCCACCAGAGAGAGCTTCATCTTGCCAGCCAGTTGGGCAGCAGCAGACAGGGCGTCGCAGGCAGTCCAGCCACAGGCCGCAGCACAGGAGCACAGCGCAGTTTCCGACTTGCAGGCGGCAGGGGCCCGGGGTCACAAGGCGCCACGAACCAGGCGAAGGGCAGGTCTAGAAATACAGGCCGCGGCGCTTCCCTCTCACACTCGCGAAACACCCCAATAGGTCAATCTGTCTGTGCTGTCTTGGCCGGCGTTGACCGCGCCGTCGCCTACTCGGCTTATATACCCTCCCCCAGCCCCGTCGTGGAGGCCGCCGATTGGTGAAGGCCCTGCTCGTTGGAGGCCGTTCATTGGCCCAGGCCACCAAGCTGGCCGCCGCCGATTCGAAGCGGCCCCCTCCGCAATAAACGTCACTGCTCCGCCCCCCCAGCTGATTCATTGGCTGCTATTCGTTTCCAACGTTCACCAATGGTAGATAACATTCGCCCATCCGCTGGTCCCATTGGTTCAGCAGCTGTCTATCTCTCCTGCGACTTCTGACCCCCGAGGCATTTCCGCTGGTAACCGCACAAGTCCCGCCTTCACTCCCGGCCCTAGGGGGTCAGAGTAGGTCCAGCACGAGTGACCACCCGGGGCTGTGGGATCTGAAACTTTTCCTTCTCTACTGCTTGTTCTCCCTTCCTCCATCCCTCACCCCGAAGCGGGAAGCAGCTTTCTCTTCCCAGCTTCCATCCAGTCTCTGAGTAGACCAGTCGCAGCTTAGATGCTGGGATCGCCTCAGAACACATTTCTTTGCCCTTCACGGCCACTACCGGTATTGGGGTATTCGAGTCTTAGGGCCGTTCGTTGCTCACAGGTCGAGCTGGTCTGGACTCTGTTCGACCACGAATCATGACTCCTTCCTGCCAGTTATGTCCCCTCCGCACCCTTGCCCAGCCATTTTACCAGGCCTCTCCACATTGCGCTGCCCCACGGTAAGTCGCAGGACAAGCCCGGCCAAAGGAATTGCCTCCAGCTCTGAGTCCCCTCCCTACTGTGGCAACCCACTCCAGTGCCAGCCCTCCCACCCTGGATGTGTAATTTTTCTAGCTTGCCACCCTTTACTTTCCCCTCCGCTGCCCGTCGTTTCCCTCTGGGGCAAAGGTTATCATTTACGGGGCTTTCCCCATCCTTTATTGTTGATACTTTTCTACCTTCATTCCAGGAAAAGGTCTGATGTACACGCAGACAACACATTTGATAGGCGAAAATCGTCTTGATAATGCCTTATTCTTATATAACATCCTCTTGCAAAAAATAATAGAGACCACTATTTGCTGAAAGCCTACCGTGGATTAAGCATTGTTCAGTGTGCTTTTCATGTGTCATTTAGTCTTGACAGTTCAATACTCGGTAGGCATTTCCCGTTTTCCAGATGAGGACATTGAAACTGAAAAAGATTAAATAACTAAACAAGTCACAGAGCTGGTGAGTGATGGAGTTAGGATTGATAACCAGGTGGAGTTCACTCTATTGCCAATACTTTTTTTTTTTTTCAAGACGGAGTATCACTCTGTCACGCCCAGGCTGGAGTGCAGTAGTGCAATCTCAGCTCACTGCAACCTCCGCTTCCGGGGTTCAAGCGATTCTCCTGCCTCAGCCTCCTGAGTAGCTGGAATTACAGGCACGCACCACCATGCCTGGCTAATTTTTTTTTTTTTTTTTTTTTTTGGTGGAGATGAGGTTTCACCATTTTAGCCAGGCTGGTTTCAAACTCCCAACCTCAAGCGATCTGCCCACCTCGGCCTCCCAAAGTGCTGGGATTACAGGCGTGAGACACTGGCACAGGCCTGATCTCTTAACTTTAAAACAAAAAATTCATTTGTGGCCGGGCGTGGTGGCTCACGCCTGTAATCCCAACACTTTGGGAGGCCGAGGCGGGCGGATCACGGGGTCAGGAGATCAAGACCATCCGGGGTAACACGATGAAACCCCGTCTCTATAAAAATCCAAAAATTAGCTGGGCGTGGTGGTGCATGCCTGTAGTCCCAGCTACTTGGGAGGCTGAGGCAGGAGAATCGCTTGAACCCGGGAGGTGGAGGTTGCAGTGAGCCGAGATCACGTCACTACACTCCAGCCTGGGCAGCAAAGCTAGACCCCATCTCAAAAAAAAAAAAAAATTCATTTGTTTGAGGAATGTTTTTGGAGGACCTACTATGGAAAGGGCAAAGCTCTGATATGAAATATTTGAGATTCATGGGTATACTGTGTCCAGATACCACTAAAACATCCTAAACACACTTTATTAAGATGTTGAGCCTGTGACTCAGTACTCAAGAATTTTCTTTTTCCTTAGTGCTTCTCAAAGGTTAGACTGGTGACTCAAGAGTTGACTCTGTTCACTACAGAGGTTGCATCATGCATCTCTTTCAGCAGGGCTTGTAATCCTGCGGCAACATTGACCCTTCTTTGGCTTGCATCAGTCCAGCATTAAGACAGAAATCATCATTTGACCACATTACAGCTTCTTTCATTTCAATCAAATGTTTTTATAGCGCAGTCCATTTCCATTAAAAAAAAAAACTCTTGATTTCAGCCTTATCCTTGATTAACAGAGTAACGTTTTGTAACTCTCCTTTTTGTAAAATTTAGAAAAGCGATACATGGCTAACTTCCAAAGGGAATTGAGTATATTGTGGTTTCATCTTTTTAAAACCAGACATTTTACATACATTTTCTAGTATATTCCAAAGCACAGTCACTTACGAATAGGAAAGTACATGGTCAAAACTAGCTTGCTGAACATTAAATGCCAAAAATAATATCCAGGTCAAGTTATCAATACTTAACTGTTAGACACTGTGCTAAAGACGTATGTGCATTATCTCTTTTTATCTTTAAGAAAGCAGTTTTTTGTAATCCCAGTATTTTGGGAGGCCGAGGTGGGCGGATCACGAGGTCAAGAGATCGAGACCATCCCGGCCAACATGGTGAAACCCAGTTTCTACTAAAAATACAAAAATCAGCTGGGTGTAGTGGCGCACGCCTACAGTCCCAGCTACTGCTACTCAGAGGATGAGGCAGGAAAATCACTTGAACCTGGGAGGCGGAGGTTCAATGAGCTGAGATCGCACCACTGCACTCCAGCCTGGCCACAGAACGAGACTCTGTCTCAAAACAAAAACAAAAACAAAAAGAAACAAACAAACAAGCATTTTTTTCTTACCCCTATTTTAGAGTGAAGGAATCTGAAGCCCCAGGAGGTAAAGAAACTTGCCCAGGAGATTGCACACCTAAGATAATGAGCCAGTATTTGAGCCTTGGCAGTTTGATTTTTAACCTCTATAGGTTGTCATCTTGAGCTTCAGATTTATAAGACTTAATTTTGGGTTTGTGCATGGTGGCTCAGATGTGTAATCCCAGCACTTTGGGAGGCCAAGGTGGGTGAATCACTTGAGGTCAGGAGTTCGAGACCAGCCTGGCCAACAGGGCAAAACTCCATCTCTAATAAAAATACAAAATTTGCTGGGCATGGTAGCACACGCCTGTAATCCCAGCTACTCGAGGGGCTGAGGCACGAGAACCACTTGAACCTGGGAGGTGAAAGTCACAGTGAGCCAAGATCGCACCACTGCACTCCAGCCTGGGCAACAGGGTGAGACTGTCTAAAAAGAAAAAAAAAACCTTACATTTTGTTTTAGGATATAGAGTAGTCACATATTTTGGGTTTTAAATTTAAAGTTTATAATTTTCATAGATATAGGGTCTAGCTACATTGACCAGGTTGGTCTCAAACTCCTGGCCTCAAGCAATCCTCCCACTTCAGCCTTCCAAAGTGTGGGAATTACAGGAATAAGCCACCACATCCAGCTCCAGTTACACATTTTGTAAATATTTTGATAACAGATGATATGCAAATATAAATTTTTATCCAGAAATTTAAACCAGCCCATTTCACTTGTGCTCCTATGGGTAAGAAAATTGCTTTCCAGGCTGGGCCTGGTAGCTCACACCTATAATCCCAGCACTATGGGAGGCCGAGGCAGGCGGATAACCTGAGGTCGGGAGTTCGAGACCAGCCTGGTCAAAATGGAAAACCCCGTCTCTACTAAAAATACAAAATTAGCCCAGCGTGGTGGCTCATGCCTGTAATCCCAGCTACTCGAGAGGCTGAGCCAGGAGAATCACTTGAACCCGGGAGGCGGAGGTTGAGGTGAGGCGAGATCATGCCATT
Organism: Gorilla gorilla gorilla; assembly: GCF_029281585.2. Lineage (NCBI taxonomy): Eukaryota > Metazoa > Chordata > Mammalia > Primates > Hominidae > Gorilla > Gorilla gorilla. Next base: position 121,611,772 of record NC_073237.2, read on the forward strand.
GCACTGCAGCCTGGGCAACAAGAGCGAAGCTCTCTCAAAAAAAAAAAAAAAAATTGCTTTCCATTTCCTACCTGATCTCAGAAAGCTGATTAAGCAGAGGTAAGACTTATTAGGATTGGATGTCATTTAGCTCTTAAATCTTCTTTTGTGGCCGTGCGCGGTGGCTCACGCCTGTAATCCCAGCACTTTGGGAGGCCGAGGCAGGTGGATCACGAGATCAGGAGATCGAGACCATCCTGGCTAACACAGTGAAACCCCGTCTCTACTAAAAATACAAAAAATTAGCCGGGCACGGTGGCGGGCGCATGTAGTCCCAGCTACTTGGGAGGCTGAGGCAGGAGAATGGTGTGAATCCAGGAGGTGGAGCTTGCAGTGAGCTGAGATCGCGCCACTGCACTCTAGCCTGGGCGACAGAGCAAAACTCTGCCTCAAAAATAAAAAGTAAAAAATAAATCTTCCTTTGTGAAAGAGGATTAATAATAAATGACAAGCATCCAGCAGGAAGAAAAAGGAAAGGACCTATGTAATTTACAAGTTTAATATTAACATTTAGATCCTGATAATTGAGAATTTTCCATATGTTTTGTTGGAGAGAACATTCAACTAGGTGATAGGGCACATAACTTTGACAAAAACCAATTTCTCAGAGCCACAGTTTTTTTTTTTTTTTGAGACGGAGTCTTGCTCTGTTGCCCAGGCTGGAGTGCAGTGGCATGATCTTGGCTTACTGCAGCCTCTTCCTCCCCAGTTCCAGCGATTATCCTGTCTCAGCCTCCTGGTAGCTGGGATTACAGGCGTACACCATCATGCCCAGCTAATTTTTGTATTTTTAGTAGAGATGGGGTTTTGCCATGTTGGCCAGGATGGTCTTGAACTCCTGACCTCAGGTGATCTGCCCGCCTCGGCCTCCCAAAGTGCTGGGATTACAGGTGTGAGCCACCACGCCCGGCCAAGCCTCAGATTCTTAATCTATTGAATGTCAGGAATTTCTGTCCTGCCTGTCTTACTGGACTGCTTCAAGGATCAAATGAGATATTGTATGTGAAAGTAGTGTGAAGGTTATAGAACAGTGGTAATGCCATTGCTAATCATAGAAATATAATGTGAGAAGAAATTTTAGAAGTAAGGCCAAGTGCAGCGGCTCATGCCCATAGTCCCACCACTTTGGGAGGGCGAGGTGGAAGGAAACTTGAGGCCAGGTGTTTGAGACCAGCCTGGGCAAAACAGAGAGATCGCCTCCTTCTGTGAAAATATTTAAAAATTAGCCAGTCATTGTGGTGCATGCCTGTAGTTCCAGATACTCAGAAAGCTGAGGTGGGAGGATCACTTGAGCCCAGGAGTTTGAAGCAGCAATGAGCAATGATTGTGCCACTGCACTCCAGCCTGGACAACAAAGGAAAACACCTCTCAAAAAATAAAAAATAAATGGTACATCTAATTATTCCTATATTGGTCACATAGATGTCTTTTTTTTTCTTTCGAGACAGAGTCTTGCTCTGTTGCCCAGGCTGGAGTGCAGTGGTGCAATCTCGGCTCATTGCAACCTCCATCTCCTGGGTTCAAACAATTCTCCTGTCTCAGCCTCCCGAGTAGCTGGGATTACAGGCACACACCACCACACCCAGCTAATTTTTGGATTTTTAGTAGAGACAGGGGTTTCACCATGTTGGCCAGGCTGGTCTCAAACTCCTGACCTCGTGATCTGCCCGCCTTGGCATCCCAAAGTGCTGGGATTACAGTTGTGAGCCATCTGCATCCAGCCCATATAGATGTCTTTATTAAGGTGCTAAGAATAATTTATTCACCCTTCATCAAACAACTCTCGAATAAAACAAAAGTGTCACCTTAACACCTGAGCCAGAAGCAATAGTAGGTATAAATCATGTATTTTATTTTTTTTGTACTTCTGAAACTACAATGTGCTATGCAATTAATTTCCTTCCTTGTCTTCAGTTTCTAAAAGTAAATTTATAATAGAGAACTTTCCCTTCTCCACATATACATAGAAATAGTGCATTTTCTATCACATTTTGTGCGTGTGTGCCGAAGGCATTTAGGAGGGCACACTGTATTAGATAGTGTAAAAGAGAGGCAAGACCATAGGATTTGGAAGCACTAAAACTATTTGAGTTCCAGTTGTGTTACTTACTGGCTGTGTAACTTATGGCAAGTCAATCTCTCTGAGGCTCTGTTTATGAGTGTGTAAAATGGATATAATTCTGCCACTTAACAAGGCTGGTTTTTGTTTGTTTGAGACAGGGTCTCACTTTGTCACCCAGGCTGGAGTGCAATGTTGCCATTATGGCTCACTGCAGCCACAACCTCCCAGGATCAAACCATCCTCTGGCCTCAGCCCCCCGAGTAGCTGGGACTACAGGCACACACCACCGCAGCCTACTAATTTTTGTATATTTTGTAGAGACAGGGTTTCACCATGTTGCCCAGGCTGGTCTTGAACTCCTGGGCTCAAGTGATCTGCTTGACTTGGCCTCCCAAAGTGCTGGGATTATGTGAGCCACTGTGCCTGGCCAAGACTGTTGTCATGATCAAGTAAGGTAATATACGGTATTAGAGATGTCCATGTAAACTTAAAAAGAAAAATAAGAACAACAGAAAAGAAATTAGGTAATATAAGTAAAAGTGAAGCTGGGTGTGATGGCACCCCCTGTAGTCCTAGCTACTCCAGAGGCTGAGGTAGGAGGATTGCTTGAGCCCAGGAGTTTGAGGCTACCCTGGGAGAAATAGGAAGACTGTCTCAAAAAGTGTTTAACTGGAAAGCACTTAATTTTATATAAAAAATGCTACTTTTATTTTTAAAATTTCTTTCTTTTATCTTGAGACAGGGTCTCCTTCTATTGCCCAGGCTGGTCTTGAATTGCTGGCCTCAAGCAATCCTCCTGCCTCAGCCTCCCAAAGTGCTAGGATTACAGGCATGAGCTACCACACGTGGCCAAAATACTACTTTTAATTTTTCTTCCTTCTGTCTTATAGTTTCCTTTGAAGTAAAATAAGCTGCAAAATATGAAGAGCTGGCCGGGCGCGGTGGCTCACACCTGTAACCCCAGCACTTTGGGAGGTCAAGGTGGGCGGATCACGAGGTCAGGAGATCGAGACCATTCTGGATAACATGGTGAAACCCCGTCTCTACTAAAATACAAAAAATTAGCCGGGCGTGGTGGCAGACACCTATAGTCCCAGCTACTCGGGAGGCTGAGGCAGGAGAATGGCGTGAACCTGGGAGGTGGAGCTTGCAGTGAGCCGAGATCATGCCACTGCACTCCAGCCTGGGCGACAGAGCGAGACTCCATCTCAAAAAAAAAAAAAAAAAAAAAAAGACGAGCTACCTGTATAGAATTTGATAATATTTGATATATCTTAAATTTAAATTGTTTTTCTTTTCTCATTTCTTTCCTTCCTCTTTTTTTTTTTTTTTTTAGAGATAGGGTTTTACTATGTTGTCCAGGCTGGTCTCCAACTCCTGGGCTCAAGCAATCTGCTTGCCACAGCCTTCCAAAGTGCTGGGATTGCAAGCATGAGCCATTGCACCTGGCCTTAAATTTAAAATTTTTTAAATAGTAAATGTATATACAAGGCATAAAATTCAAAGGGTCCAATAAGTCTCCCTGCCACTCAGTCCTCAGCCCTGTTCCCCTACACTGATAGAGGGAACCACCGTAACCACTTTCTTGTGGAGCCTTCTAGAAATGTTTTACTTTTTAATTGATTATTTTTTTTGAGACAGATCTCACTCTGTTGCCCAGGCTGGAGAGCAGTGGCTCAATCACAGTTCACTGCAGCGCCCATCTCCCAGGCTCAAGCAATCCTCTGTCTCAGCCTTCTGGGTAGCTGGGCCTACAGGTGTCTGCCACCACACAGCACTAATTTTTTTTTTTTTTTTTTTTGAGATGGAGTCTTGCTCTGTCGCCTAGGCTAGAGTGCAATGGCACAATCTTGGCTCACTGCAACCTCCATCTCCCAGGTTCAAGTGATTCTCCTACCTCAGCCAGATCCCAGCCTGTAGCTGGGATTACAGGTGCCTGCCATCGCATCCGGCTAATTTTTGTATTTTTAGTAGAGATGGGGTTTCACCATCTTGTCCAGGCTGATCTTGAACTCCTGACCTTGTGAACCACCCACCTCAGCCTCCCAAAGTGCTGGGATTACACGCGTGAGCCACCATGCCCGGCAATTTATTTTTTGTAGTAACAGGGTATAGCTATGTTGCCCAAGCTGGTCTTGAACTCCTGGCCTTAAACAATCCCCCTGCTTCACCCTCCCAAAGTGCTGGGATTATAGGCATAAGCTGCTGTGGCCAGTTTAGAAATGTTTTATTCACACACAATACGTGTGTGTGTGTGTTTTCCTGTTTTATTTATTTTATTTATTTATTTATTTTTATTTTTTGAGACAGAGTTTCACTTTTGTTGCCCAGGCTGGAGTGCAGTGGCTCTATCTCGGCTCACCGCAACCTCTGCTTCCCGGGTTCAAGCGATTCTCCTGCCTCAGCCTCCTGAGTAGCTGGGACTACAGGCGCCCACCACCATGCCCAGCTAATTTTTGTATTTTTAGTAGAGAAGGGGTTTCATCATATTGGCCAGGCTGGTCTCGAACTTTTGACCTTGTGATCTGCCCACCTTGGCCTCCCGAAGTGCTGGGATTACAGGCATGAGCCACCACACCTGGCCTATTTTATTTTTTGAGATGGAGTGCACTGGAATGATCACGGCTCACTGAAGCCTTGACCTCTTAGGCTCAAGTGATCCTCCTGCCTCAGCCTCCTGAGTAGCTGGGACCACAGGTGTGCACTACCATGGCCAGATAATTTTTAAATTTTATTTATTTAGAGACAACATCTCACTATGTTGCTCAGGCTTGAGTGCAGTGGCCAGATCATGGCTTACTGCAGCCTCAATCTCCTGGGCCCAAATGATCCTCCCACTTCATCCTCCCAAGTAGCTGGGACTACAGGCATGCGCCATCACCCCCAGCTAATTTTTTTTTATTTTTTGTAGAGATAGGGTTTCACTGTGTTGTCCAGGCTGGTCTTGAACTCCTAGGTTGAAGCAGTTCGCATGCTTCGGCCTCCCAAAGTGCTGGGATTATAGGCATGAGGCTCTGTGCCTGGCCATAATTTTTTCATTTTTTGTAGAAATGCTTTACTATGTTGCCAAGGCTAATCACAAACTCCCAGGCTCAAGCAATCCTCCTGCCTCTCAGCCTTCTAATGTGCTGGGATTACAGGCGTGAACCACCCCACTCGGTCTAGAAATGTTTTATTCATATAAAAAATGTAGGCCAGGCACGGTGGCTCATGCCTGTAATCCCAGCACTTTGGGAGGCCAAGGTGGGCGGATCACCCGAGGTCAGGAGTTCCAGACCAGCCTGGCCAAGATGGTGAAACCCTGTCTCTACTAAAAATACAAAAATTAGCCAGACATGGTTGCATGCGCCTGTAATCCCAGCTACTCAGGAGGCTGAGACAGGAGAAATGTTTGAACCTGGGAGTCAGAGGTTGCAGTGAGTCAAGATCACACCATTGCACTCCAGTCTGGGCAACAGAGCAAGACTCTGTCTCAAAAAAAAAAAATAATATATGTATATACACACACACACACACACACACACACACACACACACACACACGTGTATGTGTGTGTGTGTCTGAGTATATCCATGTTTTAATTTTTTTTAATTAATTTTTTTTTTGTGATGGAGTTTCACACTTGTCTCCCAGGCTGTAGTGCAGTAGCACGATCTTGGCTCATTGCAACCTCCACCTCCTGAGTTGGAGTGATTCTCCTGCCTCAGCCTCCCGAGTAGCTGGGATAACAAGCATGCACCACTACACACAGCTAATTTGGTATTTTTAGTAGAGATGGGGTTTCACCATGCTGGCCTGGCTGGTCTTGAACTCCTGACCTCAGGTGATCCACCTGCCTCGGCCTCCCAAAGTGCTGGGATTACAGGTAGGCCCACGCGCCCGGCCGTATCCATGTTTTAAAACCAGTGATGGAGCACTGAAGCATAGTGCATATATGGTTCTGTGTCTTTATTCAATTAACTGCATTTCTTGGAGATTGTCACAAATCAGTACCTGTGGAGCTGCTTTTTTTTTTTTTTTTTTTTTGAGATGGAGTTTTGTTCTGTTGCCCAGGCTGGAGTGCAATGGTGCGATCTCGGCTCACTGCAACCTCTGCCTCCTGGGTTCAAGCAATTCTCCTGCCTCAGCCTCCTATGTAGCTGAGATTACAGGTATGCACCACCAAGCCCGACTAATTTTTGTATTTTTAGTAGAGATGGGGGGGGGGGTCTCACTGTGTTGGCCAGGCTGGTCTTGAACTCCTGACCTCAAGCAATCCACCCGCGTAGGCCTTTCAAAGGGCTGGGATTACAGGTGTGCGCCACTGCGTCCAGCTGGAGCTGCCTTTTGTTGATATGTAAAGAGTAGCTACCCTTTATGTATGATGTGCCAGATGTTTTATTTTTAAATTTTATTTTATTATATATATTTTTGAGACGGAATCTCGCTCTGTTGCCCAGGCTGGAGTGCAGTGGTATGACCTTGGCTCAATGCAATCTCTGTCTCCTGGGTTCAAGTGATTCTCCTGCCTCAGCCTCCCGAGTAGCTGGTATTACAGGCGCCCGCCACCACGCCCAGCTATTTTTTTTTTTTTTTTGTATTTTTAGTAGAGACGGGGTTGGTTTCACCATGTTGGCCAAGCTGGTTTTGAACTCCTGACCTCAAGTGATCTAGCCACCTCAGCCTCCCAAAGTGTTAGGATAACAGGCATGAGCCACCGTGCCTGGCCACGCTGGATGTTTTAATTTTTTTTTTTTTTTTGAGATGGAGTCTTGCTCTGTCACCAGACTGGAGTGCAGTGGCATGACCTCGGCTCACTGCAACCTCTGTGTCCTGGGTTCAAGCAATTTTCGTGCCTTAGCAAGCTGGGACTACAGGCACGTGCCACCACACCCAGCTAATTTTTGTATTTTTAGTAGAGACGGGTTTCACCATGTTGGCCAGGATGGTCTCAATATCCTGACCTCGCGATCCACCCGCCTTGGCCTCCCAAAGTGCTGGGATTACAGGTGTGAGCCACTGGGCCTGGCCTTTTTTTTTTTTTTTTTTTTGAGACAGGGGTCAGAGCGCAGTGGTGTAATCTCAGCTTATTGCAGCCTTCTCCTCCTGGGTTCAAGTGATCTCCTGCCTCAGCTTCCCAAGTAGTTTTCTTTTCTCAAAAAAAGAAAAAAAAAGATACTAATTCTTTTTTTTTTTTTTTTGAGACAGAGTCTTGCTCTGTCACCCAGGCTGGAGTGCAATGGCGCAATCTCAGCTCACTGCAACCCCCATCTCCCAGGTTCAAGCGGTTCTCCTGCCTCAGCCTCCCGAGTAGCTGGGACTACAGGCGTGTGCCACTACACCCGGCTAATTTTTTTGTATTTTTTGTTAGAGATGAGATTTCACCATGTTGGTCAGGCTAGTCTCGAACTCCTGACCTCATGTGATCTGCCCACATTGGCCTCCCAAAGTGCTGGGATTACAGGACTTTGTAATCAGGACCATGCCCAGCCAAACTTTGTCTCACTATAGCTTTCTGATGTATTTATTTATTTATTTACTTATTTTTTAAATCTGTATACTCAGAGTGCTTTATGATGTCTTGATATCGTTTAGAACAAGTCCTTCCACATTGCTCTTCTTCTTCAGGAATGTTTCTGACTATTCTTGGCGTTTTGTATTTCCATGTAAGTTTTAGAATCAGTCTATCAAGTTCACAAACCAAACCTGTTACATATTGTTAAGTTAGAAAAAAAAAAAAGCAGGGCCTGGCGCGGTGGCTCACGCCTGTAATCCCAGCACTTTGGGAGGCCGAGGCAGGCAGATCACGAGGTCAGGAGATCAAGACCACCTTGGCTAACACGGTGAAACTGCTATCTCTACTAAAAATACAAAGTATTAGCCAGGCATGGTGGCAGGCACCTGTAGTCCCAGCTATTCAGGAGGCTGAGGCAGAAGAATCACTTGAATCCAGGAGGCGGAGGTTGGAGTGAGCCAAGATCTTGTCACTGCACTCCAGCCTGGGCAACAGAACAAGACTCCGTCTCAAAAAAAAGAAAAAAATATTGTAGGCTGGGCAAGGTGTGTTCCCAGTGCTTTATGATGCCAAGGCGTGAGGATCACTTGGGGCCAGGAGTTTGAGAGCAGCCTGGGCAAATAGCGAGACTCCATCTCTACAAAAATATAAAAATAAAATAATAATAATAATAGAATTAACCAAGCACAGTGGTGCACAGCAGTAGTCCCAGCTAGTAGACTGAGGCGGGAGTATCAGTTGAGCTCAGCAGTTTGAGGCTGCAATGAGCTACGATCACACCACTGCACTTCAGCCTGGGTGGAAGACGAAAACCCTGTCTCAAAAAAAAAATATAATAATAAATGGTATAGTACTATCATACTTTTGAGTAATCTGCTTTATTATTTTTTCTTTTTTTTTTTTTTTTTTTTGAGACAGAGTTTCACTCTTGTTGCCCAGGCTGGAGTGCAATGGCACGATCTCGGCTCACCACAACCTCAGACTCCTGGGTTCAAGCGATTCTCCTGCCTCAGCCTCCCAAGTAGCTGGAATTACAGGCATGCACCACCACATCCGGCTGATTTTTTTGTATTTTTAGTAGAGATGGAGTTTTGTTATCAGAAATAAAAAATTTCCATTTTGAAGTGAAAAATTAGGATACTTCAGTATGGCTGGGCACAGTGGCTCATGCCTGTAATGCTGGCACTTTGGGAGGCCGAGGCAGGCAGATCACTTGAGGTCAGGAGTTCAATACCAGTGTGGCCAATATGGTGAAACCCTGTCTCTACTAAAACTACAAAAATTGGCCAGGCATGGTGGTGCGTGCCTGAAATCCCAGGTACTCGGGGGGCTGAGGCAGGAGAATCACTTTAACCTGGGAGGCAGAGGTTGCAGTGAGCCAAGATCACTCCATTGCACTCCAGCCTGGGCAACAGAGAGATACTCTGTCTAAACCAAAAATAAATAAATAAATAAATAAAAAAGAAGGATACATCAGTACATCAGTATGATAAAATATTCAGGAACCATTAAAATTGCTAATTTTTGGATAGGAGGGGATGGAGGAAAAAATTGCTGATTTTTATGTTTTTCAAAAAGTAAATTATGTCCACTCCACTGCTTCACTTGAATAGCCTTAAAAAAAAAAAGTAAATTGTTAGTTTTTTCATCTACATCTTCTTTTTATTTAAACACCTGTTTATCTATTAGGACCTTATCAAGCTTGAAGATCTTTAAAAAGAAAAGTAATGCAAGAGAACAAAAAAGATTGTCAGTGAAAGATATATAATTGCATTAAGGTAAGACTTTTTTTTTTCCTTTCCTTTTTTTTTTTGAGACAGAGTCTCTCTCTTTCACCCAGGCTGGAGTGCAGTGGCACCATCTCGGCTCACTGAAATCTCCGTCTCCCAGGTTCAAGTGATTCTCCTGCCTCAGCCTCCTGAGTAGCTGGGATTACAGGTGCCCACCACCATGCCCGGCTAATTTTTGTATTTTTAGTAGAGACAGAGTTTCACCATGTTGGCCAGGCTGTTCTTGAACTCCTGACCTCAAGTGATCTGTCTGCCTTGGCCTCCCAAATTGCTGGGATTACAGGCGTGAGCCACTGTACCCGGCCAAGGTAAGATATTTCATATGTTATAATGAACGATGGGTTAAATTCAAATACAAGTAATATACCACTTTTTTTTTTTTTTTTTTTTTTTTTTTTTGAGACGGAGTCTTGCTCTATCGACCAGGCTGGAGTTCAGTGGCGCGATCTCGGCTCATTGCAAACTCCGCCTCCTGGGTTCACGCCATTCTCCCGCCTCAGCCTCCCGAGTAGCCGGGACTACAGGCACCCGCCACCGCGCCCAGCTGATTTTTTGTATTTTTAGTAGAGACGGGGTTTCACCGTGTTAGCCAGGATGGTCTTGATCAGGATCCTGACATCGTGATCCGCCCGCCTCGGCCTCCCAAAGTGCTGGGATTACAGGCGTGAGCCGCCGCGCCCGGCTGTAATATACCACTTTTATGTTGCATTAACATTACAGCTCCTGGGCCAGACATGGTGGTTCATACCTGTAATCCCAGCAGTTTGGAGTCTGAGCCATCAGTATTGCTGGAGCCCAGGAGTTCAAGACCAGCCTGGGCAACATAGCAACACCCTGTCTCTACAAAAAGTTAAAAAATTAGCCACGTGTATGGAGAGTGCCTCTAGTTCCAGCTACTTGGGAGCATGAGGCAGGAAGATCACTGGAGCCCAGGAGTTTGAGGTTGCAGTTAGCTATGATTGTGCCACTGCACTCCAGCCTGGGTGACACAGTGAGACCCTCTCTCTAAAAAACAAAAAACAGCAAAGAATTACAGCTCCTATCAGTTTGGATGTCCCTGGTACTTGTAGAAAAATAAGGATTACAGTAGACTTCATTTGGCTGAAGTGTTTGAGTTGCAGGATTCATAAGCCTGTTCTATAGGAGCCACTTTCCTCATTTTCAGTTTTCTCAGGTTTTTTTTTTTAATTTTTTTATTTTGAAATTTTTTTAGAGACTAAGTCTTGCTCTTTTGCCCAGGATGGAGTGCAGTGGTAAAATCATAGCTCACTGTAGCCTCAAGCTCCTGGGCTCAAGCGATTCTCCTGAGTCAGCATCTTGAATAGCTGGGATTACAGGTGAGAACCAGTGCACTCGGCCAGCTGATAATTTTAACTCCTTGCTAAATGTTGCAAAGCCATATGACTGTGAATACATTGCTAGGATCTTTGAAGAGTCTCCAGGCAAGTGAGGGCCCCTAAATCATAAGCTCCATCAGCTTCATGGATCTCAGTATTATTATTTCTGAGCCTGCCAGTGGGGGCCAGTGTAGGACCACCAATGATCCAGAACATGGACTATGGCTATGACAGGAACAAATTAATTGCTCCAAAGTGAAAAGTATTTTTTTAAGGAATACTTTCTACCACCTGGGTCTTACTGGATTTTTTTGCTTGCAGGATTCCTAGAGCTCTAACCTGGGAAACACAGCAAAACCTCATCTCTACAAAAAATAAAAAAGTTAGCCAGGCATGGTGGTGCGTGCATATGGTCCCAGGTACTCAGAAGGCTGAGGCAGGAGGATTGCTTGAGCCCCGCCCAGAAAGTAGAGGTTGCAGTGGGCTGTGATTACATCACTGCACTCTAGCCTGGGTGACAGAGGGAGACCCTGTCTCAGAATTTAAAAAAAAAAAAAAAAGAAAAGCTGGGTGTGGTGGTTCCTGCCTGTAATCCCAGCACTTTAGGAGGACGAGGCAGGAAGATTACTTGAGTCCAGGGGTTTGAGACCAGCCTGGGCAACATAGTGAGATCTTGTCTGTATAAAAAATAAAAAAATTAGCCAGGCACGGTGAAGGGACTTCGCATGTGTGAAGTTCCAGGTACTCTGGAGGCTGAAGTGGGAGGATGGCTTGAGCCAGGGAGGTTGAGGCTGCAGTAAGCAGTGATGGTGTCACTGAGCTTTAGCCTGGGTGAAAGAGCGAGATCCTGTCTCAAAAAGTAAATAAACAATGAAAACTATTTTAGAGTTTTTTAATGGTAAAATTATGATTTCTATTCATGTTATTGCTGTATTTACTTACTGCCTAGTTTATAATTTGCTTGACTCTTCCAGATGTGGCCCTAATCTTTCCACAGTCAAGTGTGTACTACTATTTCACAGCATTTTCCTTTCCAAACTGTGTGCCAAATAAATCGGGGTCTCCAACCCCAGAGCCGTGAACTGGTACCGGTCTGTGGCTTGTTAGGAATGGAGCGGCACAGGATGAAATGAGTGGTGGGTAAGTGAGCATTACCACCTGAGCTCTGCCTCCTGTCAGATCAGCAATGGCATTAGATTATCATAGGAGTGCGAACCCTATTGTGAACTGCGTATGCAAGGGGTCTAGGTTGTCCACTCCTTTTGGGAATCTAATGCCTAATTATCTGAGGTGTAACAATTTCATCCCGAAACCATCCCCCGACCTCCTCCACCCCCTACCACCATTTCCTGGAAAAACTGTCTTCCACAAAACCAGTCCCTGGTGCCAAAAAGGTTAGGGACTGCTGAAATAAAATCATGTCATAGGTGAAGTCCTTGTTTCTTCCCTTTTGTCTTCCTCTTTCTCTGTAATCTTTATTTCTTATGGCCTGTTTTTCTTTCTGGTATGGTTTGGTCTCACTTAACTCTCATATTTCTTTCCTAAGTGTAGATGTATTGTAACTTAAACAATGTTACTTTTCGGCCTTGATGGATGGCTCACGCCTGTAATCCCGGCACTTTGGGAGGCCGCCCGGCGAATCACCTGAGGTCGGGAGTTTGAGACCAGCCTGACCAACACGGAGAAACCCTGTCTCTACTAAAAATACAAAATTAGCCGGGCGTGGTGGCACATGCCTGTAATCCCAGCTACTTGGGAGGCTGAGGCAGGAGAATCGCTTGAACCTGGGAGGTGGAGGTTGGAGTGAGCTGAGATCCTGCCATTGCAATCCAGCCTGGGGGACAAGAGCAAAACTCCGACTCAAAAAAAAAAAAAAGTTACATTTCCCAAGGGTACATACATTTTAATTAGGATCTATTGAGAAACAGCCTCGAAATTCAAAAGAGGGGGTGTTGGACAAGCTGATCTCTGAGACTCTGCACTCCAATCATTCATTAAAAAACAAACAAGTGGGCCAGGCTCGGTGGCTCACGCCTGTAATCCCAGCACTTTGGGAGGCTGAGGTGGGCAGATCACCTGAGGTTGGGAGTTCGAGACCAGCCTGACCAACATGGAGAAACCCCGTCTCTACTAAAAATACAAAATTTGCTGGCGCAGTAGCTCACAACTGTAATCCCAGCACTTTGGGAGGCCGAGGCGGGCGGATCACGAGGTCAGGAGTTCAAGACCAGCCTGGCCAACATAGTGAAACCCTGTCTGTACTAAAAATACAAAAATTAGCCAGGGATGGTGGCGTGCGCTTGTAGTCTCAGCTACTCTGGAGGCTGAGGCAGGAGAATCACTTGAACCCCGGAGGCGGAGGTTATGGTGAGCTGATATCGCGCCATGGCACTCCAGCCTGGGCAACAAGAGCGAAACTCCATCAAAAAAAAAAAAAAATTAGCCGGGCATGGTGGCCCAAACCTGTAATCCCAGCTGTTCGGGAGGCTGAGGCATGAGAATTGCTTGAACCTGGGAGGCGGAGGTTGTGGTAAGCTGATATCGTGCCATTGTACTCCAGCCTGGGCAATAAGAGCGAAACTCTGTCTCAAAAAAGAAAAAGAAAAAGAAAAATTAGCCAGGCATGGTGTCGTGCACCTGTAATCCCAGCTGAGGATTAGGCATGAGAACTGCTTGATCCCAGGAGGTGGAGGTTGCAGTGAGTCGAGATCATTCCACTGCACTCCAGCCTGGGCAACAGAGTGAGACTCCATCTCAAACAAAACAAAACAAAACAAAAAACAAACAAGCGAGCCCAGCACAGCGGTGCAAGCCTGTGGTCCCAGGTACTCAGGAAGCTGAGGCATGAGGATCCCTTGAGCCCTCACAATAGCACCTGTGAATAGTTACTGCATTCTAGCCTGGGCAACATAGCAAGACCTATTTCTAAAACAAAAATGTAGACAAATAATTACATTCTAGGCAGTACGCCCAGTGGTGAATAAGATGGAGTCTGCGCCCTCAGGGACTATGTGTTGGTTTAAATTTTCGCCTCAAGTTAACGTTTGTGATTCAATATAAGTGATGAAGTTTGGGGGCCTTTGAGGGACCTGGGGATAAAGTGTTTTTTTTGTCCAGAAATACTTGCCAGAGGCCCCTTAAATCACTTGGCCATAGCATCTGCTTTCTTGGCTTACTTCTAAGACTGGCTGTGTACACATAGAAGGAAAAAGAACATTAAAAAAAATGTTTTGTGATTCTAAGGCAGAGTAGTTTAATAGAGTATGGAGTTGGGAGGCTGAAGAACTAAACTCTACACAAGGTCCAGTATGAATTTTGTGACTATGAACAAGTAACTTCATATCCTTCTATGTCAGGGAAGACTGAGTTGTGTAGTGGAAAGAAAGGGGCTTTGGACAGAGTTTACTGTGTATTCATCCATTCATTTAAAAAACAAAAAACAAACATTACATTCTAGGCAGTATGCCAGGTTCTAGGGAGACAGTGATCTGCCCTCAGTGAGTACTACTTATTGATTTTGAGCAAATTTTCACCTCTTGAGTTTACTTTCCCATGTGTAAAAGGGATGAAAATAATACCTATTCCATATTTCCCAAGAATCACTATTGTAGCGATCCATAGTTCTAGCAGGAGATTTGAATTCCTTGAGTGTGCTGACTGGAAAAAAAAAAAGAAAATTGCTTGTTAGTTCAAGTTCTTCATTTGTAGGTGACAGAACAGGGCTCAGAAGATTAACTGACCATTCTAGTTCCTTTTTTACTTCTCACATGCAATGCAGCTTCCCTGAAGATTCTTTTGCAACTTTTGGGGCCTCTCCTTCCCTTCCTCCCTGGCCTGGGTGCTCCAGCCTACCCAGACGCAGTGTTCCAGAGCCCACTGTGAATGTGGTTTTGCTAAGGCTGAGTTCTTCCTTAGCAGTCCACGAATGCGATCTCTTGTCTTGAAATCCAGCCATCCAGTAACTCCTAACTGTCACCTCTTCCATAAGGTCATGACCCCTCGACTTGAAAAGGCCATTCTCTCTGAGAATCTCAGAATGCTTTGTACCTTGGCTTATTATGATGATCCTTAATCTGTGGCAGTTTCATCCCACCCTAGATTGTAGATTGTATCCTCTTGCTTATTTCTTTTCTTTTTTCTTTTTTTCTTGAGACAGAGTCTCACTCTGTCGCCCAGGCTGGAGTGCAGTGGCGCGATCTCCACTCACTGCAAGCTCCGTCTCCCGGGTTCACGCCATTCTCCTGCCTCAGCCTCCCGTGTAGCTGGGACTACAGGCGCCTGCCACCATGCCCGGCTAATTTTTTGTATTTTTAGTAGAGACAGGGTTTCACCGTGTTAGCCAGGATGGTCTCGATCTCCTGACCTCGTGATCCGCCCGCCTTGGCCTCCCAAAGTGCTGGGATTACAGGCGTGAGCCACTGCGCCCGGCCTCCTCTTGCTTATTTCATGCCAGCGGTGCATTGAGTAATGTCTTGTAACAGAGCTGATTGAATTCCTGAATGAGTTGAATGGCAGCACGATAGCAATAACATCTGACCAGCCTACCATAGGTGGTTCTATTACTACCTATGTAGTCATAAAACAAGGCAATAAATATGAAGCAATTCTGTCAATGTTGTTGTTGCTGTTTTGTTTTGAGACAGGTTTCACTCTGCTGCCCAGGATGGAGTTCAGTGGCATGATCACAGCTCACTGCAGCCTTGACCTTTTTGGGCTTGGTGATCCTCCCACTTCAGCCTCCCTAGTAGCTGGGACTACAGGTGCACGCCACCATGCCTCGCTGATTTTTGTATTTTTTGTAGAGTTGGGGTTTCACTATGTTGCTCAGGCTGGTCTTGAACTTCTGGGCTCAAGCAATCCTCCTGCCTTGGCCTCGCAAAGTGCTAGGATTATAGGCATTTGCCACCATGCCCCTAAAGGTGACATCAAGAGAGGTGAGTAGATGGAAAGCAGTTTGGGAGTTGATTGACATTTGAAATAGCTGGGGAAATGATTATTACTTTTTTCCTTTTTTTGCCTGGAGACTCCCAGTATTGGAGGATATAATCATTGTTCTCAATTTTTTGAAGATCTGTCAAGTGGAAGACATTCTGTATTGCTCCAGGCAGCCTAACTACCAGCAATGGAAGGAAATAAAGGGAAACAGATTTCAGCTCAGCAGGAGGCAGAACTTTCTAACATTTAGAGCTGTCCAACAGTGGAGCAGGCTGCATTACTTGAGGGAGTGAGCTCCCTGAAATTTGAACTGTTGAACAGGAAGATGACCATCTGGCTGAATGTACAGGAGGGAATTCCTGCCTGGGCAGCAGTTGCACTAGTGACCTTTAAGCAGGTGTCTTCCAATTTTAAGGTTTCTAGACTGTTCAACTCAGCTAACTTGACCTCTGAATATATGAGTTATGGTGTTACAAAAATTATTAGACAGTTCATTTATTGACTTACCTAAAATAACTGCATGGTGAAGTTTATGATAAGCAAGATTTTAGAAACTGAGAAGTGGGAAGGCAGGTTTTACACTGAAAATCCAGATACCATCCAAACCAATTAATGGCACTTAGAACAAAAGGGAAGGGAGGGGCCGGCAGCGGTGGCTCACGCCTGTAATCCCAGCACTTTGGGAGGCCGAGGCGGGCGGATCACGAGGTCAGGAGATCGAGACCATCCTGGCTAACACGGTGAAACCCCGTCTCTACTAAAAACCAAAAAATTAGCCGGGCGTGGTGGCGGGCGCTTGTAGTTCCAGCTACTTGGGAGGCTGAGGCGGGAGAATGGCGTGAACCCGGGAGGTGGAGCTTGCAGTGAGCCGAGATTGAGCCACTGCACTCCAGCCTGGGCGACAGAGCCAGACTCCGTCTCGAAAAAAAAAAAAAAAAGGGAAGGGAGGTTTGTAAGTAGTGTGTGCGTATGTGTGAGAGAAACAGAGAAGAGAGACAGAGAGTCATTCATGCGAATAATGTGTCCTGGGCAACTGAGCGTTGTCACAGAAAGCATAAAACGCTCTACATTTTTGCTTTACACATACTTGCTCAGTCGGATTCTTCACGTCCAGCATTACTGCAGGCGGAAACCAGGGCCCAGGCCTGGTGAACAACCTTCCGGAAGACGATTCCGGACCAGGACACCCACGACCGCCTCAGGGGGCAGCTGACCTAGGGCTGCCTAAGGCGGAAGTGGGAGCCCCTAGCCGCCCGGGCGGAACTACAGCTCCCAGGGGCCACCGCGGCGCTGCGCACGCGCGTTGGCGTGGCGGCAGCGCCGCTGCAGGACGCAGGGAAGCCAACAGGCGAGTGGCGAAGGTGGTGGCAGCGGCGGCGGGGGCAGTCACCGGCTAGGGCGACGGCTCCGAGGCCGAGTGGCGGTCCGACAGAGTCCTCCGTGTCCTCCTCCGCATGAGCCCCTTGGTGAGTACGCGTCCCGATTTAGTCCACGCGCTGTGCGCGGCTCCCTGCCTCGCGGCCGGGTTGCTCCGGCCTAGGGCCGCAGCCTGTCTCTGACTGCCCGGCCGTCAGGTCCAACTGACCCCGGGGTCCTGGGCTCTTCCCGTCAGTGTCGGGCGAGGTGGGGGTCGGGGGACACTGGGTTAGACCCAGGGGAGAGATGTGGCGGCGTGCAGGAGCCAGGGCGGCCTGGGGCTGAGGAGAGAGAGAGACGCGTGGGGGATGGGATGGGAAGGGACAGGAGGACCGCGGGGCGGCCTCGGGTGGGGGCCAGAGACGAGAGGCCCGGCAGGTAGGGAACTGAGTATAGGAGGCGAGAACGAAATGGAATATCTTCTGAGTGTCGCTGATAAAGGTGTCGTGCTGCAGGGAAGCTTGACAAGCTGGACACACGGGTCTGGGGGCAGCCCACCTAACACAGACACTCACTATACTTGGCATCTTTCCACTTGCTGTCGGAGGTCTGAAAGTGAGGGAGCTGTTGGTTGTTTCCATCCCTTTTCTTTTAACTTCACCTTTTATTGACTGGCAAAATTGTAATGAGTGCTGGCTAGGCAAACCACAGAAGTACACCCAGGGTTCTGTGTATAAATGTGCATAAAAACAGGGAGACATAGTGATAGGTTCAGATGAGAACTAGGTCAAAGGAGGAATCAGTGTTTTTATTTTTAAATTTATGACGAAAATCAGTTCTGAGCAGGACTTTGAACTAGAGAGGGGTTTTAAACTGGAGTTCATTGATGGATAGAATTAGAAGGGTCCTTTCACTAGAAGGAGGATAAAATGACATCATTATTTTTATTGACTGCTAACTGAAACTTATTATTTCCTTCAGTTACGAATGTGGACAACAAGCCAGAGTAGCATTAGCAGCGCCTATGACTTTGTGATCAATAAAAATTACGGATATTTTTGCATCATGTTTACAGTTGCAGATAGCTCAGAATATCATTTATGGTTATCACTTCTTTGAATTTCTGGTGTTACTAGACCCGCCGTTAGACATTGTTATTTAATGTGATAATAAGGCTGTACATATATTATGACCATATTAGTTTGTTGTTTTGCTAATATTTCCATATAATTGGTTTCCCTTGTAATCACATGTATTTAATTATGCACTTAAAAGAAATGTGAGAAAGGGACCATAGGCTTCACCAAACTGCCAATGAGGTCCATGCACAAAAAGATTAAGAACTCCTGAAATACTTTGGGAGGCCGAGGCGGGCGGATCATTGAGGTCAAGAGATCGAGACCATCCTGGCCAACATGGTGAAACCCCATCTCTACTAAAAATACAAAAATTAGTTGGGTGTGGTGGCCCATGCCTGTAATCCTGGCTACTTGGGAGGCTGAGGCAAGAGAATCACTTGAGCCCGGGAGGTGGATATTGCAGTGAGCCAAGATCACGCCACTGCACTCCAGCCTGGCAACAGAGCGAGACTCCGTCTCAAAAAACAAAACAAAACAAAAAAACTCCTGAAATAGAAAATAAGGTTTTTTGGATTTATAAGTCTACTTAGAAGAACTGTTGTTTTTTTTTTTTGTGGTTGTAAGTTTATTCAATGCAAAAGAATCCTCTTCAGTTTTACTGAGGTGGCTGACCACGTCCACAACCAAATCCGTCTCTAAACTGGAATTCGGCTGCTGACCCAGCCCCAGCCTCAGCTTTCTTGTCAGCACTAAGTGGCACAGCACTCCGTCTGTAGGTATCTCTGTCAGCTTCCCCTCTTGTGAGTCTCGCAGGTCACTCACCCTCCAGACCTTTAGGCTGAGGCCTGCCGGTCTCTGGACGGCTATGGCGTAGGGTAGCAGGTACACTCTCCGGGGGCAGATGAAGGTAATCCCGGAGATACTGGATACCCTCATTGGTAAGGTACCAGTAGAAATGTCTCCAGGCAAACTGTTCCTTCATGTAGCCTTGAGACTTGAGAGACTGCATGGCCTTCATGACATGAAGGTTGGGCACGTTCTTGTCTGCCAGCTCTGGGTGCTTAGGCATGTGGACATCCTTCTTGGCCACCATGACTCCCTCCTTAAAAAGGAGTTCATAAATGGCAATCTGGTTCTTTAGAAGAACATTTGAATCATTGAAGGCAGACAGGATGACAGTGTAGACGAAAGAGAATTTCATAATCAGGGAGATAAAAAATTTGGATGGGATCAGGGTAGTCTTTTTTTTTGTTTTGTTTTGAGACGGAGTCTGGCTCTGTTGCCTAGGCTGGAGTGCAGTGGCATGATCTCCGCTCACTGCAACCTCAGCTTCCTGGGTTCAAGCGATTCTTGTGCCTCAGCTTCCTGAGTAGCTGGGACTACAGGCACCAGCCACCACGCCTGGATAATTTTTATATTTTTAGTAGAGGCAAGGTTTCACCATGTTGGTCAGGCTGGTCTCAAAGTCGTGACCTCAGGTGATCCGCCTGCCTCAGACTCCCAAAGTGCTGGGATTACTGATGTGAGCCACCGCGTCCTGCCCAGAGTAGTCATTTTGAAAGAATAGACCATAGATATTTCATTCAGGGTAATGGGGAATGAACAAAATAATCGGAAGAAGAAAGAAAAGTGAATATGTTGGCCTTTAAATTTTCGTATTAAGGCACCTCCCCAGTTCCAAGGGATTGCAGCTCTGTAAGCTCTAATGTAAGCCTGAGAAAAGAAATTTTGCTGTTTGCTGGTTTTCTTTAAATCATGGAGGTGGATTTTTTTTTTTTTTTCCCTGAGATGGAGTCTCAGGCTGTCGCCCAGGCTGGAGTGCAGTGGCGCGATCTCAGCTCACTGCAAGCTCCACCTACCGGGTTCATGCCATTCTCCTGCCTCAGCCTCCCAGGTAGCTGGGACTACAGGTGCTGCCACCATGCCTGGCTAATTTTTGTATTTTTAGTAGAAATGGGGTTTCACCACGTTGGTCAGGCTGGCCTCGAACCTCCTGACCTTAAGTGATCTGCCCGCCTTGGCCCCCCAGAGTGCTAGGATTATAGGCGTGAGCCACCGCACCTGGCCATCTTACATTTTTTAAAAGACAGAAAATTATTTCCCAGCACTATGTTGTGCTTTTGTGAGCATTTGGTTTCATATGGGGACTAATCATTCTTAGTACATGCTGCCATATAGGTTTGACTATTCTTCATTTTGTATGATGTAATAAAAGGGAAAGTCTGTAAGTGAAGTTCTTGTTTTGCTGAGGTTCTTTTACCTTTTACTGTGTGATCCTAGGTTGTTTTATTTCTCTTCATTCTTCTTCCTTCTTTCTTCTTCCTTCTTTTTTTCTGAAACAAGGTCTTGCTGCATTGCCCAGGCTGGACTTGAACTCCTGGACTCGAGTGATCCTCCTGCCTCAGCCTTACCAAGTAGCTAGGACTATAGGTCGGCACCACCACGCCTGGCATTGTTTCTTTTTCTGTTCTTCTTTTTGAGAGGGAGTCTTACTCGTCTCCCAGGCTGGAGTGCAGTGGTATAATCTTGGCTCACTGAAACCTCTGCCTCCCGGGTTCCAGCGATTCTCCTGCCTCAGTCTCCCTCCTGGGCTGGGACTACAGGCGGGTGCCACGATGGCCGGCTAATTTTTGTATTTTTTAGTAGAGACGGGGTTTCACCATATTGGCCAGGCTGGTCTTGAACTCCTGACCTCGTGATCTGCCCGCCTTGGCCTCCCAAAGTGCGGGAATTACAGACCGCACCCAGCTGCATTGTTTCTTAATTGCTCTCTTATTCAGTATGTTGAGGGCCACAAATTTGCTTCTGTCAAAATGAAAGCAAAGGAGCTCTAGAAAGGGGTATTGGTGCTAAAATTAACATTGAATTATAATCAGTATAACTGATTAGTAATCAAGGAAGTGAAAGCCAAAATAAGTGAAAGTGCATCAGACTGAGATTTCAGATTGATAACAAATCTAATGTTTTTCACATCAGATTGATAAAAAAAATTTTCATGTCTGGGCTGGGTGCAGTGGCTTACGTCTGTAATCCCAGCACTTTGGGAGGCCGAGATGGGCGGATCACCTGAGGTTATGAGTTCGAGACCAGGCTGGCCAACATGGCAAAACCCCGTCTCTACTAAAAATAAAAAATTAGCTAGGTGTGGTGGCGCATGTCTGTAATCCCAGCTACTTGGGAGGTTGAGGCAGGAGAATCCCTTGAACCCGGGAGGTGGAGCTTGCGGTAAGCCGAGATCGCGCCACTGCACTCCAGCCGGGGCGGCAGAGCCAGACTCCACCTCAAAAAAAATTTTTTTGGCCGGGCGCGGTGGCTCACGCCTGTAATCCCAGCACTTTGGGAGGCCGAGGCGAGTGGATCACGAGGTCAGGAGATCGAGACCATCCTGGCTAACACGGTGAAACCCCGTCTCTACTAAAAATACTAAAAAATTAGCCGGGCGTGGTGGCGGGCGCCTGTAGTCCCAGCTACTCGGGAGGCTGAGGCAGGAGAATGGCGTGAACCCAGGAGGCGGAGCTTGCGGTGAGCCTGGCTAATTTTTTGTATTTTTAGTAGAGGCGGGGTTTCACTGTGTTAGCCAGGATGGTCTTGATATCCTGACCTCGTGATCTGCCCACCTCGGCCTCCCATAGTGCTGGGATTACAAGTGTGAGCCACC
The DNA here is from genome assembly GCF_029281585.2 of Gorilla gorilla gorilla. NCBI lineage: Eukaryota > Metazoa > Chordata > Mammalia > Primates > Hominidae > Gorilla > Gorilla gorilla. The sequence goes on from NC_073237.2 coordinate 121,633,522, forward strand.
GCACCCGGCCAAAAAAAAAATTTCATGTCTGACGATATCAAATGTTGGTGAAGATGTGGCAAAAATGGTAATTTTGAAACTACTGGCCAGGCGTGGTAGCTCATGCCTATAATGTTAGCACTTTTGGAGATTGAGGGCCACTTGAGTCCTTGAACCCGGGAGTTCAAGACCAGCCTGGGCCACAAAGTGAGACCCCTGTCTCTATTAAAAAAAAAAAAAATTATAAAAAAAAAAAAAAAAAGAAACTGCTGCCGGTTACTGTTAGGAGGAGAAAAAAAAAACTGTTGGTTGAGTGTAAACTGGTATAGCTGCTTTTGAAGACAGTATTTGCAGCCCTTAGTAAAGTTGAAGATAGGTGTACTCTATAATTTCACGTCTATAAGGGATTACGAATGGGAGGTAGTGGCAAAGGGGATGATATCTATAATTTTTTTTTTTTTTTGAGGTGGAGTTTTGCTCTTGTTGCCCAGGCTGGAGTGCAAATGCGTGATCTCGGCTCATTGCAATCTCCGTCTCCCGGGTTCCAGCATTTCTCCTGCCTCAGCTTCCCGAGCAGCTGGGATTATAGGCATGCACCACTATGCCCGGCTAATTTTTATTTTATTTTATTTTATTTTTTTAGACGGAGTCTCGCTCTGTCGCCCAGGCTGGAGTACAGTGGCGTGATCTTGGCTCACTGCAAGCTCTGCCTCCCGAGTTCACACCATTCTCCTGCCTCAGCCTCCCAAGTAGCTGGGACTACAGGTGCCCGCCACCACGCCCAGCTAATTTTTTGTATTTTTAGTAGAGACGGGGTTTCACCATGTTAGCCAGGATGGTCTTGATCTCCTGACCTTGTGATCCACCTGCCTTGGCCTCCCAAAGTGCTGGGATTACAGGTGTGAGCCACCGTGGGCAGCCCGTTATCTATAATTTCTTTTGAGGATATCTATACTTTTTTTTTGAGACTAGACACTACTGTGACAACAGTTAATTCTGGGAGGCAGAATATACGTGCTAAATTATTATTTGTATCTTTCCCTATTTTCTGCTGTTCATTTTGTTTTTTTCTTTTTGTTTGTTTTTTGAGACAAGAGTCTTGCTCTGTGGTCCAGGCTGGAGTGCGGTGGCGCCATCTCAAGTCACTGCAACTTCCCCCTCCTGGGTTCAAGAGATTCTCCTGCCTCAGCCTCCTGAGTAACTGGTACTATGGGCACGTGCCACCACACCTGGCTAATTTTTTGTATTTTTAGTGGAGATGGGGTTTCACCATGTTGGCAAGCCTGGTCTTGAACTCCTGACCTAAAGTGATCCGCCTGCCTCGGCCTCCCCAAAGGGCTGGGATTATGGGCATGAGCCACTGTACCCGGCAGGCTTTGTTTTTTTGTAATCCATAACTTCTAAATATTGTTTTTGCAACTCTTTGAAAAATTGTAAGCCTACAGAAGGGTTGTTCAGTAAACATTCATATACCCTTCACCTAGATTTGCTGTTAACATTTTGCCATATTTACTTTACACATAGAAGATGCACATTTTACTTTGGGAATCCGAGACAGTCAGATTACTTGAGCCTAGGAATTTGAAGTTTGAGGCAAGGTCTTGCTCTGTTGTCTAGGCTGGAGTTCAGTTGCGCTATCAGGGATCATTGCAGTCTCGACCTCCTGGGCTCAAGCTGTCCTCCCACTTCAGTCTCCTGAGTAGGTTGGGATGTGCTACCACACCCGGTTAATTAATTTTAGTTTTTATTTTTTGAGATGGAGTTTCACTCTTGTTGCCCAGGCTGGAGTACAATGGCACAATCTCAGCTCATAGCAGTTTCTGCCTTCTGATTCTCCTGCCTCAGCCTCGCGAGTAGCTGGGATTACAGGCATGTGCCACCATGCCCAGCTAATTTTGTATTTTTAGTAGAGACGGGGTTTCACCATGTTGATCAGGCTGGTCTTGAACTCCTGACCTCAGGTGAACTGCCCGCTTCGGCCTCCCAAAGTGCTGGGATTACAGGGGTGAGCTACCATGCCTGACCAATTAAAAAAAAAATTTTTTTTTTATTGGGGAGACAGGATCTCCCTATGTTCCTCAGGCTGGTCTCAAACTCCTGGGCTCAAGCAATCCTCCCACCTTGACCTCCCAAAGCTTTGGGATTACAGGCGTGAGCCACTATGCCTAGCTGCTAGAATTTAAAATAAACTTTATTCGGCCAGGCACAGTGGCTCACACCTGTGATCCCTGCATTTTGGGAGACCGAGGCAGGTGGATCACCTGAGGTCAGGAGTTTGAGACCAGCCTGGCCGACATGATGAAATCACATCTCTACTAAAAATACAAAAAATTAGCTGGGCGTGGTGGCTCGCGCCTGTAATCCCAGCTACTCAGGAGGCTGAGGCAGGAGAATCGCTTGAACCCAGGAGGCTGGGGTTGTAGTGAGCCGAGATCACGCCACTGCGCTCCAGCTTGAGCAACAAGAACAAAACTCTGTCTCAAAAAAAAAAAAAACAAAAAACAAACAAACAACGCCCCCCCCCCCAAAAAAAAACAAGAACTTTATTCTACTGGTGCTTTCTTAGCCACCGTCACAATGTTGTCACTTCTCACTTTACGCAGCTGGCTCCACTGAGGGTTTGTGAGCTGGTCTCCAGTGATGGCACATAGTTCTTATTACCTTACACGGTAACACTACCTGATCATGGCGTTCTGGAAATTGTGACAATATGTACTGATCTTTTGTTGGTGCAAGTAACAGTACAAAACTTGCTGCTCTGTAAATGTATGCTTCAGTTTCATTAGTTTATTTGGAATAATTACCCCTAACATTGTTTTTTTTTTTTTTTTTCTAGACAAGGTCTTGGTCTGTCATGCAGGCTGGAGTGCAGTGACGCTATCACAGCTCACTGCAGCCTCCACCTCCCTGTCTCAAGAGATTCCCTGCCTCAGCCTTCTGAGTAGCTGGGACCACAGGCACATGACACCATGCTTGGCTAAGTTGTATTTTGTGTTTCATTTTTGTTTGACCAGACGAGTTTTAAATACAAGTTTTGTAGTTTTTGTAGAGGTGCCCACACTGGTCTCGAACTCCTGAGTTCAAGTAGTTCATCTGCCTCGGCCTCCCAAAGTACTGGGATTACAGGCATGAACCACTGTGCCCAGCTACTTGTAATGTTTGTAGGTAGTTTAATAGCGAAAGTAGGTACATTCCAGTGATAAGACATTCAGTTTATTATTTTTTCCTTTTTCCTTTTTTTTTTCTTTAGGGGTAAGTGTACTGGAGAGAGTTGGTTATACATTCTAGGAATCTCAAAGGTAAAGTGTGATTTAAAAATTTTTTTTTAAAATAATTTTTTTAAGTTTGCCTACAGCTACAAATTTATAAGTTTTATGTAAGTGGAATCCTTTTTTTTTGAGACATATTCTCACTCTGTCATCAGAGTGCAGTGGTGCCATCATAGCTCACTGAAGCCTCAAACTCCTGGCCTGAACAGGGCGATCCTCCTGCCTCAGCCTCCTGAGTAGCTGGGAATACAGGAGCATGCCACTGTGCCCAGCTGAGTCCTTCTTATTTGCTTTGGACAGACTAGTACTTGAAAAAATAATTTTCAAATGTTTAGTTGAGTGTTTTTTTTTCCTTCAACTTTTGGGAGGCTGTTTTTTTGTCATACATATTTCCTTCTCTGGAGTTAATTTTCTGTTAAGAAGGATTTCAGTTATGTATTTTTTACACTTGAACTGCCTAAACTTGTGCTTGGATAGAATTATTTTCAACTTTAACTCCTTAAGTAATCGTTTTCAGGATATTTTAGTTTTTGTTCTTGTTTTTTTGTTTTTTTTTTTTTTTTGAGTTGGAGTCTCGTTCTGTCGCCCAGGCTGGAGTGCAGCTTCCCGAGTAGCTGGGATTACAGGTGCTACCATGCCCTGCTCATTTTTTATATTTTTAGTAGAGACAAGGTTTCACCATGTTCGCTAGGCTGGTCTTGAACTTGTGACCTCTGGTGATCCACCCACTGTGCTGGGATTACAGGCATGAGCCACCATGCCTGGCTTTTTTTTTTTTTTTTTTTTTTTGGAGACAGAGTCTCACTCTGTCGCCCAGGCTAGAGTACAGTGGCATGATCTCTGCTTACTGCAACCTCTGCCTTCCAGGTTCAAGTGATTCTCCTGCCTCAGCCTCCCTGGTAGCTGGGATTACAGGTGGCTGCCACCATGTCCAGCTAATTTTTTTTATTTTTAGTAGAGACGGAGTTTTACCATGTTGGCCAGGCTGGTCTTGAACTCCTGCTCTCAAGTGATCTGCCCGCCTTGGCCTCTGGAAGTGCTGGGATAGGCGCAAGCCACCATGCTTGGGCAAATGTTTTAATTTGTAAAGGAACTAGGACCAATAATTTTTTTTACTGTATACACATTTTAGAATAAGTTTTAGGCACCTAGCTGTTTGATTTCTGGTAACTAAGATTATAGTCAGTTAAACTTTACTGCTGGCCAGGCATGGTGGCTCATGCCTGTAATCCTAGCACTTTGGGAGGCCGAGGTGGGCGAATCACTTGAGGTCAGGAGTTTGAGTCCAGCCTGGCCAACATGGAGAAACCCCGTCTCTACTAAAAATACAAAAATTAGCTGGGTGTGGTGGCGCACACCTGTAGTCCCAGCTACTTGGGAGGCTGAGGCAGGAGAATTGCTTGAACCTGGGAGGCAGAGTTTGCAGTGAGCTGAGATTGTGCCCCTGCACTCCAGCCTGGGTGACAGAGCTAGAGTCTGTCTCAAAAAAACAAAAACAAAAGAATCTTTCCTTCTTTATGCTTACCTATATTTTCTAACTTTTCTGGATATGTTTCAATATGTATTATGATTTTGTAAAAAATTTCAGAAGGGTGGTTATTTTTTGTTTCAAAGCTGAAACCCAGTTTAAAACTCTAATACAGTGGTCAGAGGAAGTGGTGAATATCTTGATACTTCAGTTTCTAATATTTGATATATATATAAGTGAATGGTTGAGGCCGGGCGCAGTGGCTCACGCCTGTAATCCCAGCACTTTGGGAGGCTGAGGCGGGTGGATCACCTTAGGTCAGGAGTTTGAGACCAGCGTGACCAACATGGAGAAACCCTGTTTCTGGTAAAAGTACAAAATTAGCCAGGTGTAGTGGCACATGCCTGTAATCCCAGCTACTCAGGAGGCTGAGGCAGGAGAATCGCTGGAACCTGGGAGTGGGAGGCAGAGGTTGCGATGAGCCGAGATCGTGCCATTGCACTCCAGCCTGGGCAACAAGAGCGAAACTCCATCTCAAAAAATAAAAAAGAATGGTTGAGTGAAGGACTTAACAGACTACATAGGGGTTTCTATAAATTTTTTTTTTTGAGTTTGAAGATGAACCAGATACCTGATAAATGCTTGTGTCTGAAAGAAAAGTATAAAAGTATAATTTAATTCTAATACTCTGTGTGTGTGTGTGTGGCCAAAATTATGTTTTTGTATACCTTTTTTTGTAAGCCATTTAAAAAATACAGGCTTTAAACATACTCTTGGAAGTGTATAAACAGATACTGTGTCTGCTTGTTAATCTAAGATGTCTGTCCGAAAAGGTGCTTGCTTGGTCTTGCTCCCTTATAATGCCGGTACACCCACGCTGGAGACTAGTAGAAAGCATGTTGTCAGACGTGTTTAGTTCTTTTTTTTTTCCTTACCAACTTATGTGTTATTATTTATTTTCTGTGAATCTTTGGAAGGATTAAACCCACATGGTTTTTCTATCAGAAAAAAGACAAAACAAAATTAGTCAAGGCATATTAGTCTTTTTCCTTTTTCCTAGGATCAGAGTGTAGTAATATCCTGCCAATCTTAATTTTAACAAATACTTATATTTTTCGGACTTAGATTAACTTATTTTTTTATTTTTTATTTTTTGAGACAGACTCTTGCTCTCTTGCCCAGGCTGGAGTGCAGTGACCTGATCTTGGCTCACTGCAACCTCTGCCTCCCGGGTTCAAGCGATTCTCCTGCCTCAGCCTCCCGAGTAGCTGGGATTACAGGCACCCACCACCACACCTGGCTAATTTTTGTATTTTTAGTAGAGACGTTGTTTCACCGTGTTAGCCTTGCTAGTCTTGAACTCCTGACCTCAAGTGATCCACCTGCCTCGAGTACTGGGCTTACCCACCGCACCTGGCCCTCCTTTCACTTTCTGATGCAGAATTCTAATCTATCCCTTTGTTTTACTTGTGTTATTTATATTTACTTACTTCCATTATCTTGGCTACTTTACAGAAATGCATTAGGTCTAAAAGTTATAACATTTAAGGCTGAATTGCCAAATGTTTAAAAATATAGATTTCTGTACCAGAAAAACTTTGGAAAAACTACATTAATTCTTTTTTTTGAGATGGAGTTTCACTCTATCTCCCAGGCTGAAGTGCAGTGGCATGATCTCGGCTCACTTCAACCTCTGCTGCCTGGGTTCAAGCGATTCTCCCACCTCAGCCACCTGAGTAGCTGGGATTACAGGCGCCTGCCACCCTGCCTGGCTAATTTCTGTATTTTTAATAGAGAAGGGGTTTCACCATCTTGGCCAGGCTGGTCTTGAACTCCTGACCTCGTGATCCACCCGCCTCGGCCTCCCAAAGTGCTGGGATTACAGGCGTGAGCCTCCGCGCCCAGCCAAAAATACATTAATTCTTTATGCAGAGATTATTTCATCTTTACTAACTCCTTTGGAACCCGAGGAATCTAACTTTGATTCCTCTAAAACAAAGTCCTTTTAATATCTAACTATTGCAGGTTGTGATAGGCCAACTTGGATTCTGACAAAGTAACTTCTTATTAAGGCCTCTCTATGAATAAGTTTCTGTTCCTTAGTTTGAAAACATTACCATGATAATAGTAATGGTAATAGCTGACATTTATTGGATTCGTTCTCTTTTTCTTAGGCATTATGCACATTATTTGAAATTATGAATTCCATAATTCTATAGAGACATCTTAATGATTGATTTCTTTTTGAAAACCTATTTTAACAAACTGGATAATATTGTTGACTAGGAGGTTTCTTTTGGGTAGAACCACAGTAATGATGGTAACGCTGTTTGGAGTTTGATAATGAATATGTAAACTTTTTACGAAACACCACTCTGGTAAATGTGATGAAATGTACATGACAGCCCTCTGTTTACATTCTTTAATTTTGAGGGTGGACTCTTGGATCTTGAAACAGGCTTTACCAGTATTACAGCTCAGCAAAAATGCAGCTGAGGCTCAAAGTTCTCTTTCTGCTCCTTCATTCGGTTGTTTTGTGTACCCGCTGTATTTATGGAAGCAGCTTAGTTTATCCAGGGAACCAAAGCTTCCTCAA